>NW_027141043.1:332303-664607 GCF_036365525.1 Heterodontus francisci | reverse complement strand
TGGGGTGGGGAGTTGGGGTGGGGGGTTGGGGAGGGGAGTTGGGGAGGGTAGTTGGGGAGGGTAGTTGGGGAGGTTAGTGGGGGAGGGTAGTGAGGGAGGGGAGTGTGGAAGGGGAGTGGTGGAGGGGAGTGCGGTCGTGGAATGCGGTAGGGGAGTGCGGTAGGGGAGTGCGGTAGGGGAGTGGGGGTGTGGAGTGGAGTAGGGGCGTTGTGTAGGGGAGGGCAGTGAGGATTTGGAGGGAAGGGGAGTGGGATAGCGTATTGGGGGAGGGGAGTGGGCGAGGGGTGTGTGTTATGTGAGTGAGGTAGGGTAATCGGGGTAGGGGAGTGGATGATGTGCGTGGGGTGGGGGAGGGGAGTGGGGGAGTGGAGTGAGTTAGGGGAGTGGGGGTGGGGAGTGGGGGATGGGAATGGTGGAGCGGAGTGGGGAAGGGGAGTGCGGTAGGGGAGTGCGGTAACGAGTGGGATAGGGGAGTGGGGTAGGGGTGTGGTGATTTGGAATGGGGTAGTGGAGTTGTTGTGAGAAATGGGGGAGTGGAGTGCTGTAGGAGAGTGCGTGAGGGTAGTGGGTGATGGGAGTGTGGCAGGAGAGGGCTGTGAAGAGTTGCAGGGAAGCGCAGAGGTGGACTGGAGTAAGGGGAGGGGAGTGTGGGGGGGTGGGGTGTGTGGGAGGGGGTGGCTAGGGGAGGGGGTAGGGGAATGTGGGAGGGGAGTGGGGTAGTGGAGTTCGGGAGCGGAGTGAGTTAGGGGAGTGGGGTAGGGATGTGGGAAAGTGGAGTGGGATAGGGGAGTGGCATAGGGGAGTGGGATAGGGGAGTGGGGGAGGTGTGTGGGGTAGGGGAGTTGGCGAGTGGAGTGGGGGATGGGAGTGTTGTAGGGGAGGGCAGTGAGGAGGTGCAGGGAAGCGGAGTGGTGGACGGGAGGGGAGTGGGGTAGTGGAGAGGGGCAGGCGAGAGGGGGGGAGTCGGGAGGGGATTGGGGAGGAGAGTTGGGGAGGGGAGTGGGTGGGGGAGTGGAGTGGGGGAGTGGGGTGGGGGAGTGGATTGGGGGAGTGGGGTGGGGGAGTGGAGTGGGGGAGTGGAGTGGAGTGGGGGAGTGGGGTGTGGGGAGGGGGGTGAGGGGAGTGTGGGGAGGGGAGTTGGGGGAGGGGTGTGGGGGAGGGGAGTGGGGGAGGGGAGGTGGGAGGGGAGTGGGGAGGGGAGTGGGGAGGGATGTGAGGGTAGTTCGTGGGGGAGGGGAGTGGGTGAGGGGAGTGGGGAGGGGAGTGGGTGAGGGGAGCGGGGGAGGGGAGCGGGGGAGGGGAGCGGGGGAGGGGAGAGCGGGAGGGGTGTGCGGGAGGGGAGTGGGATAGGGGAGTGAGGAATGGGAGTGAGGGAGGGGAGTGGGGGAAGGGGAGATGGTGAGGGTAGTTGGGGAGGTGACCTGGGAAGGGGACCTGGGGAGGGGACTTGGGGAGGGTACTTGGGGTAGAGGAGTGGGGTAGAGGAGTGCGGTAGAGGAGTGGGGAAGGAGTTTTGCAGAGATGAGAGGGGGAGGAGAAAGGGGAGGAGAGAGGGGGAGGGGAGTGGGGGAGGTATGTAGGGTAGGGGAGTTGGGGACTGGAGCAAAGTGAGGATGTGGAGAGAGGTGGAGTGAGGGAGGGGCTGGGGGAGGTGTGTGGGGTAGGGGAGATGGGGACTGGAGTACAGTGAGGAGGTGGAGGTAAGGGGAGTGGGGAAGGGGAGTGGGGAAGGGGAGTGGGGAAGGGGAGTGAGGTAGGTAATTGGGGACGGGAGTGGGGTAGCGGAGTGGGGTAGTGGAGTGGGGTAGCGGAGTGGGGTAGTGGAGTGGGGTAGGGGTGTGGGTCAGGGGTGTGGGGCACGGGTGTGGGGGAGGGGAGTGGGGGAGGGGAGTGGCGGAGGGTAGTGGGGGAGGGGAGGGGGAAGGGGAGATGTTTAGGGGAGTGAGAGACGGGAGTTGAGGCAGGGAGTGTGGGAGAGGAGTGGGGAAGGGGAGATGCGGAGAGGAGAGGAGAGGGGGAGGGGAGTCGGGTGGAGGAGTGGGAGAGGGGAGTGGGGTTTGTGAGTGTGGTAGGGGAGTGTGGGAGGGGAGTGGGGGCAGTGAATGGGATAGGGGAGTGGCGTAAGTGAGTGGGGGCAGGGAGAGGGGAGGGGAGTGGAGGGAATGGGAGTTGGGGAGTGGAGTGGGGGAGGTGTGTGGGTTAGGAGTGTTGGGTAGTGGAGGGCAGTGAGGAGGTGGAGGGGAGGGGAGTGGGGTATGAAAGTTGGGGAGCGGACTGCGGTAGGGATGTGGTGTCAGGGAGTGGGGTAGCGGAGTGGGGTAGCGGAGTGGGGTAAGGGTGTGGTGACGGGGAGTGGGGTAGGGGAGTGGAGTAGGGGAGTTGTGGAGGGGAGTGCGGTGGGGGAGTGGGGGTGTAGGGTGGGGTAGGGGAGTGGTGTAGGGGAGGGCAGTGAGGATTTGGAGGGAAGGGGAGTAGAATGGGGTAGGGGAGTGGGGGAGGGGTGTGTGTTATGTGAGTGGGGTTGGGGAGAGGGGAGGGGAGTGAGGTAGGGGAATCGGGGAGGGGACTGGGGGAGGAGAGTGGGGGAGGGGAGTGGGGAGGGGAGTGGAGTGGGGGAGGGGAGTGTGGTGGAGAGTCGTGTGGGGGAGGGTCGTGTGGGGTAGGGGAGTGTGGGGTAAGGGAGTGTGGGGTAGGGGAGTGTGTTAGGGGAGTAGGTTAGGGGAGTGGGTTAGGGGAGTGGGGGAGGGGAGTGGGACAGGGGAGTGGGACAGGGCAGGGCAGTGAGGAGGTGGAGGGAATGAGAGTGGGGAGGGGAGTTTGGGAGGGAAGTGTGGTAGGGGTGTGGGGTCGGGAAGTGTGGTAGGGGTGTGGGGTCGGGAAGTGGGGTCGGGAAGTGAGGGAGGGGAGTGGGAAAGGGGAGTGGGAAAGGGGAGTGGGAAAGGGGAGTGGGGGTAGGGGAGTAGGGGTAGGGGAGTGGGGGTAGGGGAGTGGGGGTAGGGGAGTGGGGGAAGCGAGTGGGGGAAGCGAGTGGGGGAAGGGAGTGGGGGAAGGGAGTGGGTTAGGAGAGTGGAGTGGTGTAGGGGATTGGGGTAGGGGTGTGATGTCGTGGAGTGGAGTAGGGGAGTGGGGTATGGGAGATTGTGAGGGAAGTGCGGGAGGAGTGTTCGGGGAGGGGAGTTGGGGAGGGGAGTGGGGTAGAGGAGTGGGGTAGTACAGTGGGCGAGGGGAGTTGCGGCAGGGGTTGGGGAGCGGAGTTGTTGAGGGGAGTTGCGGAGAGGAGATGGGGAGGGGAGTGGGGTACAGGAGTGGGGGAGGGCAGTGGGTACGAATGTGGGAGAGGAGTTGGGGAGGGGACTTGGGGAGGGGCGTGGGGGATGGGGTGGGGGAGGGGAGTGGGGGAGGGGATTTGGCTACTGGAGTGGGGAGGGGAGTGTGGGAGGTGATTGGGGTTGTGGAGTTGGGGAGGTGAGTGGGGGAGGGGAGGTTGGGACTGGAGTGGGGGTGAGAGGTGGGGTAGGGGAGTGAGTGAGGGTTGTTGTGGAGGTGAGCGGGGGAGGGGAGTGAGGGAGGGGAGTTGAGGTAGTGTGTGAGGAAGGGGAGTGCGGTAGGGGAGTGGGGGAGGGGAGTTACAGAGAGGAGGGGGAGGGGAGTGGGTTGGGGAGTGGGGGAGGGGCGTTGGGGAGGGGAGTTGGGGAGGGTAGTAGTGGAGGGGATTGGATGTGGGGAGTGGGGTAGGGGAGTGGGGATTTGTTGTGAAGTAGGGGAGTGGGAGATGGGAGTGGGGAGGAGAGCGAGGTAGGGGAGGGGCAGGGGAGGGGGCAGGGGAGTTGTTAGAGGTAAGTGCGGGAGGGGAGCGGGGGAGTGGATTGGGGGAGGGGAGTTGGGGAGTGGAGTGCGGTAGGGGAGTTGGGGTGGGGAGTTGGGGTGGGGAGTTGGGGAGGGGAGTAGTGTAGGGGCATGAGGGAGGCGAGTTGGGGAGGGGAGTTGGGGAGGGGAGTTGGGGAGTGGAGTGCGGCAGGGGATTTGGGGTGGGGAGTTGGGGAGGGGAGTTGGGGAGGTGAGTGGAGGTGGGGAGTGGGGGAGGGGAGTGGGTGAGGGGAGTGGGGTAGGGGAGTGAGGGAGGGGAGTTGAAGAGGGGTGTGGGGGAGGGGAGTTAGGGACTGGAGTGGGGGAGGGGAGTGTGGGAGTGGAGTGGGGGATGGGAGTCCGGTACCGGAGTTGGGGAGGGGAGCTGGGGAGGGGAGTGGGGGAGGGGAGTGAGGGCGGGGTGTTGGTGAGGAAAGTGAGGTAGGGGAGTGGGGGAGGGGAGTGGGGGAGGGGAGCAGGGTATGGTAGTTGGTGCGGGCAGTGGGGGAGCAGCGTTGGGGTGGGGAGTGGGGGAGGGGAGTGAGTGAGGGAGGGGAGTTGAGAAGGGGTGTGGGGGAGGGAAGTGTTGTGGTAAGTCGGGCAGGGGAGTTGGGTATGGGAGTTGGTGAGGGGAGTGGGGGAGGAGATTTGGGGGTGGGAGTTGGGAAGGGGAGTTGGGGAGGGGAGAGCCGTAGGGGAGTAGGGGAAGGTGTGGGGGAGAGGAGTGGGGAGAGGAGTGGTTGCGGGGAGTTGCGGAGAGGAGAGGGGGAGGGGAGTGTAGTGGGGTGCAGGTATGGGGTAGGGGAGTGGGGGAGGCTTGTTGGGTATGGGAGTGGGTGTGAGGAGTGGGGTATGGGTGTGCGGTAGTGGAGTGGGGAATGGGACTGGGGGAGGGGAATGAGGGAGGGGAGTGGGGGACTGGGAGTGGGGTAGGGGAGTGGCAAAGGTCCGTGGGGGAGGGGAGAGGGGAGTGGAATGGGGGAGGGGCGTGGTGAGGGGAGTGGGGCGGGGAGTGGGGTGGGATGTGGAGCATGGGAGTTGGGTATGGGAGTTGGTGAGGGGGGTGGGGTTGGAGAGTTCGGGAGAGGAGTGGGTGAGCGGAGTGGGGCAGGGGAGTGAGTGAGGGGAGTGGGGGTGGGGAATTGGGGATGGGAGTGGGGGTGGGGTGTGGGGTAGGGGTGTGGGGTAGGGGAGTGGGGTACGGGATTGGGTAGGGGAGTGGGGTAGGGGAGTGGGGGAGGGGAAAGAGGGAGGGGATTGAGGGAGGGGAGTGAGGGAGGGGAGATGGGGAGGATGTGAGAAGGGGAGTGAAGGAGGGGAGTGGAGTAGGGGAGTCGGGTATGGAAGTTAGTGCGGGCAGTTGAGGAGGACAGTGGGGGAGTGTAGTACGGGAGGGGAGTTGGGGAGTGGAGTTGGGGAGGGGAGTGAGGGAGGGGTGTTGAGAAGGGGTGTGGGGGAAGGGAGTGGGGTGGTAAGTGGTGCAGGGGAGTTGGGTATGGGAATTGGTGGGGGAGTGAGGGAGGAGAGTTGGGGATGGTAGTTGGGAAGGGGAGTTGGGGAGGGTTGGATAGGGGACTGCGGTAGGGGAGTGGGGGAACTGAGTGGGGGAGGGGCGTGGGGAGAGGTGGTTGCGGGGAGTTGCGGAGAGGAGAGGGGGAGGGGAGTGTGTGAGAGGAGTGGGTGAGGGTAGTGGGGTGTGGGAGTGGGGTAGGGGAGTGGGGAGGGGAGTTGGGGATGGGAGTGGGGGTGGAGAGTGGGGTAGGGGTGTGGGGTAGGGGAGTGGGGTATGGAGTGTGGGAGGGGAGGGAGGGGAGTGGGGGAGAGGGAGTGGGGTAGGGGAGTGGCATAGGGCCGTGGGGGTGGGGTGAGGGGAGTGGAGTAGGGGAGGGGAGTGGGGTAGAATAGTGGTGGATGGGAATGGGGAGGGGAGTTGGGGCGGGGAGTGGGGTAGAGGAGTGGGGGAAGGGAGTGGGGGAGGGGAGTTGGGGAGGGGAGTCGGGGAGGGGAGTGGGGTAGAATAGTGGTGGATGGGAATGGGGAGGAGAGTTGGGGCGGGGAGTGGGGGAGGGGAGTAAGGCAGGGGTGTGGGGTAGGGGACTACGTTAGGGGAGTGGGAGCGGGGAGTGGGAGAGGGGAGTGGGGGACAAGGGGTGGGGTAGGGGTGTGATGTAGGGGAGTTGGGGAGGGCAGTGGGGTAGAATAGTGGTGCATGGGAATGGGGAGGGGAGTTGGGGCGGGGAGTGGGGGAGGGGAGTATAGAGAGTGGTGTATTGGAGTTGTTGAGGAGAGTGGGGGAGGGGAGTGAGGCAGGGGAGTTGGGCAGGGGAGTGGGGTAGAATAGTGGTGGATGGGAATGGGGAGGGGAGTTGGGGCGGGGAGTGGGGGAGGGGAGTAAGGCAGGGGTGTGGGGTCGGGGACTATGTTAGGGGAGTGGGAGCGGGGAGTGGGAGAGGGGAGTGGGGGACAAGGAGTGGGGTAGGGGAGTGATGTAGAGGAGTGGGTGAGGGGAGTTTGTGAGGGGAGTGGGGGAGGGGAGTGGGGGAGGGGAGTGGGAGAGGGGAGTGGGAGAGGGGAGTGGGGGAGGGGAGTGAGGTAGGGGAGTGGGAAAGGCGACTGCGTTAGGGGAGTGGCAGAGGGGAGTGGGAGAGGGGAGTGGGCGACAAGGAATGGGATAGGGGAGTGATGTAGGGAGTGGGTGAGGGGAGTTGGTGAGGGGAGTGGGGGAGGGGAGTGGGGGAGGAGAGTGATGTAGGGAGTGGGAAAGGGGCGTGGGATAGGGGAGCGCAGTGAGGAGGTGGAGGGAAGGGGAGTGGGGAGGGGAGTGAGGATGTGTGTAGGGTCGAGGTGTTGGGTAGTGGAGGGCAGTGAGGAGGTGGAGGGAAGGGGAGTGGGGAAGGGGTGTGGTAGGAGAAGTGGGTACGGGGGTAGGGGAGGGTAGTGAGGTATGGGGGTGGTTGAGGGGAGTGGGGTAGGGGAGTGTGGTAGGGGATTGGGGTAGGGGAGTGGGATAGGGCAGTGTGGTAGGGGAGTGGGGTAGGGGATTTGTAGAGGGAGTGCAGTAGGGGAATGGGGGAGGGGAGTGGGGTTGGGGATTGGGGGAGTGTACTGGGGATGGGAGTGTGGTTGGGCAGGGCAGTGAAGAGGTGGAGGGAACTGAGTGGTGGAGGGGAGTGGGTGAGGTGATTGGAGGAGGGGGTGTGGTAAGGGTGTGAGGTAGGGGAGTGAGGTAGGAGAATTGGGTAGGGGATGTGGTCAGGGAGTTTGGGAGGGGAGTGGGGGAGGGGAGTGGGGGAGGGGGGTGATGTAGGGAGTGGGAAAGGGGCGTGGGATAGGTGAGCGCAGTGAGGAGGTGGAGGGAAGGGGAGTGGGGAGGGGAGTGAGGATGTGTGTAGGGTCGAGGTGTTGGGTAGTGGAGGGCAGTGAGGAAGTGGAGGGAAGGGGAGTGGGGAAGGGATGTGGTAGGAGATGTGGGTATGGGAGTAGAGGAGGATAGTGAGGTATGGGAGTGGTGGAGGGGAGTGAGGTAGGGGAGTGTGGTAGGGGATTGGGGTAGGGGAGTTGAAGAGGGAGTGCAGTAGGGGAATGGGGGAGGGGGGTGGGGTTGGGGATTGGGGGAGTGTACTGGGGGATGGGAGTGTGGTTGGGCAGGGCAGTGAAGAGGTGGAGGGAACTGAGTGGTGGAGGGTTGTGGGTGAGGTGATTGGAGGAGGGTGTGTGGTAAGGGTGTGAGGTAGGGGATTGAGGTAGGAGAATTGGGTAGGGGATGTGGTCAGGGAGTTTGGGAGGGGAGTTGGGGAGGGGAGTGGGGGAGGGGGGTGATGTAGGGAGTGGGAAAGGGGCGTGGGATAGGTGAGCGCAGTGAGGAGGTGGAGGGAAGGGGAGTGGGGAGGGGAGTGAGGATGTGTGTAGGGTCGAGGTGTTGGGTAGTGGAGGGCAGTGAGGAAGTGGAGGGAAGGGGAGTGGGGAAGGGGTGTGGTAGGAGATGTGGGTACGTGAGTAGGAGAGGGTAGTGAGGTATGGGAGTGGTGGAGGGGAGTGTGGTAGGGGATTGGGGTAGGGGAGTGGGGTAGGGCAGTGTGGTAGGGGAGTGGGGTAGGGGAGTTGTACAGGGAGTGCAGTAGGGGAGTGGGGGAGGGGAGTGGGGTTGGGGATTGGGGGAGTGTACTGGGGGATGGGAGTGTGGTTGGGCAGGGCAGTGAAGTGGTGGAGGGAAGCTGAGTGGTGGAGGGGATGTGGTAAGGGAGTGAGTTAGGGGAGTGGGGTAGGAGAATGGGGTAGGGGATGGGGTCAGGGAGTTTGGGAGGGGAGTGGGGAGGAGAGATAGGCCGGGGAGTGGGGGAGTGGGGGAGGAAAGTTGGGAGGATTTGGGGAGGGGAGTGGGGAAAGGAAGTGAGGCAGGGGAGTTGGGGAGGGGAGTGGGGGATGTGAGTGGTGGAGGGGAGTGGGGTATGGGAGTTTGTGAGGGGAGTTGCGGGGGCGCTGTGGAGGGGAGTGGGATAGGGGAGTTGGGGAGGGGACTTGGGGAGGGGAGTGGGGTAGAGGAGTGTGAGATGGAAGTGGGGTGGGGAGTGGGATAGGGGAGTGGGGGATTGGAGTTGGGGAGGGGAGTGGGGGACAGGGCGCGGGGTAGGGGAGTGATGTAGGGGAGTGGGGGAGGCGAGTGGGGGATGGGAGTGTGGTAGGGGAGTGGGAATGGGATAGTGGAGTGGGGTAGGGGCGTTGGGTATTGGAGGGCAGTGAGGAGGTGGAGAGAAGGTGAGTGGGGGATGGGGTGGGGTAGGAGAGGTGGGTAGGGGTGTGGGGGAGGGGAGTGAGGTAGGGGAGTGGGGAGGGGTGTGGAGGAGGGGAATGGGGTAGGGGAGTGGGGTAGGGGAGTTGTGGAGGGGAGTGCGGTAGGGGAGTAGGGTCGGGGAGTGGCATAGGGGAGTGTGGTAGGGGAGTGGGGTAGGGGAGTGGGGTAGGGGAGTTGTGGAGGGCACTGCGGTCGGGGTGTGGGGTCGGGGAGTGGGGCAGGGGAGTGGGGAGGGTAGTGGAGGATGGGATTGTCTTAGGTGAGGGCAGTGAAGAGGTGGAGGGAAGCGGAGTGGTGGATCGGAGTAGGGGAGGGGATTGGTGGTGGGGTGTGGTAAGGGAGTGGGTTCAGCGAATGGGGTAGGGGAGTGTGGTAGCAGAGTTGGGGTGGCTAGTTGGGGAGGGGAGTGGGGAGGAGAGTGGGGGAAGTTAATGTGGGAGGGGAGTGGACGAGAGGAGCTGGGGCGGGGAGAGGGGGAGGGGAGTGGGGAGAGGAGTTGGGGAGGGGAGTGGGGGAGGGGTGTGGGGGAGGGAGGTGGGGGAGGGAAGTGGGGGAGGGCTGTTGGGGGGAGTTGGGGAGGGGTGTTCTGGAGGGAAGTGAGGGAGGGGAGTTGTGGAGGGGAGTGGGGGAGGTGAGTATGGGAGGGGAGTGGAGTAGGTGTGGGTGGTAAGGGAGTTGGTGAGGGAAGTGGGGTAGGGGAGTGGGGTAATGAGTTGGGTGGGGAGTGGGGGAGGGGAGGGGGGAGGGGAGTTGGGGAGGGGAGTTGGGGAGGGGAGTTGGGTAGAGGAGTGGGGGTAAGGAGTGGGGTGCAGGAGTGGAGTAGGGGAGTGGGGGAGGTGAGTTGTGGAGGGGAGTGGGGGACAGGGAATGGGGACAGGGGGAGTGGGGTAGGGGAGTGATATAGGGGAGTGGGTTAGGGGAGTGGTCGAGGGGAGTGGGGTAGGGGAGTGGGGTAGGGGAGTGGGGGAGGGGAGTGGGGGACAGGGAGTGGGGGATAGGTAGTGGGGTAGGGGAGTGATATAGGGGAGTGGGGGAGGGGAGTGGGGGAGTGGAGTGGATGAAGGGAGTGGGAGAGGGGAGTGGGGGACAGGAAGTGGTGTAGGGGAGTGCGGTAGGTGAGTTGGGGTGGGGGGAGGGGAGTGGGTGAGGGGAGTGTGGTAGGGGAGTGTAGTCGGGGAGTATGGGAGGGGAGTTCGGTAGGGGGAGTGTGGGAAGGGAGTAGGGAAGGGGAGTGTTGTAAGGGAGTGGGGGATGGGAGTGGGGTAGGGGAGTGGGGTAGGGCAGTGATGTAGGGGTGTGTGGGAGGGGAGTAGAAAGGGGACTGGCGAGGGGAGTGGGGTAAGGGAGTGGGGCAGTGAGACGGGTGTGGAGTAGGGGAGGGGAGTGGGGGAGGGGAGTGGCGGCAGGAATGGGGTAGGGGAGTGCGGGAGGGATGTGAGCTGGGGAGTGAGGGAGGGTAGAGTGGGAGGGGAGCGGAGAGGGGAGTAGGGGCGCGGAGTTGGGGAGGGGAGTGGGGAGGGGTCTGGGGGAGTGGATTGGTGGAGGGGATTGGTGGAGGGGAGTTGGGGAAGGGAGTGGGAGAGAGGAGATGCTTGTGGAGTTGGGGAGTGGAGCGGTTGAGGGGAGTTGGGGAGGGGAGTGTGGCGGGGAGTGGGGGAGGAGTGTGGGGTAGGAGAGTGGGGAGGGGAGTGGGGGAGGGGAGTGGGGGACAGGGAGTGGGGGACAGGGAGTGGGGGAACAGGGATTGGGGACAGAGGGTGTGGTAGGGGAGTGTTAAAGGGGAGTGGGGTAGGGGAGTGGCATAGGGCCGTGGGGGTGGGGTGAGGGGAGTGGAGTAGGGGAGGGGAGTGGGGTAGAATAGTGGTGGATGGGAATGGGGAGGGGAGTTGGGGCGGGGAGTGGGGTAGAGGAGTGGGGGAAGGGAGTGGGGGAGGGGAGTTGGGGAGGGGAGTCGGGGAGGGGAGTGGGGTAGAATAGTGGTGGATGGGAATGGGGAGGAGAGTTGGGGCGGGGAGTGGGGGAGGGGAGTAAGGCAGGGGTGTGGGGTAGGGGACTACGTTAGGGGAGTGGGAGCGGGGAGTGGGAGAGGGGAGTGGGGGACAAGGGGTGGGGTAGGGGTGTGATGTAGGGGAGTTGGGGAGGGCAGTGGGGTAGAATAGTGGTGCATGGGAATGGGGAGGGGAGTTGGGGCGGGGAGTGGGGGAGGGGAGTATAGAGAGTGGTGTATTGGAGTTGTTGAGGAGAGTGGGGGAGGGGAGTGAGGCAGGGGAGTTGGGCAGGGGAGTGGGGTAGAATAGTGGTGGATGGGAATGGGGAGGGGAGTTGGGGCGGGGAGTGGGGGAGGGGAGTAAGGCAGGGGTGTGGGGTCGGGGACTATGTTAGGGGAGTGGGAGCGGGGAGTGGGAGAGAGGAGTGGGGGACAAGGAGTGGGGTAGGGGAGTGATGTAGAGGAGTGGGTGAGGGGAGTTTGTGAGGGGAGTGGGGGAGGGGAGTGGGGGAGGGGAGTGGGAGAGGGGAGTGGGAGAGGGGAGTGGGGGAGGGGAGTGAGGTAGGGGAGTGGGAAAGGCGACTGCGTTAGGGGAGTGGCAGAGGGGAGTGGGAGAGGGGAGTGGGCGACAAGGAATGGGATAGGGGAGTGATGTAGGGAGTGGGTGAGGGGAGTTGGTGAGGGGAGTGGGGGAGGGGAGTGGGGGAGGGGAGTGATGTAGGGAGTGGGAAAGGGGCGTGGGATAGGGGAGCGCAGTGAGGAGGTGGAGGGAAGGGGAGTGGGGAGGGGAGTGAGGATGTGTGTAGGGTCGAGGTGTTGGGTAGTGGAGGGCAGTGAGGAGGTGGAGGGAAGGGGAGTGGGGAAGGGGTGTGGTAGGAGAAGTGGGTACGGGGGTAGGGGAGGGTAGTGAGGTATGGGGGTGGTTGAGGGGAGTGGGGTAGGGGAGTGTGGTAGGGGATTGGGGTAGGGGAGTGGGATAGGGCAGTGTGGTAGGGGAGTGGGGTAGGGGATTTGTAGAGGGAGTGCAGTAGGGGAATGGGGGAGGGGAGTGGGGTTGGGGATTGGGGGAGTGTACTGGGGATGGGAGTGTGGTTGGGCAGGGCAGTGAAGAGGTGGAGGGAACTGAGTGGTGGAGGGGAGTGGGTGAGGTGATTGGAGGAGGGGGTGTGGTAAGGGTGTGAGGTAGGGGAGTGAGGTAGGAGAATTGGGTAGGGGATGTGGTCAGGGAGTTTGGGAGGGGAGTGGGGGAGGGGAGTGGGGGAGGGGGGTGATGTAGGGAGTGGGAAAGGGGCGTGGGATAGGTGAGCGCAGTGAGGAGGTGGAGGGAAGGGGAGTGGGGAGGGGAGTGAGGATGTGTGTAGGGTCGAGGTGTTGGGTAGTGGAGGGCAGTGAGGAAGTGGAGGGAAGGGGAGTGGGGAAGGGATGTGGTAGGAGATGTGGGTATGGGAGTAGAGGAGGATAGTGAGGTATGGGAGTGGTGGAGGGGAGTGAGGTAGGGGAGTGTGGTAGGGGATTGGGGTAGGGGAGTTGAAGAGGGAGTGCAGTAGGGGAATGGGGGAGGGGGGTGGGGTTGGGGATTGGGGGAGTGTACTGGGGGATGGGAGTGTGGTTGGGCAGGGCAGTGAAGAGGTGGAGGGAACTGAGTGGTGGAGGGTTGTGGGTGAGGTGATTGGAGGAGGGTGTGTGGTAAGGGTGTGAGGTAGGGGATTGAGGTAGGAGAATTGGGTAGGGGATGTGGTCAGGGAGTTTGGGAGGGGAGTTGGGGAGGGGAGTGGGGGAGGGGGGTGATGTAGGGAGTGGGAAAGGGGCGTGGGATAGGTGAGCGCAGTGAGGAGGTGGAGGGAAGGGGAGTGGGGAGGGGAGTGAGGATGTGTGTAGGGTCGAGGTGTTGGGTAGTGGAGGGCAGTGAGGAAGTGGAGGGAAGGGAAGTGGGGAAGGGGTGTGGTAGGAGATGTGGGTACGTGAGTAGGAGAGGGTAGTGAGGTATGGGAGTGGTGGAGGGGAGTGGGGTAGGGGAGTGTGGTAGGGGATTGGGGTAGGGGAGTGGGGTAGGGCAGTGTGGTAGGGGAGTGGGGTAGGGGAGTTGTACAGGGAGTGCAGTAGGGGAGTGGGGGAGGGGAGTGGGGTTGGGGATTGGGGGAGTGTACTGGGGGATGGGAGTGTGGTTGGGCAGGGCAGTGAAGTGGTGGAGGGAAGCTGAGTGGTGGAGGGGATGTGGTAAGGGAGTGAGTTAGGGGAGTGGGGTAGGAGAATGGGGTAGGGGATGGGGTCAGGGAGTTTGGGAGGGGAGTGGGGAGGAGAGATAGGCCGGGGAGTGGGGGAGTGGGGGAGGAAAGTTGGGAGGATTTGGGGAGGGGAGTGGGGAAAGGAAGTGAGGCAGGGGAGTTGGGGAGGGGAGTGGGGGATGTGAGTGGTGGAGGGGAGTGGGGTATGGGAGTTTGTGAGGGGAGTTGCGGGGGCGCTGTGGAGGGGAGTGGGATAGGGGAGTTGGGGAGGGGACTTGGGGAGGGGAGTGGGGTAGAGGAGTGTGAGATGGAAGTGGGGTGGGGAGTGGGATAGGGGAGTGGGGGATTGGAGTTGGGGAGGGGAGTGGGGGACAGGGCGCGGGGTAGGGGAGTGATGTAGGGGAGTTGGGGAGGGGAGTGGGGGATGTGAGTGGTGGAGGGGAGTGGGGTATGGGAGTTTGTGAGGGGAGTTGCGGGGGCGCTGTGGAGGGGAGTGGGATAGGGGAGTTGGGGAGGGGACTTGGGGAGGGGAGTGGGGTAGAGGAGTGTGCGATGGAAGTGGGGTGGGGAGTGGGATAGGGGAGTGGGGGATGGGAGTTGGGGAGGGGAGTGGGGGACAGGGCGCGGGGTAGGGGAGTGATGTAGGGGAGTGGGGGAGGCGAGTGGGGGATGGGAGTGTGGTAGGGGAGTGGGAATGGGATAGTGGAGTGGGGTAGGGGCGTTGGGTATTGGAGGGCAGTGAGGAGGTGGAGAGAAGGTGAGTGGGGGATGGGGTGGGGTAGGAGAGGTGGGTAGGGGTGTGGGGGAGGGGAGTGAGGTAGGGGAGTGGGGAGGGGTGTGGAGGAGGGGAATGGGGTAGGGGAGTGGGGTAGGGGAGTTGTGGAGGGGAGTGCGGTAGGGGAGTAGGGTCGGGGAGTGGCATAGGGGAGTGTGGTAGGGGAGTGGGGTAGGGGAGTGGGGTAGGGGAGTTGTGGAGGGCACTGCGGTCGGGGTGTGGGGTCGGGGAGTGGGGCAGGGGAGTGGGGAGGGTAGTGGAGGATGGGATTGTCTTAGGTGAGGGCAGTGAAGAGGTGGAGGGAAGCGGAGTGGTGGATCGGAGTAGGGGAGGGGATTGGTGGTGGGGTGTGGTAAGGGAGTGGGTTCAGCGAATGGGGTAGGGGAGTGTGGTAGCAGAGTTGGGGTGGCTAGTTGGGGAGGGGAGTGGGGAGGAGAGTGGGGGAAGTTAATGTGGGAGGGGAGTGGACGAGAGGAGCTGGGGCGGGGAGAGGGGGAGGGGAGTGGGGAGAGGAGTTGGGGAGGGGAGTGGGGGAGGGGTGTGGGGGAGGGAGGTGGGGGAGGGAAGTGGGGGAGGGCTGTTGGGGGGAGTTGGGGAGGGGTGTTCTGGAGGGAAGTGAGGGAGGGGAGTTGTGGAGGGGAGTGGGGGAGGTGAGTATGGGAGGGGAGTGGAGTAGGTGTGGGTGGTAAGGGAGTTGGTGAGGGAAGTGGGGTAGGGGAGTGGGGTAATGAGTTGGGTGGGGAGTGGGGGAGGGGAGGGGGGAGGGGAGTTGGGGAGGGGAGTTGGGGAGGGGAGTTGGGTAGAGGAGTGGGGGTAAGGAGTGGGGTGCAGGAGTGGAGTAGGGGAGTGGGGGAGGTGAGTTGTGGAGGGGAGTGGGGGACAGGGAATGGGGACAGGGGGAGTGGGGTAGGGGAGTGATATAGGGGAGTGGGTTAGGGGAGTGGTCGAGGGGAGTGGGGTAGGGGAGTGAGGTAGGGGAGTGGGGGAGGGGAGTGGGGGACAGGGAGTGGGGGATAGGTAGTGGGGTAGGGGAGTGATATAGGGGAGTGGGGGAGGGGAGTGGGGGAGTGGAGTGGATGAAGGGAGTGGGAGAGGGGAGTGGGGGACAGGAAGTGGTGTAGGGGAGTGCGGTAGGTGAGTTGGGGTGGGGGGAGGGGAGTGGGGGAGGGGAGTGTGGTAGGGGAGTGTAGTCGGGGAGTATGGGAGGGGAGTTCGGTAGGGGGAGTGTGGGAAGGGAGTAGGGAAGGGGAGTGTTGTAAGGGAGTGGGGGATGGGAGTGGGGTAGGGGAGTGGGGTAGGGCAGTGATGTAGGGGTGTGTGGGAGGGGAGTAGAAAGGGGACTGGCGAGGGGAGTGGGGTAAGGGAGTGGGGCAGTGAGACGGGTGTGGAGTAGGGGAGGGGAGTGGGGGAGGGGAGTGGCGGCAGGAATGGGGTAGGGGAGTGCGGGAGGGATGTGAGCTGGGGAGTGAGGGAGGGTAGAGTGGGAGGGGAGCGGAGAGGGGAGTAGGGGCGCGGAGTTGGGGAGGGGAGTGGGGAGGGGTCTGGGGGAGTGGATTGGTGGAGGGGATTGGTGGAGGGGAGTTGGGGAAGGGAGTGGGAGAGAGGAGATGCTTGTGGAGTTGGGGAGTGGAGTGGTTGAGGGGAGTTGGGGAGGGGAGTGTGGCGGGGAGTGGGGGAGGAGTGTGGGGTAGGAGAGTGGGGAGGGGAGTGGGGGAGGGGAGTGGGGGACAGGGAGTGGGGGACAGGGAGTGGGGGAACAGGGATTGGGGACAGAGGGTGTGGTAGGGGAGTGTTAAAGGGGAGTGGGGTAGGGGAGTGGGTTAGGGGAGTGGGGGAGGGGAGTGGGGGACAGGGAGTGGGGGAGGGGAGTGGGGTATGGGAGTGGGGTAGGGGAGTGGGTGAAGGGAGTGGGAGTGGGCAGTGGGGGACAGGAAGTGGGGTAGGGGAGTGCGGTAGGTGAGTCAGGGCTGGGAGAGGGGTGTGGGGGAGGGGAGCGTGGTAGGGGAGTGTGGTCGGGGAGTGTGGGAGGGGAGTTCGGTAGGGGGAGTGTGGGAAGGGAGTAGGGAAGGGGAGTGTGGTAGAGGAGTGGGGGATGGGAGTGGTGTAAGGGAGTGGGGTAGGGGAATGATGTAGGGGAGTGTGGGAGTGGAGTGGTAAGGGGACTGGGGAGGGGAGTGCGGTAGGGGAGTGGAGGCATTGAGAGGGGAGTGGAGTGGGGAAGGGGAGTAGGGTAGGGGAGTGGCAGCTGGAATGGGGTAGGGGAGTGGGGGAGGGAAGTGGGCTGGGGAGTGTGGGAGGGTAGTGTGGGAGGGGAGGGAAGAGGGGAGTAGGGGAGCGGAGTTGGGGAGGGGAGTGTGGATGGGAGTGGGGGAGCTTATTGGCGGAGGGGATTGGCGGAGGGGAGTGGGGGAGGGGAGTGGGGGAGGGGCGATAGTGATGGAGTTGGGGAGTGGAGCGGTTGAGGGGAGTTGGGGAGGGTAGTGGGGGAGGGGAGTGGGGGAGGGGTGTGTGGTAGGAGAGTGAGGGAGGGCAGTGGGGGAAGCAGTGGGATAGGGGAGTGTGTTTGGGGGTGGGGTTCGGGAGTGGGGGAGGGGAATGAAGGAGGGAAGTTGGGAGGGGAGTGGGGAAGGGGAGTGGGCGAGGGGTGGCTGGGTGGGATGTGGGGTATGGGAGTGAGGGAGGGGTGTTCGGGGGTAGTGGTATCGGGGAATGGTGTATGGGAGTGGGGGATGGGATTTGGGGAACAAAGTGATGAGCTCAAAGGAGGAGAAGGTGCAAGAGGAGTTGTGGGGGGAGAGAGAGAGTAAAATGTGAAAGGGGCGATTTGGCTAGGGTGGAATATTAACACACTGACAGAGAACACAGATTAATATTAACACACTCACTGACACACTGTGTATATCATGACCCACAGTCAGATACACCCTGTGAAGTGTAAAACACCCCCACTGTCCTCAGTAATATTAACACACTGACAGAGAACACAGATTAATATTAACACACTCACTGACACACTGTGTACATCATGACCCACAGTCAGATACACCCTGTGAAGTGTAAAACATCCCCACTGTCCTCAGGAATATTAACACACTGACAGAGAACACAGATTAATATTAACACACTCACTGACACACTGTGTATATCATGACCCAGAGTCAGATAAACCCTGTGAAGTGTAAAACACCCCCACTGTCCTCAGTAATATTAACACACTGACAGAGAACACAGATTAATATTAACACACTCACTGACACACTGTGTACATCATGACCCACAGTCAGATACACCCTGTGAAGTGTAAAACACCCCCACTGTCCTCAGTAATATTAACACACTGACAGAGAACACAGATTAATATTAACACACTCACTGACACACTGTGTACATCATGACCCACAGTCAGATACACCCTGTGAAGTGTAAAACACCCCCACTGTCCTCAGTAATATTAACACACTGACAGAGAACAGAGATTAATATTAACACACTCACTGACACACTGTGTACATCATGACCCAGAGTCAGATACACCCTGTGAAGTGTAAAACACCCCCACTGTCCTCAGGAACATTAACACACTGACAGAGAACACAGATTAATATTAACACACTCACTGACACACTGTGTACATCATGACCCACAGTCAGATAAACCCTGTGAAGTGTAAAACACCCCCACTGTCCTCAGCAATATGAACACACTGACAGAGAATACAAATTAATATTAACACACTCACTGACACACTGTGTATATCATGACCCACAGTCAGATACACCCTGTGAAGTGTAAAACACCCCCACTGTCCTCAGCAATATTAACACACTGACAGAGAACACAGATTAATATTAACACACTCACTGACACACTGTGTATATCATGACCCACAGTCAGATACACAATGTGAGGTGTAAAACACCCCCACTGTCCTCAGCAATATTAACACACTGACAGAGAACACAGATTAATATTAACACACTCACTGACACACTGTGTACATCATGACCCACAGCCAGATAAACCCTGTGAAGTGTAAAACACCCCCACTGTCCTCAGGAATATTAACACACTGACAGAGAACACAGATTAATATTAACACACTCACTGACACACTGTGTAAATCATGACCCACAGTCAGATACACCCTGTGAAGTGTAAAACACCCCCACTGTCCTCAGTAATATTAACACACTGACAGAGAACACAGATTAATATTAACACACTCACTGACACACTGTGTACATCATGACCCAGAGTCAGATACACCCTGTGAAGTGTAAAACACCCCCGCTGTCCTCAGGAATATTAACACACTGACAGAGAACACAGATTAATATTAACACACTCACTGACACACTGTGTATAACATGACCCACAGTCAGATACACCCTGTGAAGTGTAAAACACCCCCACTGTCCTCAGCAATATTAACACACTGACAGAGAACACAGATTAATATTAACACACTCACTGACACACTGTGTATATCATGACCCACAGTCAGATACACAATGTGAGGTGTAAAACACCCCCACTGTCCTCAGCAATATTAACACACTGACAGAGAACACAGATTAATATTAACACACTCACTGACACACTGTGCATATCATGACCCACAGTCAGTTACACACTCTGAAGTGCAAAACACCCCCACTGTCCTCAGTAATATTAACACACTGACAGAGAACACAGATTAATATTAACACACTCACTGACACACTGTGTACATCATGACCCACAGCCAGATAAACCCTGTGAAGTGTAAAACACCCCCACTGTCCTCAGGAATATTAACACACTGACAGAGAACACAGATTAATATTAACACACTCACTGACACACTGTGTAAATCATGACCCACAGTCAGATACACCCTGTGAAGTGTAAAACACCCCCACTGTCCTCAGTAATATTAACACACTGACAGAGAACACAGATTAATATTAACACACTCACTGACACACTGTGTACATCATGACCCAGAGTCAGATACACCCTGTGAGGTGTAAAACACCCCCGCTGTCCTCAGGAATATTAACACACTGACAGAGAACACAGATTAAAATTAACACACTCACTGGCACACTGTGTATATCATGACCCACAGTCAGATAAACCCTGTGAAGTGTAAAACACTCCCACTGTCCTCAGGAATATTAACACACTGACAGAGAACACAGATTAAAATTAACACACTCACTGGCACACTGTGTATATCATGACCCACAGTCAGATAAACCCTGTGAAGTGTAAAACACTCCCACTGTCCTCAGGAATATTAACACACTGACAGAGAACACAGATTAATATTAACACACTCACTGACACACTGGGTAAATCATGACCCACAGTCAGATACACCCTGTGAAGTGTAAAACACCCCCACTGTCCTCAGCAATATTAACACACTGACAGAGAACACAGATTAATATTAACACACTCACTGACACACTGTGTATATCATGATCCACAGCCAGATACACCCTGTGAAGTGTAAAACACCCCCACTGTCCTCAGGAATATTAACACACTGACAGAGAACACAGATTAATATTAACACACTCACTGACACACTGTGTATATCATGACCCACAGTCAGATACACCCTGTGAAGTGTAAAACACCCCAACTGTCCTCAGTAATATTAACACACTGACAGAGAACACAGATTAATATTAACACACTCACTGACACACTGTGTATATCATGACCCACAGTCAGCTACACCCTGTGAAGTGTAAAACACCCCCACTGTCCTCAGGAATATTAACACACTGACAGAGAACACAGATTAATATTAACACACTCACTGACACACTGTGTATATCATGACCCAGAGTCAGATACACCCTGTGAAGTGTAAAACATCCCCACTGTCCTCAGGAATATTAACACACTGACAGAGAACACAGATTAATATTAACACATTCACTGACACACTGTGCACATCATGACTCACAGCCAGATACACCCGGTGAAGTGTAAAACACCCCCACTGTCCTCAGCAATATTAACACACTGACGGAGAACACAGATTAATATTAACACACTCACTGACACACTGTGTATATCATGACCCACAGCCAGATACACCTTGTGAAGTGTAAAAGACGCCCACTGTCCTCAGCAATATTAACACACTGACAGAGAACACAGATTAATATTAACACACTCACTGACACACTATGTATATCATGACCCACAGTCAGATACACCCTGTGAAGTGCAAAACACCCCCACTGCCCTCAGGAATATTAACACACTGACAGAGAACACAGATTAATATTAACACACTCACTGACACACTGTGAATATCATGACCCACAGTCAGATACACCCTGTGAAGTGTAAAACACCCCCACTGTCCTCAGCAATATTAACACACTGACAGAGTACACAGATTAATATTAACACACTCACTGACACACTGTGTATATCATGACCCACAGTCAGATACACCCTGTGAAGTGTAAAACACCCCCACTGTCCTCAGCAATATGAACACACTGACAGAGAACACAAATTAATATTAACACACTCACTGACACACTGTGTATATCATGACCCACAGTCAGATACACAATGTGAGGTGTAAAACACCCCCACTGTCCTCAGCAATATTAACGCACTGACAGAGAACACAGATTAATATTAACACACTCACTGACACACTGTGCATATCATGACCCACAGTCAGTTACACCCTCCGAAGTGCAAAACACCCCCACTGTCCTCAGTAATATTAACACACTGACAGAGAACACAGATTAATATTAACACACTCACTGACACACTGTGTACATCATGACCCACAGCCATATAAACCCTGTGAAGTGTAAAACACCCCCACTGTCCTCAGGAATATTAACACACTGACAGAGAACACAGATTAATATTAACACACTCACTGACACACTGTGTATAACATGACCCACAGTCAGATACACCCTGTGAAGTGTAAAACACCCCCACTGTCCTCAGTAATATTAACACACTGACAGAGAACACAGATTAATATTAACACACTCACTGACACACTGTGTACATCATGACCCAGAGTCAGATACACCCTGTGAAGTGTAAAACACCCCCACTGTCCTCAGGAATATTAACACATTGACAGAGAACACAGATTAATATTAACACACTCACTGACACACTGTGTATATCATGACCCACAGTCAGATAAACCCTGTGAAGTGTAAAACACCCCCACTGTCCTCAGGAATATTAACACACTGACAGAGAACACAGATTAATATTAACACACTCACTGACACACTGTGTACATCATGACCCACAGTCAGATAAACCCTGTGAAGTGTAAAACACCCCCACTGTCCTCAGGAATATTAACACACTGACAGAGAACACAGATTAATATTAACACACTCACTGACACACTGTGTACATCATGACCCACTGTCAGATACACCCGGTGAAGTGTAAAACACCCCCACTGTCCTCAGGAATATTAACACACTGACAGAGAACACAGATTAATATTAACACACTCACTGACACACTGTGTACATCATGACCCACAGTCAGATACACCCTGTGAAGTGTAAAACATCCCCACTGTCCTCAGTAATATTAACACACTGACAGAGAACACAGATTAATATTAACACACTCACTGACACACTGTGTACATCATGACCCACAGTCAGATACACCCTGTGAAGTGTAAAACATCCCCACTGTCCTCAGTAATATTAACACACTGACAGAGAACACAGATTAATATTAACACGCTCACTCTGGCAGTGCCATAGACATTTATAAGTGCAAAGTAATAGAAACGTTTAACACACCATTCACTTACAATGCCCTGGACCTTTTTAGCATGCTTGACTATTGGAATGCAAAGGCCTATTGCAGTGTAATAGTACCTCGCAGTGCAGGAACCTCTGACAGTGTAATTGTACCTCGCAGTACAGGAACCTCTGACAGTGTAATTGTACCTCGCAGTACAGGAACCTCTGACAGTGTAATAGTACCTCGCAGTGCAGGAACCTCTGACAGTGTAATAGTACCTCGCAGTGCAGGAACCTCTGACAGTGTAATTGTACCTCGCAGTACAGGAACCTCTGACAGTGTAATTGTACCTCGCAGTACAGGAACCTCTGACAGGGTAATTGTACCTCGCAGTGCAGGAACCTCTGACAGTGTAATTGTACCTCGCAGTACAGGAACCTCTGACAGTGTAATTGTACCTCGCAGTACAGGAACCTCTGACAGGGTAATTGTACCTCGCAGTGCAGGAACCTCTGACAGGGTAATTGTACCTCGCAGTACAGGAACCTCTGACAGGGTAATTGTACCTCGCAGTACAGGAACCTCTGACAGTGTAATTGTACCTCGCAGTACAGGAACCTCTGACAGGGTAATTGTACCTCGCAGTGCAGGAACCTCTGACAGGGTAATTGTACCTCACAGTACAGGAACCTCTGACAGGGTAATTGTACCTCGCAGTGCAGGAACCTCTGACAGGGTAATTGTACCTCGCAGTACAGGAACCTCTGACAGGGTAATTGTACCTCGCAGTACAGGAACCTCTGACAGGGTAATTGTACCTCGCAGTACAGGAACCTCTGACAGGGTAATTGTCCCTCGCAGTGCAGGAACCTCTAGCAGCACAATAGCATCTTGCAATGCAGAGGCCTTTCCTGTGCATTTGCCCATGTAATGCAATGGGACTTGCTATCTAAAATCCAATTGTAATGCAAATTTCCCATGCAGTGCTGCAGCCCCTTGTAGTGCAAAAAACACCTTGAGATGTCATAGAATGTTGCAATGCAACAAGCATTTGAAATCCCATTGAAGTTATGGTGCACTAGACCCTTACAATGCAACACAAAAACTTGTAGTACAATAGCCTTTGCAGTACAACATCCACTAACAAAGCAATCGCCCCATGCAGTGCAATCTCCACTCACAGTGTAAAAACAACATGCAATGTAATAGTCTCTAAGAGTGACATAGCAATAACGTGAAGAAATGCTATAGCCTTTTGAACACAACAGACCATGACAATTCAATAGCCTCTTGCAGTGCAAAAGCTCTTTGATGTGCAATAGACCCTGACAATGTATTTTCCCCTTACAGTGCAACAGTTCTATGCTTTGCATAACATGCTTATGGTACAAAAGCCAGGTGCAGTCCAAGAGCAAATTGCCTTTTGATACCCTATTGAAATATAATATCCTCTCACAATGGAAACCATCTCGCAATACAAAATTTCCCTGCAGTGCAATAGCTATTTGTTTTGCAATTGTGACTTTCAATACAATAGACACTTGCCATGTAACATCCAGTTGCAATGTAATGGAACCATTAGTGTGCATGATCCTTGTATTGCAATAGCCTCTTGCAGTGCAATAGCAGCTTGCAATGCAGGGACCTTTGGTAGTGCAATAACTCCTTCCAATGCAAAGGTCTTTGAGTTTGCAATGGAGCGTGGTGTGCAACATCCACTTGCAATGAAAATGCAAAGGCACCTTGCAATACAAGAAGTATTTGCAGAGCAAAAACTCCAGCAATGCAACACGCATTTCATTGCAATAGCGCTTGCAGTCCAACAGTCCCTCCCTTGCAGACTATTATCCTTGCAATGTCAGAGCCCCTTTCAATGCAATGGCCCCTTTCAATACAACATCCACATGCAACGCAAGAAAACCAAGAATGTTTGGCAATGCACTGAAACAACTACTTGCAATGCAATAGGGCTAAGTCATGCAATCGCCCATTGATAACATTGCACACTGGCAAAGTAATGGACTTTTACAGAGCAATAGCTCATCGGAGTGCAATTGCCCTTTGCAATGCAATAACCTGAAGCAGTACATTGGGGGCTTACAATACAGCATCCATAATTAATACAATAACACTTTACATTACAATGGCCTCTTACACTGTAATATCTTCTTGTAGTGTGAACACTCTTGCAGTTCAATAGCTACGTGATGGAAAGCAGAAGCCTCTTGCAAAGATATTACCCTTTGTAATTCAATCACCTCTTGCACGGTGACAGCACCTTGCAATGCAGGATACACTGACAGTTTAATAGTCCTTTGTAATTCAATCACCTCTTGCACGGTGACAGCACCTTGCAATGCAGGATACACTGACAGTTTAATAGTCCTTTGTAATTCAATCACCTCTTGCACGGTGACAGCACCTTGCAATGCAGGATACAATGACAGTTTAATAGTCCTTTGTAATTCAATCACCTCTTGCACGGTGACAGCACCTTGCAATGCAGGATACACTGACAGTTTAATAATCCTTTGTAATTCAATCACCTCTTGCACGGTGACAGCACCTTGCAATGCAGGATACAATGACAGTTTAATAGTCCTTTGTAATTCAATCACCTCTTGCACGGTGACAGCACCTTGCAATGCAGGATACAATGACAGTTTAATAGTCCTTTGTAATTCAATCACCTCTTGCACGGTGACAGCACCTTGCAATGCAGGATACACTGACAGTTTAATAGTCCTTTGTAATTCAATCACCTCTTGCACGGTGACAGCACCTTGCAATGCAGGATACACTGACAGTTTCATAGTCCTTTGTAATTCAATCACCTCTTGCACGGTGACAGCACCTTGCAATGCAGGATACACTGACAGTTTAATAGTCCTTTGTAATTCAATCACCTCTTGCACGGTGACAGCACCTTGCAATGCAGGATACACTGACAGTTTCATAGTCCTTTGTAATTCAATCACCTCTTGCACGGTGACAGCACCTTGCAATGCAGGATACACTGACAGTTTAATAGTCCTTTGTAATTCAATCACCTCTTGCACGGTGACAGCACCTTGCAATGCAGGATACACTGACAGTTTAATAGTCCTTTGTCATTCAATCACCTCTTGCACGGTGACAGCACCTTGCAATGCAGGATACACTGACAGTTTCATAGTCCTTTGTAATTCAATCACCTCTTGCACGGTGACAGCACCTTGCAATGCAGGATACACTGACAGTTTCATAGTCCTTTGTAATTCAATCACCTCTTGCACGGTGACAGCACCTTGCAATGCAGGATACACTGACAGTTTAATAGTCCTTTGTAATTCAATCACCTCTTGCACGGTGACAGCACCTTGCAATGCAGGATACACTGACAGTTTCATAGTCCTTTGTAATTCAATCACCTCTTGCACGGTGACAGCACCTTGCAATGCAGGATACACTGACAGTTTAAGGACTGGAGAGTCCTTTGACAGTGCAATCACCCTTGCAGTTTAACATCCACATGGAGTTGTCACACAAACCACAGCTGTGATAATACAACAATCGTGAAAATAACTCCAAAGAGCTCCAGAAACCATCTTTGTCTTTCAGGAAAAAAAATCAGCCTTTAATTTACAAAATGAACAATGTATCCAAAATGGCATTGAAAGAAAACAAATCTTGGTCTTTGTGTGTTGAAACTGTCTGACAAGGACAAAGGACAAATGGTCAAAGCTAACAGGTGTCAAATGAACACATCCTGTACCATGCTAAAACATTCCTGAATTGAATATCTCCTACTGAAAGAAAGAAGATGTGAAGTCACCATATTCTGGGTCACAGTGCAGTCACCATGGGTCAGAGAGCAGAGTGTCTGCTTCCAGGAGTTACAAGATAACACAGCTTTACATTAAAGTGTCTTTCAGCAAAACATTAACATATTGTTTGTCTTTGCTCCATGACCTTCTGGTCTGTTAGTCTGTGACCTTGTCCTATCAACACCTTCTGTTTTGTTATCTCTTACCCCACCCCCGCTTTACTTGCTTAAAATCTTTTACATTTCTTATATCTGTTAGTTCTGATGAAGGGTCACAGACCTGAAACGTTAACTCCGTTTCTCTCTCCACAGATGTTGCCCGACCTGCTGAATATTTCCAGCACTCTCTGTTTTTATTAACTCTGTTTTTCTCTCCACAGATGTTGCCCGACCTGCTGAGTATTTCCAGCACTCTCTGTTTTTATTAACTCTGTTTCTCTCTGCACAGATGTTGCCCGACCTGCTGAGTATTTCCAGCACTCGCTGTTTTTATGAACTCTGTCTGGAGACGCTGTCAATCAGCCTCTCAATGTAACAGAGTATTGTTTTTGTAACAAGTATTAGTGCCACAGTCTCACAGCTCCAGTGTCCCGGGTTCGGTTCTGTTTACTGCCACAGTCTCACAGCTCCAGTGTCCCGGGTTCGGTTCTGTTTACTGCCACAGTCTCACAGCTCCAGTGACCCGGGTTCGGTTCTGTTTACTGCCACAGTCTCACAGCTCCAGTGACCCGGGTTCGGTTCTGTTTACTGCCACAGTCTCACAGCTCCAGTGTCCCGGGTTCGGTTCTGTTTACTGCCACAGTCTCACAGCTCCAGTGACCCGGGTTCGGTTCTGTTTACTGCCACAGTCTCACAGCTCCAGTGACCCGGGTTCGGTTCTGTTTACTGCCACAGTCTCACAGCTCCAGTGACCCGGGTTCGGTTCTGTTTACTGCCACAGTCTCACAGCTCCAGTGACCCGGGTTCGGTTCTGTTTACTGCCACAGTCTCACAGCTCCAGTGACCTGGGTTCGGTTCTGTTTACTGCCACAGTCTCACAGCTCCAGTGTCCCGGGTTCAGTTCTATTTACTGCCACAGTCTCACAGCTCCAGTGACCTGGGTTCGGTTCTGTTTACTGCCACAGTCTCACAGCTCCAGTGACCTGGGTTCGGTTCTGTTTACTGCCACAGTCTCACAGCTCCAGTGACCCGGGTTCGGTTCTGTTTACTGCCACAGTCTCACAGCTCCAGTGACCTGGGTTCGGTTCTGTTTACTGCCACAGTCTCACAGCTCCAGTGTCCCGGGTTCGGTTCTGTTTACTGCCACAGTCTCACAGCTCCAGTGACCCGGGTTCGGTTCTGTTTACTGCCACAGTCTCACAGCTCCAGTGTCCCGGGTTCGGTTCTGTTTACTGCCACAGTCTCACAGCTCCAGTGACCCGGGTTCGGTTCTGTTTACTGCCACAGTCTCACAGCTCCAGTGACCCGGGTTCGGTTCTGTTTACTGTCACAGTCTCACAGCTCCAGTGACCCGGGTTCGGTTCTGTTTACTGCCACAGTCTCACAGCTCCAGTGACCCGGGTTCGGTTCTGTTTACTGCCACAGTCTCACAGCTCCAGTGACCCGGGTTCGGTTCTGTTTACTGCCACAGTCTCACAGCTCCAGTGACCCGGGTTCGGTTCTGTTTACTGCCACAGTCTCACAGCTCCAGTGTCCCGGGTTCAGTTCTATTTACTGCCACAGTCTCACAGCTCCAGTGACCTGGGTTCGGTTCTGTTTACTGCCACAGTCTCACAGCTCCAGTGTCCCGGGTTCAGTTCTATTTACTGCCACAGTCTCACAGCTCCAGTGACCTGGGTTCGGTTCTGTTTACTGCCACAGTCTCACAGCTCCAGTGTCCCGGGTTCGGTTCTGTTTACTGCCACAGTCTCACAGCTCCAGTGTCCCGGGTTCGGTTCTGTTTACTGCCACAGTCTCACAGCTCCAGTGACCTGGGTTCGGTTCTGTTTACTGCCACAGTCTCACAGCTCCAGTGTCCCGGGTTCGGTTCTGTTTACTGCCACAGTCTCACAGCTCCAGTGTCCCGGGTTCGGTTCTGTTTACTGCCACAGTCTCACAGCTCCAGTGACCTGGGTTCGGTTCTGTTTACTGCCACAGTCTCACAGCTCCAGTGACCCGGGTTCGGTTCTGTTTACTGCCACAGTCTCACAGCTCCAGTGTCCCGGGTTCAGTTCTATTTACTGCCACAGTCTCACAGCTCCAGTGACCTGGGTTCGGTTCTGTTTACTGCCACAGTCTCACAGCTCCAGTGACCCGGGTTCGGTTCTGTTTACTGCCACAGTCTCACAGCTCCAGTGACCCGGGTTCGGTTCTGTTTACTGCCACAGTCTCACAGCTCCAGTGTCCCGGGTTCAGTTCTATTTACTGCCACAGTCTCACAGCTCCAGTGACCCGGGTTCGGTTCTGTTTACTGCCACAGTCTCACAGCTCCAGTGTCCCGGGTTCGGTTCTGTTTACTGCCACAGTCTCACAGCTCCAGTGACCTGGGTTCGGTTCTGTTTACTGCCACAGTCTCACAGCTCCAGTGACCCGGGTTCGGTTCTGTTTACTGCCACAGTCTCACAGCTCCAGTGACCCGGGTTCGGTTCTGTTTACTGCCACAGTCTCACAGCTCCAGTGTCCCGGGTTCAGTTCTGTTTACTGCCACAGTCTCACAGCTCCAGTGTCCCGGGTTCGGTTCTGTTTACTGCCACAGTCTCACAGCTCCAGTGACCCGGGTTCGGTTCTGTTTACTGCCACAGTCTCACCGCTCCAGTGACCTGGGTTCGGTTCTGTTTACTGCCACAGTCTCACAGCTCCAGTGTCCCGGGTTCGGTTCTGTTTACTGCCACAGTCTCACAGCTCCAGTGACCCGGGTTCGGTTCTGTTTACTGCCACAGTCTCACAGCTCCAGTGACCCGGGTTCGGTTCTGTTTACTGCCACAGTCTCACAGCTCCAGTGACCTGGGTTCGGTTCTGTTTACTGCCACAGTCTCACAGCTCCAGTGACCCGGGTTCAGTTCTGTTTACTGCCACAGTCTCACAGCTCCAGTGACCTGGGTTCGGTTCTGTTTACTGCCACAGTCTCACAGCTCCAGTGACCCGGGTTCGGTTCTGTTTACTGCCACAGTCTCACAGCTCCAGTGACCCGGGTTCGGTTCTGTTTACTGCCACAGTCTCACAGCTCCAGTGTCCCGGGTTCGGTTCTGTTTACTGCCACAGTCTCACAGCTCCAGTGACCTGGGTTCGGTTCTGTTTACTGCCACAGTCTCACAGCTCCAGTGACCCGGGTTCGGTTCTGTTTACTGCCACAGTCTCACAGCTCCAGTGACCCGGGTTCGGTTCTGTTTACTGCCACAGTCTCACAGCTCCAGTGTCCCGGGTTCAGTTCTGTTTACTGCCACAGTCTCACAGCTCCAGTGTCCCGGGTTCAGTTCTGTTTACTGCCACAGTCTCACAGCTCCAGTGTCCCGGGTTCGGTTCTGTTTACTGCCACAGTCTCACAGCTCCAGTGACCCGGGTTCGGTTCTGTTTACTGCCACAGTCTCACCGCTCCAGTGACCTGGGTTCGGTTCTGTTCACTGCCACAGTCTCACAGCTCCAGTGACCCGGGTTCGCTTCTGTTTACTGCCACAGTCTCACAGCTCCAGTGTCCCGGGTTCGGTTCTGTTTACTGCCACAGTCTCACAGCTCCAGTGTCCCGGGTTCGGTTCTGTTTACTGCCACAGTCTCACAGCTCCAGTGTCCCGGGTTCGGTTCTGTTTACTGCCACAGTCTCACAGCTCCAGTGACCCGGGTTCGGTTCTGTTTACTGCCACAGTCTCACAGCTCCAGTGACCCGGGTTCGGTTCTGTTTACTGCCACAGTCTCACAGCTCCAGTGTCCCGGGTTCGGTTCTGTTTACTGCCACAGTCTCACAGCTCCAGTGACCCGGGTTCGGTTCTGTTTACTGCCACAGTCTCACAGCTCCAGTGACCCGGGTTCGGTTCTGTTTACTGCCACAGTCTCACAGCTCCAGTGACCCGGGTTCGGTTCTGTTTACTGCCACAGTCTCACAGCTCCAGTGACCTGGGTTCGGTTCTGTTTACTGCCACAGTCTCACAGCTCCAGTGACCCGGGTTCGGTTCTGTTTACTGCCACAGTCTCACAGCTCCAGTGACCTGGGTTCGGTTCTGTTTACTGCCACAGTCTCACAGCTCCAGTGTCCCGGGTTCGGTTCTGTTTACTGCCACAGTCTCACAGCTCCAGTGACCCGGGTTCGGTTCTGTTTACTGCCACAGTCTCACAGCTCCAGTGTCCCGGGTTCGGTTCTGTTTACTGCCACAGTCTCACAGCTCCAGTGACCCGGGTTCGGTTCTGTTTACTGCCACAGTCTCACAGCTCCAGTGACCCGGGTTCGGTTCTGTTTACTGTCACAGTCTCACAGCTCCAGTGACCCGGGTTCGGTTCTGTTTACTGCCACAGTCTCACAGCTCCAGTGACCCGGGTTCGGTTCTGTTTACTGCCACAGTCTCACAGCTCCAGTGACCCGGGTTCGGTTCTGTTTACTGCCACAGTCTCACAGCTCCAGTGACCCGGGTTCGGTTCTGTTTACTGCCACAGTCTCACAGCTCCAGTGTCCCGGGTTCAGTTCTATTTACTGCCACAGTCTCACAGCTCCAGTGACCTGGGTTCGGTTCTGTTTACTGCCACAGTCTCACAGCTCCAGTGTCCCGGGTTCAGTTCTATTTACTGCCACAGTCTCACAGCTCCAGTGACCTGGGTTCGGTTCTGTTTACTGCCACAGTCTCACAGCTCCAGTGACCTGGGTTCGGTTCTGTTTACTGCCACAGTCTCACAGCTCCAGTGTCCCGGGTTCGGTTCTGTTTACTGCCACAGTCTCACAGCTCCAGTGTCCCGGGTTCGGTTCTGTTTACTGCCACAGTCTCACAGCTCCAGTGACCTGGGTTCGGTTCTGTTTACTGCCACAGTCTCACAGCTCCAGTGACCCGGGTTCGGTTCTGTTTACTGCCACAGTCTCACAGCTCCAGTGTCCCGGGTTCAGTTCTATTTACTGCCACAGTCTCACAGCTCCAGTGACCTGGGTTCGGTTCTGTTTACTGCCACAGTCTCACAGCTCCAGTGACCCGGGTTCGGTTCTGTTTACTGCCACAGTCTCACAGCTCCAGTGACCCGGGTTCGGTTCTGTTTACTGCCACAGTCTCACAGCTCCAGTGTCCCGGGTTCAGTTCTATTTACTGCCACAGTCTCACAGCTCCAGTGACCCGGGTTCGGTTCTGTTTACTGCCACAGTCTCACAGCTCCAGTGTCCCGGGTTCGGTTCTGTTTACTGCCACAGTCTCACAGCTCCAGTGACCTGGGTTCGGTTCTGTTTACTGCCACAGTCTCACAGCTCCAGTGACCCGGGTTCGGTTCTGTTTACTGCCACAGTCTCACAGCTCCAGTGACCCGGGTTCGGTTCTGTTTACTGCCACAGTCTCACAGCTCCAGTGTCCCGGGTTCAGTTCTGTTTACTGCCACAGTCTCACAGCTCCAGTGTCCCGGGTTCGGTTCTGTTTACTGCCACAGTCTCACAGCTCCAGTGACCCGGGTTCGGTTCTGTTTACTGCCACAGTCTCACCGCTCCAGTGACCTGGGTTCGGTTCTGTTTACTGCCACAGTCTCACAGCTCCAGTGTCCCGGGTTCGGTTCTGTTTACTGCCACAGTCTCACAGCTCCAGTGACCCGGGTTCGGTTCTGTTTACTGCCACAGTCTCACAGCTCCAGTGACCCGGGTTCGGTTCTGTTTACTGCCACAGTCTCACAGCTCCAGTGACCTGGGTTCGGTTCTGTTTACTGCCACAGTCTCACAGCTCCAGTGACCCGGGTTCAGTTCTGTTTACTGCCACAGTCTCACAGCTCCAGTGACCTGGGTTCGGTTCTGTTTACTGCCACAGTCTCACAGCTCCAGTGACCCGGGTTCGGTTCTGTTTACTGCCACAGTCTCACAGCTCCAGTGTCCCGGGTTCGGTTCTGTTTACTGCCACAGTCTCACAGCTCCAGTGACCTGGGTTCGGTTCTGTTTACTGCCACAGTCTCACAGCTCCAGTGACCCGGGTTCGGTTCTGTTTACTGCCACAGTCTCACAGCTCCAGTGACCCGGGTTCGGTTCTGTTTACTGCCACAGTCTCACAGCTCCAGTGTCCCGGGTTCAGTTCTGTTTACTGCCACAGTCTCACAGCTCCAGTGTCCCGGGTTCAGTTCTGTTTACTGCCACAGTCTCACAGCTCCAGTGACCCGGGTTCGGTTCTGTTTACTGCCACAGTCTCACAGCTCCAGTGACCCGGGTTCGGTTCTGTTTACTGCCACAGTCTCACAGCTCCAGTGTCCCGGGTTCAGTTCTGTTTACTGCCACAGTCTCACAGCTCCAGTGACCCGGGTTCGGTTCTGTTTACTGCCACAGTCTCACAGCTCCAGTGACCCGGGTTCGGTTCTGTTTACTGCCACAGTCTCACAGCTCCAGTGTCCCGGGTTCAGTTCTGTTTACTGCCACAGTCTCACAGCTCCAGTGACCCGGGTTCGGTTCTGTTTACTGCCACAGTCTCACAGCTCCAGTGTCCCGGGTTCGGTTCTGTTTACTGCCACAGTCTCACAGCTCCAGTGTCCTGGGTTCAGTTCTGTTTACTGCCACAGTCTCACAGCTCCAGTGTCCCGGGTTCGGTTCTGTTTACTGCCACAGTCTCACAGCTCCAGTGTCCCGGGTTCGGTTCTGTTTACTGCCACAGTCTCACAGCTCCAGTGACCTGGGTTCGGTTCTGTTTACTGCCACAGTCTCACAGCTCCAGTGACCCGGGTTCGGTTCTGTTTACTGCCACAGTCTCACAGCTCCAGTGACCCGGGTTCGGGTCTGTTTACTGCCACAGTCTCACAGCTCCAGTGACCTGGGTTCGGTTCTGTTTACTGCCACAGTCTCACAGCTCCAGTGTCCCGGGTTCGGTTCTGTTTACTGCCACAGTCTCACCGCTCCAGTGACCTGGGTTCGGTTCTGTTTACTGCCACAGTCTCACAGCTCCAGTGACCTGGGTTCGGTTCTGTTTACTGCCACAGTCTCACAGCTCCAGTGACCTGAGTTCGGTTCTGTTTACTGCCACAGTCTCACAGCTCCAGTGACCCGGGTTCGGTTCTATTTACTGCCACAGTCTCACAGCTCCAGTGACCTGGGTTCGGTTCTGTTTACTGCCACAGTCTCACAGCTCCAGTGACCTGGGTTCGGTTCTGTTTACTGCCACAGCCTCACAGCTCCAGTGTCCCGGGTTCAGTTCTGTTTACTGCCACAGTCTCACAGCTCCAGTGACCTGGGTTCAGTTCTGTTTACTGCCACAGTCTCACAGCTCCAGTGTCCTGGGTTCGGTTCTGTTTACTGCCACAGCCTCACAGCTTCAGTGACCTGGGTTCGGTTCTGTTTACTGCCACAGTCTCACAGCTCCAGTGTCCCGGGTTCGGTTCTGTTTACTGCCACAGTCTCACAGCTCCAGTGTCCTGGGTTCAGTTCTGTTTACTGCCACAGTCTCACAGCTCCAGTGTCCCGGGTTCGGTTCTGTTTACTGCCACAGTCTCACAGCTCCAGTGTCCCGGGTTCGGTTCTGTTTACTGCCACAGTCTCACAGCTCCAGTGTCCTGGGTTCAGTTCTGTTTACTGCCACAGTCTCACAGCTCCAGTGTCCCGGGTTCGGTTCTGTTTACTGCCACAGTCTCACAGCTCCAGTGACCCGGGTTCAGTTCTGTTTACTGCCACAGTCTCACAGCTCCAGTGACCTGGGTTCGGTTCTGTTTACTGCCACAGCCTCACAGCTTCAGTGACCTGGGTTCGGTTCTGTTTACTGCCACAGTCTCACAGCTCCAGTGTCCCGGGTTCAGTTCTGTTTACTGCCACAGTCTCACAGCTCCAGTGACCCGGGTTCAGTTCTGTTTACTGCCACAGTCTCACAGCTCCAGTGACCTGGGTTCGGTTCTGTTTACTGCCACAGTCTCACAGCTCCAGTGTCCTGGGTTCGGTTCTGTTTACTGCCACAGTCTCACAGCTCCAGTGACCTGGGTTCGGTTCTGTTTACTGCCACAGCCTCACAGCTTCAGTGACCTGGGTTCGGTTCTGTTTACTGCCACAGTCTCACAGCTCCAGTGTCCCGGGTTCGGTTCTGTTTACTGCCACAGTCTCACAGCTCCAGTGTCCTGGGTTCAGTTCTGTTTACTGCCACAGTCTCACAGCTCCAGTGTCCCGGGTTCGGTTCTGTTTACTGCCACAGTCTCACAGCTCCAGTGACCCGGGTTCAGTTCTGTTTACTGCCACAGTCTCACAGCTCCAGTGACCTGGGTTCGGTTCTGTTTACTGCCACAGCCTCACAGCTTCAGTGACCTGGGTTCGGTTCTGTTTACTGCCACAGTCTCACAGCTCCAGTGTCCCGGGTTCAGTTCTGTTTACTGCCACAGTCTCACAGCTCCAGTGACCCGGGTTCAGTTCTGTTTACTGCCACAGTCTCACAGCTCCAGTGACCTGGGTTCGGTTCTGTTTACTGCCACAGTCTCACAGCTCCAGTGTCCTGGGTTCGGTTCTGTTTACTGCCACAGTCTCACAGCTCCAGTGACCTGGGTTCGGTTCTGTTTACTGCCACAGCCTCACAGCTTCAGTGACCTGGGTTCGGTTCTGTTTACTGCCACAGTCTCACAGCTCCAGTGTCCCGGGTTCAGTTCTGTTTACTGCCACAGTCTCACAGCTCCAGTGACCTGGGTTCGGTTCTGTTTACTGCCACAGTCTCACAGCTCCAGTGACCCGGGTTCGGTTCTGTTTACTGCCACAGTCTCACAGCTCCAGTGACCTGGGTTCGGTTCTGTTTACTGCCACAGTCTCACAGCTCCAGTGACCTGGGTTCGGTTCTGTTTACTGTCACAGTCTCACAGCTCCAGTGACCTGGGTTCGGTTCTGTTTACTGCCACAGCCTCACAGCTCCAGTGACCTGGGTTCGGTTCTGTTTACTGCCACAGCCTCACAGCTCCAGTGACCTGGGTTCGGTTCTGTTTACTGCCACAGTCTCACAGCTCCAGTGTCCCGGATTCGGTTCTGTTTACTGCCACAGTCTCACAGCTCCAGTGACCCGGGTTCAGTTCTGTTTACTGCCACAGTCTCACAGCTCCAGTGTCCCGGGTTCAGTTCTGTTTACTGCCACAGTCTCACAGCTCCAGTGTCCCGGGTTCGGTTCTGTTTACTGCCACAGTCTCACAGCTCCAGTGTCCCGGGTTCAGTTCTGTTTACTGCCACAGTCTCACAGCTCCAGTGACCTGGGTTCGGTTCTGTTTACTGCCACAGTCTCACAGCTCCAGTGTCCCGGGTTCAGTTCTGTTTACTGCCACAGTCTCACAGCTCCAGTGACCCGGGTTCAGTTCTGTTTACTGCCACAGTCTCACAGCTCCAGTGACCCGGGTTCGGTTCTGTTTACTGCCACAGTCTCACAGCTCCAGTGACCTGGGTTCGGTTCTGTTTACTGCCACAGTCTCACAGCTCCAGTGACCTGGGTTCGGTTCTGTTTACTGCCACAGTCTCACAGCTCCAGTGACCTGGGTTCGGTTCTGTTTACTGCCACAGTCTCACAGCTCCAGTGACCCGGGTTCGGTTCTGTTTACTGCCACAGTCTCACAGCTCCAGTGTCCCGGGTTCGGTTCTGTTTACTGCCACAGTCTCACAGCTCCAGTGTCCTGGGTTCGGTTCTGTTTACTGCCACAGTCTCACAGCTCCAGTGACCCGGGTTCGGTTCTGTTTACAGCCACAGTCTCACAGCTCCCGTGACTCGGGTTCGGTTCTGTTTACTGCCACAGTCTCACAGCTCCAGTGTCCCGGGTTCTGTTCTGTTTACTGCCACAGTCTCACAGCTCCCGTGACCCGGGTTCGGTTCTGTTTACTGCCACAGTCTCACAGCTCCAGTGACCTGGGTTCGGTTCTGTTTACTGCCACAGTCTCACAGCTCCAGTGATCTGGGTTCAGTTCTGTTTACTGCCACAGTCTCACAGCTCCAGTGTCCTGGGTTCGGTTCTGTTTACTGCCACAGTCTCACAGCTCCAGTGACCCGGGTTCGGTTCTGTTTAATGCCACAGTCTCACAGCTCCAGTGACCCGGGTTCGGTTCTGTTTACTGCCACAGTCTCACAGCTCCAGTGACCCGGGTTCGGTTCTGTTTACTGCCACAGTCTCACAGCTCCAGTGACCCGGGTTCGGTTCTGTTTACTGCCACAGTCTCACAGCTCCAGTGTCCCGGGTTCAGTTCTGTTTACTGCCACAGTCTCACAGCTCCAGTGACCTGGGTTCGGTTCTGTTTACTGCCACAGTCTCACAGCTCCAGTGATCTGGGTTCAGTTCTGTTTACTGCCACAGTCTCACAGCTCCAGTGTCCTGGGTTCGGTTCTGTTTACTGCCACAGTCTCACAGCTCCAGTGACCCGGGTTCGGTTCTGTTTAATGCCACAGTCTCACAGCTCCAGTGACCCGGGTTCGGTTCTGTTTACTGCCACAGTCTCACAGCTCCAGTGACCCGGGTTCGGTTCTGTTTACTGCCACAGTCTCACAGCTCCAGTGACCCGGGTTCGGTTCTGTTTACTGCCACAGTCTCACAGCTCCAGTGTCCCGGGTTCTGTTCTGTTTACTGCCACAGTCTCACAGCTCCCGTGACCCGGGTTCGGTTCTGTTTACTGCCACAGTCTCACAGCTCCAGTGTCCCGGGTTCAGTTCTGTTTACTGCCACAGTCTCACAGCTCCAGTGACCTGGGTTCGGTTCTGTTTACTGCCACAGTCTCACAGCTCCAGTGTCCCGGGTTCAGTTCTGTTTACTGCCACAGTCTCACAGCTCCAGTGACCTGGGTTCAGTTCTGTTTACTGCCACAGTCTCACAGCTCCAGTGTCCCGGGTTCGGTTCTGTTTACTGCCACAGTCTCACAGCTCCAGTGATCTGGGTTCAGTTCTGTTTACTGCCACAGTCTCACAGCTCCAGTGACCCGGGTTCGGTTCTGTTTACTGCCACAGTCTCACAGCTCCAGTGACCCGGGTTCGGTTCTGTTTACTGCCACAGTCTCACAGCTCCAGTGACCCGGGTTCGGTTCTGTTTACTGCCACAGTCTCACAGCTCCAGTGTCCCGGGTTCGGTTCTGTTTACTGCCACAGTCTCACAGCTCCAGTGACCCGGGTTCGGTTCTGTTTACTGCCACAGTCTCACAGCTCCAGTGACCCGGGTTCGGTTCTGTTTACTGCCACAGTCTCACAGCTCCAGTGTCCCGGGTTCGGTTCTGTTTACTGCCACAGTCTCACAGCTCCCGTGACCCGGGTTCGGTTCTGTTTACTGCCACAGTCTCACAGCTCCAGTGTCCCGGGTTCGGTTCTGTTTACTGCCACAGTCTCACAGCTCCCGTGACCCGGGTTCGGTTCTGTTTACTGCCACAGTCTCACAGCTCCAGTGTCCCGGGTTCGGTTCTGTTTACTGCCACAGTCTCACAGCTCCAGTGTCCCGGGTTCGGTTCTGTTTACTGCCACAGTCTCACTGCTCCAGTGTCCCGGGTTCGGTTCTGTTTACTGCCACAGTCTCACAGCTCCAGTGACCTGGGTTCGGTTCTGTTTACTGCCACAGTCTCACAGCTCCCGTGACCCGGGTTCAGTTCTGTTTACTGCCACAGTCTCACTGCTCCAGTGTCCCGGGTTCGGTTCTGTTTACTGCCACAGTCTCAGAGCTCCAGTGACCTGGGTTCGGTTCTGTTTACTGCCACAGTCTCACAGCTCCAGTGTCCTGGGTTCGGTTCTGTTTACTGCCACAGTCTCACAGCTCCAGTGTCCTGGGTTCAGTTCTGTTTACTGCCACAGTCTCACAGCTCCAGTGTCCTGGGTTCGGTTCTGGGGACTGCCACAGTCTCACAGCTCCAGTGACCTGGGTTCTGTTCTGTTTACTGCCACAGCCTCACAGCTCCAGTGACCTGGGTTCGGTTCTGTTTACTGCCACAGTCTCACAGCTCCAGTGACCTGGGTTCTGTTCTGTTTACTGCCACAGTCTCACAGCTCCAGTGACCCGGGTTCGGTTCTGTTTACTGCCACAGTCTCACAGCTCCAGAGACCTGGGTTCGGTTCTGTTTACTGCCACAGTCTCACAGCTCCAGTGACCCGGGTTCGGTTCTGTTTACTGCCACAGTCTCACAGCTCCAGTGACCTGGGTTCGGTTCTGTTTACTGCCACAGTCTCACAGCTCCAGTGACCTGGGTTCGGTTCTGTTTACTGCCACAGTCTCACAGCTCCCGTGACCCGGGTTCGGTTCTGTTTACTGCCACAGCCTCACAGCTCCAGTGACCTGGGTTCGGTTCTGTTTACTGCCACAGTCTCACAGCTCCAGTGTCCCGGGTTCGGTTCTGTTTACTGCCACAGTCTCACAGCTCCAGTGTCCTGGGTTCAGTTCTGTTTACTGCCACAGTCTCACAGCTCCAGTGTCCTGGGTTCAGTTCTGTTTACTGCCACAGTCTCACAGCTCCAGTGTCCTGGGTTCAGTTCTGTTTACTGCCACAGTCTCACAGCTCCAGTGTCCTGGGTTCGGTTCTGTTTACTGCCACAGTCTCACAGCTCCAGTGACCCGGGTTCGGTTCTGTTTACTGCCACAGTCTCACAGCTCCAGTGACCTGGGTTCGGTTCTGTTTACTGCCACAGTCTCACAGCTCCAGTGACCTGGGTTCGGTTCTGTTTACTGCCACAGTCTCACAGCTCCAGTGTCCCGGGTTCAGTTCTGTTTACTGCCACAGTCTCACAGCTCCAGTGTCCCGGGTTCGGTTCTGTTTACTGCCACAGTCTCACAGCTCCGGTGACCTGGGTTCGGTTCTGTTTACTGCCACAGTCTCACAGCTCCAGTGACCTGGGTTCGGTTCTGTTTACTGTCACAGTCTCACAGCTCCAGTGACCCGGGTTCAGTTCTGTTTACTGCCACAGCCTCACAGCTCCAGTGATCTGGGTTCAGTTCTGTTTACTGCCACAGTCTCACAGCTCCAGTGACCCGGGTTCGGTTCTGTTTACTGCCACAGTCTCACAGCTCCGGTGACCTGGGTTCGGTTCTGTTTACTGCCACAGTCTCACAGCTCCAGTGACCTGGGTTCGGTTCTGTTTACTGTCACAGTCTCACAGCTCCAGTGACCCGGGTTCAGTTCTGTTTACTGCCACAGCCTCACAGCTCCAGTGATCTGGGTTCAGTTCTGTTTACTGCCACAGTCTCACAGCTCCAGTGACCCGGGTTCGGTTCTGTTTACTGCCACAGTCTCACAGCTCCAGTGACCCGGGTTCGGTTCTGTTTACTGCCACAGTCTCACAGCTCCAGTGACCCGGGTTCGGTTCTGTTTACTGCCACAGTCTCACAGCTCCAGTGTCCCGGGTTCGGTTCTGTTTACTGCCACAGTCTCACAGCTCCCGTGACCCGGGTTCGGTTCTGTTTACTGCCACAGTCTCACAGCTCCAGTGACCCGGGTTCGGTTCTGTTTACTGCCACAGTCTCACAGCTCCAGTGACCCGGGTTCGGTTCTGTTTACTGCCACAGTCTCACAGCTCCAGTGACCCGGGTTCGGTTCTGTTTACTGCCACAGTCTCACAGCTCCCGTGACCCGGGTTCGGTTCTGTTTACTGCCACAGTCTCACAGCTCCAGTGTCCCGGGTTCGGTTCTGTTTACTGCCACAGTCTCACAGCTCCCGTGACCCGGGTTCGGTTCTGTTTACTGCCACAGTCTCACAGCTCCAGTGACCCGGGTTCGGTTCTGTTTACTGCCACAGTCTCACAGCTCCAGTGACCCGGGTTCGGTTCTGTTTACTGCCACAGTCTCACAGCTCCAGTGACCCGGGTTCGGTTCTGTTTACTGCCACAGTCTCACAGCTCCCGTGACCCGGGTTCGGTTCTGTTTACTGCCACAGTCTCACAGCTCCAGTGTCCCGGGTTCGGTTCTGTTTACTGCCACAGTCTCACAGCTCCCGTGACCCGGGTTCGGTTCTGTTTACTGCCACAGTCTCACAGCTCCCGTGACCCGGGTTCGGTTCTGCTAACTGCCACAGTCTCAGAGCTCCAGTGACCTGGGTTCGGTTCTGTTTACTGCCACAGTCTCACAGCACCAGTGTCCCGGGTTCGGTTCTGTTTACTGCCACAGTCTCACAGCTCCAGTGTCCTGGGTTCAGTTCTGTTTACTGCCACAGTCTCACAGCTCCAGTGTCCTGGGTTCGGTTCTGGGGACTGCCACAGTCTCACAGCTCCAGTGACCTGGGTATGGTTCTGTTTACTGCCACAGTCTCACAGCTCCAGTGTCCTGGGTTCGGTTCTGTTTACTGCCACAGTCTCACAGCTCCAGTGACCCGGGTTCGGTTCTGTTTACTGCCACAGCCTCACAGCTCCAGTGTCCCGGGTTCGGTTCTGTTTACTGCCACAGTCTCACAGCTCCAGTGTCCTGGGTTCGGTTCTGTTTACTGCCACAGTCTCACAGCTCCAGTGACCCGGGTTCGGTTCTGTTTACTGCCACAGTCTCACAGCTCCAGTGTCCTGGGTTCAGTTCTGTTTACTGCCACAGTCTCACAGCTCCAGTGTCCTGGGTTCGGTTCTGTTTACTGCCACAGTCTCACAGCTCCAGTGACCCGGGTTCGGTTCTGTTTACTGCCACAGTCTCACAGCTCCAGTGACCTGGGTTCGGTTCTGTTTACTGCCAGAGTCTCACAGCTCCAGTGACCTGGGTTCGGTTCTGTTTACTGCCACAGTCTCACAGCTCCAGTGTCCCGGGTTCGGTTCTGTTTACTGCCACAGTCTCACAGCTCCAGTGTCCCGGGTTCGGTTCTGTTTACTGCCACAGTCTCACAGCTCCAGTGACCTGGGTTCGGTTCTGTTTACTGCCACAGTCTCTAAGCTCCAGTGACCTGGGTTCGGTTCTGTTTACTGCCACAGTCTCACAGCTCCAGTGTCCCGGGTTCGGTTCTGTTTACTGCCACAGTCTCACAGCTCCAGTGTCCCGGGTTCGGTTCTGTTTACTGCCACAGTCTCACAGCTCCAGTGACCCGGGTTCGGTTCTGTTTACTGCCACAGTCTCACAGCTCCAGTGACCCGGGTTCGGTTCTGTTTACTGCCACAGTCTCACAGCTCCAGTGTCCCGGGTTCGGTTCTGTTTACTGCCACAGTCTCACAGCTCCCGTGACCCGGGTTCGGTTCTGTTTACTGCCACAGTCTCACAGCTCCAGTGACCCGGGTTCGGTTCTGTTTACTGCCACAGTCTCACAGCTCCAGTGACCCGGGTTCGGTTCTGTTTACTGCCACAGTCTCACAGCTCCAGTGACCCGGGTTCGGTTCTGTTTACTGCCACAGTCTCACAGCTCCCGTGACCCGGGTTCGGTTCTGTTTACTGCCACAGTCTCACAGCTCCAGTGTCCCGGGTTCGGTTCTGTTTACTGCCACAGTCTCACAGCTCCCGTGACCCGGGTTCGGTTCTGTTTACTGCCACAGTCTCACAGCTCCAGTGACCCGGGTTCGGTTCTGTTTACTGCCACAGTCTCACAGCTCCAGTGACCCGGGTTCGGTTCTGTTTACTGCCACAGTCTCACAGCTCCAGTGACCCGGGTTCGGTTCTGTTTACTGCCACAGTCTCACAGCTCCCGTGACCCGGGTTCGGTTCTGTTTACTGCCACAGTCTCACAGCTCCAGTGTCCCGGGTTCGGTTCTGTTTACTGCCACAGTCTCACAGCTCCCGTGACCCGGGTTCGGTTCTGTTTACTGCCACAGTCTCACAGCTCCCGTGACCCGGGTTCGGTTCTGCTAACTGCCACAGTCTCAGAGCTCCAGTGACCTGGGTTCGGTTCTGTTTACTGCCACAGTCTCACAGCTCCAGTGTCCCGGGTTCGGTTCTGTTTACTGCCACAGTCTCACAGCTCCAGTGTCCTGGGTTCAGTTCTGTTTACTGCCACAGTCTCACAGCTCCAGTGTCCTGGGTTCGGTTCTGGGGACTGCCACAGTCTCACAGCTCCAGTGACCTGGGTATGGTTCTGTTTACTGCCACAGTCTCACAGCTCCAGTGACCTGGGTTCGGTTCTGTTTACTGCCACAGCCTCACAGCTCCAGTGACCCGGGTTCGGTTCTGTTTACTGCCACAGTCTCACAGCTCCAGTGACCTGGGTTCGGTTCTGTTTACTGCCACAGTCTCACAGCTCCAGTGACCTGGGTTCGGTTCTGTTTACTGCCACAGTTTCACAGCTCCAGTGACCTGGGTTCGGTTCTGTTTACTGCCACAGTCTCACAGCTCCAGTGTCCCGGGTTCGGTTCTGTTTACTGCCACAGTCTCACAGCTCCAGTGTCCTGGGTTCAGTTCTGTTTACTGCCACAGTCTCACAGCTCCAGTGTCCTGGGTTCGGTTCTGTTTACTGCCACAGTCTCACAGCTCCAGTGACCCGGGTTCGGTTCTGTTTACTGCCACAGTCTCACAGCTCCAGTGTCCTGGGTTCAGTTCTGTTTACTGCCACAGTCTCACAGCTCCAGTGTCCTGGGTTCGGTTCTGTTTACTGCCACAGTCTCACAGCTCCAGTGACCCGGGTTCGGTTCTGTTTACTGCCACAGTCTCACAGCTCCAGTGACCTGGGTTCGGTTCTGTTTACTGCCACAGTCTCACAGCTCCAGTGACCTGGGTTCGGTTCTGTTTACTGCCACAGTCTCACAGCTCCAGTGTCCCGGGTTCGGTTCTGTTTACTGCCACAGTCTCACAGCTCCAGTGTCCCGGGTTCGGTTCTGTTTACTGCCACAGTCTCACAGCTCCAGTGACCTGGGTTCGGTTCTGTTTACTGCCACAGTCTCACAGCTCCAGTGACCTGGGTTCGGTTCTGTTTACTGCCACAGTCTCACAGCTCCAGTGTCCCGGGTTCGGTTCTGTTTACTGCCACAGTCTCACAGCTCCAGTGTCCCGGGTTCGGTTCTGTTTACTGCCACAGTCTCACAGCTCCAGTGACCCGGGTTCAGTTCTGTTTACTGCCACAGTCTCACAGCACCAGTGACCTGGGTTCGGTTCTGTTTACTGTCACAGTCTCACAGCTCCAGTGACCCGGGTTCAGTTCTGTTTACTGCCACAGTCTCACAGCTCCAGTGACCCGGGTTCAGTTCTGTTTACTGCCACAGTCTCACAGCTCCAGTGACCTGGGTTCGGTTCTGTTTACTGTCACAGTCTCACAGCTCCAGTGACCCGGGTTCAGTTCTGTTTACTGCCACAGTCTCACAGCTCCAGTGTCCCGGGTTCGGTTCCGTTTACTGCCACAGTCTCACAGCTCCAGTGACCCGGGTTCGGTTCTGTTTACTGCCACAGTCTCACAGCTCCAGTGACCTGGGTTCGGTTCTGTTTACTGCCACAGTCTCACAGCTCCAGTGTCCTGGGTTCGGTTCTGTTTACTGCCACAGTCTCACAGCTCCAGTGTCCCGGGTTCGGTTCTGTTTACTGCCACAGTCTCACAGCTCCAGTGACCTGGGTTCGGTTCTGTTTACTGCCACAGCCTCACAGCTCCAGTGTCCCGGGTTCGGTTCTGGGGACTGCCACAGTCTCACAGCTCCAGTGACCTGGGTTCGGTTCTGTTTACTGCCACAGTCTCACAGCTCCCGTGACCTGGGTTCGGTTCTGTTTACTGCCACAGTCTCACTGCTCCAGTGACCTGGGTTCGGTTCTGTTTACGGCCACAGTCTCACAGCTCCAGTGACCTGGGTTCGGTTCTGTTTACTGCCACAGTCTCACAGCTCCAGTGACCCGGGTTCGGTTCTGTTTACTGCCACAGTCTCACAGCTCCAGTGTCCCGGGTTCGGTTCTGTTTACTGCCACAGTCTCACAGCTCCAGTGTCCTGGGTTCGGTTCTGTTTACTGCCACAGTCTCACAGCTCCAGTGTCCTGGGTTCGGTTCTGTTTACTGCCACAGTCTCACAGCTCCAGTGACCCGGGTTCGGTTCTGTTTACTGCCACAGTCTCACAGCTCCAGTGACCTGGGTTCGGTTCTGTTTACTGCCACAGTCTCACAGCTCCAGTGACCTGGGTTCGGTTCTGTTTACTGCCACAGTCTCACAGCTCCAGTGACCCGGGTTCGGTTCTGTTTACTGCCACAGTCTCACAGCTCCAGTGACCCGGGTTCAGTTCTGTTTACTGCCACAGTCTCACAGCTCCAGTGACCCGGGTTCGGTTCTGTTTACTGCCACAGTCTCACAGCTCCAGTGACCCGGGTTCAGTTCTGTTTACTGCCACAGTCTCACAGCTCCAGTGACCCGGGTTCGGTTCTGTTTACTGCCACAGTCTCACAGCTCCAGTGACCCGGGTTCTGTTCTGTTTACTGCCACAGTCTCACAGCTCCAGTGTCCTGGGTTCGGTTCTGTTTACTGCCACAGTCTCACAGCTCCAGTGACCCGGGTTCAGTTCTGTTTACTGCCACAGTCTCACAGCTCCGGTGACCCGGGTTCGGTTCTGTTTACTGCCACAGTCTCACAGCTCCAGTGACATGGGTTCGGTTCTGTTTACTGCCACAGTCTCACAGCTCCAGTGACCCGGGTTCGGTTCTGTTTACTGCCACAGTCTCACAGCTCCAGTGACCTGGGTTCGGTTCTGTTTACTGCCACAGTCTCACAGCTCCAGTGTCCCAGGTTCGGTTCTGTTTACTGCCACAGCCTCACAGCTCCAGTGACCCGGGTTCGGTTCTGTTTACTGCCACAGTCTCACAGCTCCAGTAACCCGGGTTCGGTTCTGTTTACTGCCACAGTCTCACAGCTCCAGTGACCTGGGTTCGGTTCTGTTTACTGCCACAGTCTCACAGCTCCAGTGTCCCGGGTTCGGTTCTGTTTACTGCCACAGTCTCACAGCTCCAGTGACCTGGGTTCGGTTCTGTTTACTGCCGCAGTCTCACAGCTCCAGTGTCCCGGGTTCGGTTCTGTTTACTGCCACAGTCTCACAGCTCCAGTAACCCGGGTTCGGTTCTGTTTACTGCCACAGTCTCACAGCTCCAGTGACCTGGGTTCGGTTCTGTTTACTGCCACAGTCTCACAGCTCCCGTGACCCGGGTTCGGTTCTGTTTACTGCCACAGTCTCACAGCTCCAGTGACCCGGGTTCGGTTCTGTTTACTGCCACAGTCTCACAGCTCCAGTGACCCGGGTTCGGTTCTGCTAACTGCCACAGTCTCACAGCTCCAGTGTCCCGGGTTCGGTTCTGTTTACTGTCACAGTCTCACAGCTCCAGTGACCCGGGTTCAGTTCTGTTTACTGCCACAGTCTCACAGCTCCAGTGACCCGGGTTCAGTTCTGTTTACTGCCACAGTCTCACAGCTCCAGTGACCTGGGTTCGGTTCTGTTTACTGTCACAGTCTCACAGCTCCAGTGACCCGGGTTCAGTTCTGTTTACTGCCACAGTCTCACAGCTCCAGTGTCCCGGGTTCGGTTCCGTTTACTGCCACAGTCTCACAGCTCCAGTGACCCGGGTTCGGTTCTGTTTACTGCCACAGTCTCACAGCTCCAGTGTCCCGGGTTCGGTTCTGTTTACTGCCACAGTCTCACAGCTCCAGTGACCTGGGTTCGGTTCTGTTTACTGCCACAGCCTCACAGCTCCAGTGTCCCGGGTTCGGTTCTGGGGACTGCCACAGTCTCACAGCTCCAGTGACCTGGGTTCGGTTCTGTTTACTGCCACAGTCTCACAGCTCCCGTGACCTGGGTTCGGTTCTGTTTACTGCCACAGTCTCACTGCTCCAGTGACCTGGGTTCGGTTCTGTTTACGGCCACAGTCTCACAGCTCCAGTGACCTGGGTTCGGTTCTGTTTACTGCCACAGTCTCACAGCTCCAGTGACCTGGGTTCGGTTCTGTTTACTGCCACAGTCTCACAGCTCCAGTGTCCCGCGTTCGGTTCTGTTTACTGCCACAGTCTCACAGCTCCAGTGTCCTGGGTTCGGTTCTGTTTACTGCCACAGTCTCACAGCTCCAGTGTCCTGGGTTCGGTTCTGTTTACTGCCACAGTCTCACAGCTCCAGTGACCCGGGTTCGGTTCTGTTTACTGCCACAGTCTCACAGCTCCAGTGACCTGGGTTCGGTTCTGTTTACTGCCACAGTCTCACAGCTCCAGTGACCTGGGTTCGGTTCTGTTTACTGCCACAGTCTCACAGCTCCAGTGTCCCGGGTTCGGTTCTGTTTACTGCCACAGTCTCACAGCTCCAGTGTCCTGGGTTCGGTTCTGTTTACTGCCACAGTCTCACAGCTCCAGTGACCTGGGTTCGGTTCTGTTTACTGCCACAGTCTCACAGCTCCAGTGACCTGGGTTCGGTTCTGTTTACTGCCACAGTCTCACAGCTCCAGTGACCCGGGTTCTGTTCTGTTTACTGCCACAGTCTCACAGCTCCAGTGACCCGGGTTCAGTTCTGTTTACTGCCACAGTCTCACAGCTCCAGTGTCCTGGGTTCGGATCTGTTTACTGCCACAGTCTCACAGCTCCAGTGACCCGGGTTCTGTTCTGTTTACTGCCACAGTCTCACAGCTCCAGTGTCCTGGGTTCGGTTCTGTTTACTGCCACAGTCTCACAGCTCCAGTGACCCGGGTTCAGTTCTGTTTACTGCCACAGTCTCACAGCTCCAGTGACCCGGGTTCGGTTCTGTTTACTGCCACAGTCTCACAGCTCCAGTGACCCGGGTTCAGTTCTGTTTACTGCCACAGTCTCACAGCTCCAGTGACCCGGGTTCGGTTCTGTTTACTGCCACAGTCTCACAGCTCCAGTGACCCGGGTTCAGTTCTGTTTACTGCCACAGTCTCACAGCTCCAGTGACCCGGGTTCGGTTCTGTTTACTGCCACAGTCTCACAGCTCCAGTGACCCGGGTTCTGTTCTGTTTACTGCCACAGTCTCACAGCTCCAGTGTCCTGGGTTCGGTTCTGTTTACTGCCACAGTCTCACAGCTCCAGTGACCCGGGTTCAGTTCTGTTTACTGCCACAGTCTCACAGCTCCGGTGACCCGGGTTCGGTTCTGTTTACTGCCACAGTCTCACAGCTCCAGTGACATGGGTTCGGTTCTGTTTACTGCCACAGTCTCACAGCTCCAGTGACCCGGGTTCGGTTCTGTTTACTGCCACAGTCTCACAGCTCCAGTGACCTGGGTTCGGTTCTGTTTACTGCCACAGTCTCACAGCTCCAGTGTCCCAGGTTCGGTTCTGTTTACTGCCACAGCCTCACAGCTCCAGTGACCCGGGTTCGGTTCTGTTTACTGCCACAGTCTCACAGCTCCAGTAACCCGGGTTCGGTTCTGTTTACTGCCACAGTCTCACAGCTCCAGTGACCTGGGTTCGGTTCTGTTTACTGCCACAGTCTCACAGCTCCAGTGTCCCGGGTTCGGTTCTGTTTACTGCCACAGTCTCACAGCTCCAGTGACCTGGGTTCGGTTCTGTTTACTGCCACAGTCTCACAGCTCCAGTGACCTGGGTTCGGTTCTGTTTACTGCCACAGTCTCACAGCTCCAGTGTCCCGGGTTCGGTTCTGTTTACTGCCACAGTCTCACAGCTCCAGTAACCCGGGTTCGGTTCTGTTTACTGCCACAGTCTCACAGCTCCAGTGACCTGGGTTCGGTTCTGTTTACTGCCACAGTCTCACAGCTCCCGTGACCCGGGTTCGGTTCTGTTTACTGCCACAGTCTCACAGCTCCAGTGACCCGGGTTCGGTTCTGTTTACTGCCACAGTCTCACAGCTCCAGTGACCCGGGTTCGGTTCTGCTAACTGCCACAGTCTCACAGCTCCAGTGTCCCGGGTTCGGTTCTGTTTACTGCCACAGTCTCACAGCTCCAGTGACCCGGGTTCTGTTCTGTTTACTGCCACAGTCTCACAGCTCCAGTGTCCTGGGTTCGGTTCTGTTTACTGCCACAGTCTCACAGCTCCAGTGACCCGGGTTCAGTTCTGTTTACTGCCACAGTCTCACAGCTCCAGTGACCCGGGTTCGGTTCTGTTTACTGCCACAGTCTCACAGCTCCAGTGACCCGGGTTCAGTTCTGTTTACTGCCACAGTCTCACAGCTCCAGTGACCCGGGTTCGGTTCTGTTTACTGCCACAGTCTCACAGCTCCAGTGACCCGGGTTCAGTTCTGTTTACTGCCACAGTCTCACAGCTCCAGTGACCCGGGTTCGGTTCTGTTTACTGCCACAGTCTCACAGCTCCAGTGACCCGGGTTCTGTTCTGTTTACTGCCACAGTCTCACAGCTCCAGTGTCCTGGGTTCGGTTCTGTTTACTGCCACAGTCTCACAGCTCCAGTGACCCGGGTTCAGTTCTGTTTACTGCCACAGTCTCACAGCTCCGGTGACCCGGGTTCGGTTCTGTTTACTGCCACAGTCTCACAGCTCCAGTGACCTGGGTTCGGTTCTGTTTACTGCCACAGTCTCACAGCTCCAGTGACCCGGGTTCGGTTCTGTTTACTGCCACAGTCTCACAGCTCCAGTGACCTGGGTTCGGTTCTGTTTACTGCCACAGTCTCACAGCTCCAGTGTCCCAGGTTCGGTTCTGTTTACTGCCACAGCCTCACAGCTCCAGTGACCCGGGTTCGGTTCTGTTTACTGCCACAGTCTCACAGCTCCAGTAACCCGGGTTCGGTTCTGTTTACTGCCACAGTCTCACAGCTCCAGTGACCTGGGTTCGGTTCTGTTTACTGCCACAGTCTCACAGCTCCAGTGTCCCGGGTTCGGTTCTGTTTACTGCCACAGTCTCACAGCTCCAGTGACCTGGGTTCGGTTCTGTTTACTGCCACAGTCTCACAGCTCCAGTGACCTGGGTTCGGTTCTGTTTACTGCCACAGTCTCACAGCTCCAGTGTCCCGGGTTCGGTTCTGTTTACTGCCACAGTCTCACAGCTCCAGTAACCCGGGTTCGGTTCTGTTTACTGCCACAGTCTCACAGCTCCAGTGACCTGGGTTCGGTTCTGTTTACTGCCACAGTCTCACAGCTCCCGTGACCCGGGTTCGGTTCTGTTTACTGCCACAGTCTCACAGCTCCAGTGACCCGGGTTCGGTTCTGTTTACTGCCACAGTCTCACAGCTCCAGTGACCCGGGTTCGGTTCTGCTAACTGCCACAGTCTCACAGCTCCAGTGTCCCGGGTTCGGTTCTGTTTACTGCCACAGTCTCGCAGCTCCAGTGTCCCGGGTTCGGTTCTGTTTACTGCCACAGTCTCGCAGCTCCAGTGTCCCGGGTTCAGTTCTGTTTACTGCCACAGTCTCACAGCTCCAGTGTCCTGGGTTCGGTTCTGTTTACTGCCACAGTCTCACAGCTCCAGTGTCCCGGGTTCGGTTCTGTTCACTGCCACAGTCTCACAGCTCCAGTGTCCCGGGTTCGGTTCTGTTTACTGCCACAGTCTCACAGCTCCAGTGACCTGGGTTCAGTTCTGTTTACTGCCACAGTCTCACAGCTCCAGTGTCCCGGGTTCGGTTCTGTTTACTGCCACAGTCTCACAGCTCCCGTGACCCGGGTTCGGTTCTGTTTACTGCCGCGGTCTCACAGCTCCAGTGTCCAGGGTTCTGTTCTGTTTACTGCCACAGTCTCACAGCTCCAGTCTCCCGGGTTCGGTTCTGTTTACTGCCACAGTCTCACAGCTCCAGTCTCCCGGGTTCGGTTCTGTTTACTGCCACAGTCTCACAGCTCCAGTGTCCCGGGTTCTGTTCTGTTTACTGCCACAGTCTCACAGCTCCAGTGTCCCGGGTTCGGTTCTGTTTACTGTCACAGTCTCACAGCTCCAGTGTCCTGGGTTCGGTTCTGTTTACTGCCACAGTCTCACAGCTCCAGTGTCCCGGGTTCGGTTCTGTTTACTGTCACAGTCTTACAGCTCCAGTGACCTGGGTTCGGTTCTGTTTACTGTCACAGTCTCACAGCTCCAGTGTCCTGGGTTCGGTTCTGTTTACTGCCACAGTCTCACAGCTCCAGTGTCCTGGGTTCGGTTCTGTTTACTGCCACAGTCTCACAGCTCCAGTGTCCCGGGTTCGGTTCTGTTTACTGTCACAGTCTCACAGCTCCAGTGTCCTGGGTTCGGTTCTGTTTACTGCCACAGTCTCACAGCTCCAGTGTCCCGGGTTCGGTTCTGTTTACTGCCACAGTCTCACAGCTCCAGTGTCCCGGGTTCGGTTCTGTTTACTGCCACAGTCTCACAGCTCCAGTGTCCCGGGTTCGGTTCTGTTTACTGTCACAGTCTCACAGCTCCAGTGTCCTGGGTTCGGTTCTGGGGACTGCCACAGTCACACAGCTCCAGTGACCCGGGTTCGGTTCTGTTTACTGCCACAGTCTCACAGCTCCAGTGTCCCGGGTTCGGTTCTGTTTACTGCCACAGTCTCACAGCTCCAGTGTCCCGGGTTCGGTTCTGTTTACTGCCACAGTCTCACAGCTCCAGTGACCTGGGTTCGGTTCTGTTTACTGCCACAGTCTCACAGCTCCAGTGACCTGGGTTCGGTTCTGTTTACTGCCACAGTCTCACAGCTCCAGTGTCCCGGGTTCGGTTCTGTTTACTGCCACAGTCTCACAGCTCCAGTGTCCCGGGTTCGGTTCTGTTCACTGCCACAGTCTCACAGCTCCAGTGTCCCGGGTTCGGTTCTGTTTACTGCCACAGTCTCACAGCTCCAGTGACCCGGGTTCGGTTCTGTTTACTGCCACAGTCTCACAGCTCCAGTGTCCCGGGTTCGGTTCTGTTTACTGCCAAAGTCTCACACCTCCAGTGTCCCGGGTTCGGTTCTGTTTACTGCCACAGTCTCACAGCTCCAGTGACCCGGGTTCAGTTCTGTTTACTGCCACAGTCTCACAGCTCCAGTGTCCCGGGTTCGGTTCTGTTTACTGTCACAGTCTCACAGCTCCAGTGACCCGGGTTCAGTTCTGTTTACTGCCCACAGTCTCACAGCTCCAGTGTCCCGGGTTCGGTTCTGTTTACTGCCACAGTCTCACAGCTCCAGTGACCTGGGTTCGGTTCTGTTTACTGCCACAGTCTCACAGCTCCAGTGACCCGGGTTCAGTTCTGTTTACTGCCACAGTCTCACAGCTCCAGTGTCCCGGGTTCGGTTCTGTTTACTGCCACAGTCTCACAGCTCCAGTGACCTGGGTTCGGTTCTGTTTACTGCCACAGTCTCACAGCTCCAGTGACCTGGGTTCGGTTCTGTTTACTGCCACAGTCTCACAGCTCCAGTGACCTGGGTTCGGTTCTGTTTACTGCCACAGTCTCACAGCTCCAGTGACCTGGGTTCGGTTCTGTTTACTGTCACAGTCTCACAGCTCCAGTGACCCGGGTTCAGTTCTGTTTACTGCCACAGTCTCACAGCTCCAGTGTCCCGGGTTCGGTTCTGTTTACTGCCACAGTCTCACAGCTCCAGTGACCTGGGTTCGGTTCTGTTTACTGCCACAGTCTCACAGCTCCAGTGACCTGGGTTCGGTTCTGTTTACTGCCACAGTCTCACAGCTCCAGTGACCCGGGTTCGGTTCTGTTTACTGCCACAGTCTCACCGCTCCAGTGACCTGGGTTCGGTTCTGTTTACTGCCACAGTCTCACTGCTCCAGTGACCTGGGTTCGGTTCTGTTTACTGCCACAGCCTCACAGCTCCAGTGTCCCGGGTTCGGTTCTGGGGACTGCCACAGTCTCACAGCTCCAGTGACCTGGGTTCGGTTCTGTTTACTGCCACAGTCTCACAGCTCCAGTGACCTGGGTTCGGTTCTGTTTACTGCCACAGTCTCACAGCTCCAGTGACCCGGGTTCGGTTCTGTTTACTGCCACAGTCTCACAGCTCCGGTGACCTGGGTTCGGTTCTGTTTACTGCCACAGTCTCACAGCTCCAGTGACCCGGGTTTGGTTCTGTTTACTGTCACAGTCTCACAGCTCCAGTGTCCTGGGTTCGGTTCTGTTTACTGCCACAGTCTCACACCTCCAGTGTCCCGGGTTCGGTTCCGTTTACTGCCACAGTCTCACAGCTCCAGTGTGCTGGGTTCGGTTCTGTTTACTGCCACAGTCTCACAGCTCCAGTGTCCTGGGTTCAGTTCTGTTTACTGCCACAGTCTCACAGCTCCAGTGTCCTGGGTTCAGTTCTGTTTACTGCCACAGTCTCACAGCTCCAGTGACCTGGGTTCAGTTCTGTTTACTGCCACAGTCTCACAGCTCCAGTGACCTGGGTTCGGTTCTGTTTACTGCCACAGTCTCACAGCTCCAGTGTCCCGGGTTCGGTTCTGTTTACTGCCACAGTCTCACAGCTCCAGTGTCCCGGGTTCGGTTCTGTTCACTGCCACAGTCTCACAGCTCCAGTGTCCCGGGTTCGGTTCTGTTTACTGCCACAGTCTCACAGCTCCAGTGACCCGGGTTCGGTTCTGTTTACTGCCACAGTCTCACAGCTCCAGTGTCCCGGGTTCGGTTCTGTTTACTGCCACAGTCTCACACCTCCAGTGTCCCGGGTTCGGTTCTGTTCACTGCCACAGTCTCACAGCTCCAGTGACCCGGGTTCAGTTCTGTTTACTGCCACAGTCTCACAGCTCCAGTGTCCCGGGTTCGGTTCTGTTTACTGTCACAGTCTCACAGCTCCAGTGACCCGGGTTCAGTTCTGTTTACTGCCACAGTCTCACAGCTCCAGTGACCTGGGTTCGGTTCTGTTTACTGCCACAGTCTCACAGCTCCAGTGACCCGGGTTCAGTTCTGTTTACTGCCACAGTCTCACAGCTCCAGTGTCCCGGGTTCGGTTCTGTTTACTGCCACAGTCTCACAGCTCCAGTGACCTGGGTTCGGTTCTGTTTACTGCCACAGTCTCACAGCTCCAGTGACCTGGGTTCGGTTCTGTTTACTGCCACAGTCTCACAGCTCCAGTGACCTGGGTTCGGTTCTGTTTACTGCCACAGTCTCACAGCTCCAGTGACCTGGGTTCGGTTCTGTTTACTGCCACAGTCTCACAGCTCCAGTGACCCGGGTTCGGTTCTGTTTACTGCCACAGTCTCACCGCTCCAGTGACCTGGGTTCGGTTCTGTTTACTGCCACAGTCTCACTGCTCCAGTGACCTGGGTTCGGTTCTGTTTACTGCCACAGCCTCACAGCTCCAGTGTCCCGGGTTCGGTTCTGGGGACTGCCACAGTCTCACAGCTCCAGTGACCTGGGTTCGGTTCTGTTTACTGCCACAGTCTCACAGCTCCAGTGACCTGGGTTCGGTTCTGTTTACTGCCACAGTCTCACAGCTCCAGTGACCCGGGTTCGGTTCTGTTTACTGCCACAGTCTCACAGCTCCGGTGACCTGGGTTCGGTTCTGTTTACTGCCACAGTCTCACAGCTCCAGTGACCCGGGTTTGGTTCTGTTTACTGTCACAGTCTCACAGCTCCAGTGTCCTGGGTTCGGTTCTGTTTACTGCCACAGTCTCACAGCTCCAGTGACCCGGGTTTGGTTCTGTTTACTGTCACAGTCTCACAGCTCCAGTGTCCTGTGTTCGGTTCTGTTTACTGCCACAGTCTCACAGCTCCAGTGTCCTGGGTTCAGTTCTGTTTACTGCCACAGTCTCACAGCTCCAGTGTCCTGGGTTCAGTTCTGTTTACTGCCACAGTCTCACAGCTCCAGTGACCTGGGTTCAGTTCTGTTTACTGCCACAGTCTCACAGCTCCAGTGTCCCGGGTTCGGTTCTGTTTACTGCCACAGTCTCACAGCTCCAGTGACCTGGGTTCGGTTCTGTTTACTGCCACAGTCTCACAGCTCCAGTGACCTGGGTTCGGTTCTGTTTACTGCCACAGTCTCACAGCTCCAGTGACCCGGGTTCGGTTCTGTTTACTGCCACAGTCTCACAGCTCCGGTGACCTGGGTTCGGTTCTGTTTACTGCCACAGTCTCACAGCTCCAGTGACCCGGGTTTGGTTCTGTTTACTGTCACAGTCTCACCGCTCCAGTGTCCTGGGTTCGGTTCTGTTTACTGCCACAGTCTCACACCTCCAGTGTCCCGGGTTCGGTTCTGTTTACTGCCACAGTCTCACAGCTCCAGTGTCCTGGGTTCGGTTCTGTTTACTGCCACAGTCTCACAGCTCCAGTGTCCTGGGTTCAGTTCTGTTTACTGCCACAGTCTCACAGCTCCAGTGTCCCGGGTTCGGCTCTGTTTACTGTCACAGTCTCACAGCTCCAGTGACCCGGGTTCATTTCTGTTTACTGCCACAGTCTCACAGCTCCAGTGTCCCGGGTTCGGTTCTGTTTACTGCCACAGTCTCACAGCTCCAGTGACCTGGGTTCGGTTCTGTTTACTGCCACAGTCTCACAGCTCCAGTGACCTGGGTTCGGTTCTGTTTACTGCCACAGTCTCACAGCTCCAGTGACCCGGGTTCAGTTCTGTTTACTGCCACAGTCTCACAGCTCCAGTGTCCCGGGTTCGGTTCTGTTTACTGCCACAGTCTCACAGCTCCAGTGACCTGGGTTCGGTTCTGTTTACTGCCACAGTCTCACAGCTCCAGTGACCTGGGTTCGGTTCTGTTTACTGCCACAGTCTCACAGCTCCAGTGACCTGGGTTCGGTTCTGTTTACTGTCACAGTCTCACAGCTCCAGTGACCTGGGTTCGGTTCTGTTTACTGCCACAGTCTCACAGCTCCAGTGACCTGGGTTCGGTTCTGTTTACTGCCACAGTCTCACAGCTCCAGTGACCTGGGTTCGGTTCTGTTTACTGCCACAGTCTCACAGCTCCAGTGACCTGGGTTCGGTTCTGTTTACTGCCACAGTCTCACAGCTCCAGTGACCCGGGTTCAGTTCTGTTTACTGCCACAGTCTCACAGCTCCAGTGTCCCGGGTTCGGTTCTGTTTACTGCCACAGTCTCACAGCTCCAGTGACCTGGGTTCGGTTCTGTTTACTGTCACAGTCTCACAGCTCCAGTGACCCGGGTTCAGTTCTGTTTACTGCCACAGTCTCACAGCTCCAGTGTCCCGGGTTCGGTTCCGTTTACTGCCACAGTCTCACAGCTCCAGTGACCCGGGTTCGGTTCTGTTTACTGCCAAAGTCTCACAGCTCCAGTGACCGGGGTTCGGTTCTGTTTACTGCCACAGTCTCACAGCTCCAGTGACCTGGGTTCGGTTCTGTTTACTGCCACAGTCTCACAGCTCCAGTGACCTGGGTTCGGTTCTGTTTACTGCCACAGTCTCACAGCTCCAGTGACCCGGGTTCAGTTCTGTTTACTGCCACAGTCTCACAGCTCCAGTGTCCCGGGTTCGGTTCTGTTTACTGCCACAGTCTCACAGCTCCAGTGACCTGGGTTCGGTTCTGTTTACTGTCACAGTCTCACAGCTCCAGTGACCCGGGTTCAGTTCTGTTTACTGCCACAGTCTCACAGCTCCAGTGTCCCGGGTTCGGTTCCGTTTACTGCCACAGTCTCACAGCTCCAGTGACCCGGGTTCGGTTCTGTTTACTGCCAAAGTCTCACAGCTCCAGTGTCCCGGGTTCGGTTCTGTTTACTGCCACAGTCTCACAGCTCCAGTGACCTGGGTTCGGTTCTGTTTACTGCCACAGCCTCACAGCTCCAGTGTCCCGGGTTCGGTTCTGTTTACTGCCACAGTCTCACAGCTCCAGTGACCTGGGTTCGGTTCTGTTTACTGCCACAGTCTCACAGCTCCCGTGACCTGGGTTCGGTTCTGTTTACTGCCACAGTCTCACTGCTCCAGTGACCTGGGTTCGGTTCTGTTTACTGCCACAGTCTCACAGCTCCAGTGACCCGGGTTCGGTTCTGTTTACTGCCACAGTCTCACAGCTCCAGTGACCTGGGTTCGGTTCTGTTTACTGCCACAGTCTCACAGCTCCAGTGACCTGGGTTCGGTTCTGTTTACTGCCACAGTCTCACAGCTCCAGTGTCCTGGGTTCGGTTCTGTTTACTGCCACAGTCTCACAGCTCCAGTGACCCGGGTTCGGTTCTGTTTACTGCCACAGTCTCACAGCTCCGGTGACCTGGGTTCGGTTCTGTTTACTGCCATAGTCTCACAGCTCCAGTGACCCGGGTTTGGTTCTGTTTACTGTCACAGTCTCACAGCTCCAGTGTCCTGGGTTCGGTTCTGTTTACTGTCACAGTCTCACAGCTCCAGTGACCTGGGTTCGGTTCTGTTTACTGCCACAGTCTCACAGCTCCAGTGACCTGGGTTCGGTTCTGTTTGCTGCCACAGCCTCACAGCTCCAGTGACCTGGGTTCAGTTCTGTTTACTGCCACAGTCTCACAGCTCCAGTGACCCGGGTTCGGTTCTGTTTACTGCCACAGCCTCACAGCTCCAGTGACCTGGGTTCGGTTCTGTTTACTGTCACAGTCTCACAGCTCCAGTGACCTGGGTTCGGTTCTGTTTACTGCCACAGTCTCACAGCTCCAGTGACCCGGGTTCAGTTCTGTTTACTGCCACAGTCTCACAGCTCCAGTGACCCGGGTTCTGTTCTGTTTACTGCCACAGTCTCACAGCTCCGGTGACCCGGGTTCGGTTCTGTTTACTGCCACAGTCTCACAGCTCCAGTGACCCGGGTTCGGTTCTGTTTACTGCCACAGTCTCACAGCTCCGGTGACCCGGGTTCGGTTCTGTTTACTGCCACAGTCTCACAGCTCCAGTGACCCGGGTTCGGTTCTGTTTACTGCCACAGTCTCACAGCTCCGGTGACCCGGGTTCGGTTCTGTTTACTGCCACAGTCTCACAGCTCCAGTGACATGGGTTCGGTTCTGTTTACTGCCACAGTCTCACAGCTCCAGTGACCTGGGTTCGGTTCTGTTTACTGCCACAGTCTCACAGCTCCAGTGACATGGGTTCGGTTCTGTTTACTGCCACAGTCTCACAGCTCCGGTGACCCGGGTTCGGTTCTGTTTACTGCCACAGTCTCACAGCTCCAGTGACCCGGGTTCGGTTCTGTTTACTGCCACAGTCTCACAGCTCCAGTGACCCGGGTTGAGTTCTGTTTACTGCCACAGTCTCACAGCTCCAGTGTCCCGGGTTCGGTTCTGTTTACTGCCACAGTCTCACAGCTCCAGTGTCCCGGGTTCGGTTCTGTTTACTGCCACAGTCTCACAGCTCCAGTGTCCCGGGTTCGGTTCTGTTTACTGCCACAGTCTCACAGCTCCCGTGATCCGGGTTCGGTTCTGTTTACTGCCACAGTCTCACAGCTCCCGTGACCCGGGTTCGGTTCTGCTAACTGCCACAGTCTCACAGCTCCAGTGTCCCGGGTTCGGTTCTGTTTACTGTCACAGTCTCACAGCTCCAGTGTCCCGGGTTCGGTTCTGTTTACTGTCACAGTCTCACAGCTCCAGTGTCCTGGATTCGGTTCTGTTTACTGCCACAGTCTCACAGCTCCAGTGTCCCGGGTTCGGTTCTGTTTACTGCCACAGTCTCACAGCTCCAGTGTCCCGGGTTCGGTTCTGTTTACTGCCACAGTCTCACAGCTCCAGTGACCCGGGTTCGGTTCTGTTTACTGCCACAGTCTCACAGCTCCAGTGACCCGGGTTCGGTTCTGTTTACTGTCACAGTCTCACAGCTCCAGTGTCCTGGGTTCGGTTCTGTTTACTGCCACAGTCTCACAGCTCCAGTGTCCCGGGTTCGGTTCTGTTTACTGTCACAGTCTCACAGCTCCAGTGTCCTGGGTTCGGTTCTGTTTACTGCCACAGTCTCACAGCTCCAGTGTCCCGGGTTCGGTTCTGTTTACTGCCACAGTCTCACAGCTCCAGTGTCCCGGGTTCGGTTCTGTTTACTGTCACAGTCTCACAGCTCCAGTGTCCTGGGTTCAGTTCTGTTTACTGCCACAGTCTCACAGCTCCAGTGTCCTGGGTTCGGTTCTGGGGACTGCCACAGTCACACAGCTCCAGTGACCCGGGTTCGGTTCTGTTTACTGCCACAGTCTCACAGCTCCAGTGTCCCGGGTTCGGTTCTGTTTACTGTCACAGTCTCACAGCTCCAGTGACCTGGGTTCGGTTCTGTTTACTGCCACAGTCTCACAGCTCCAGTGACCTGGGTTCGGTTCTGTTTACTGCCACAGTCTCACAGCTCCAGTGACCTGGGTTCAGTTCTGTTTACTGCCACAGTCTCACAGCTCCAGTGACCTGGGTTCGGTTCTGTTTACTGCCACAGTCTCACAGCTCCAGTGACCTGGGTTCGGTTCTGTTTACTGCCACAGTCTCACAGCTCCAGTGACCTGGGTTCGGTTCTGTTTACTGCCACAGTCTCACAGCTCCAGTGACCTGGGTTCGGTTCTGTTTACTGCCACAGTCTCACAGCTCCAGTGACCCGGGTTCAGTTCTGTTTACTGCCACAGTCTCACAGCTCCAGTGTCCCGGGTTCGGTTCTGTTTACTGCCACAGTCTCACAGCTCCAGTGACCTGGGTTCGGTTCTGTTTACTGTCACAGTCTCACAGCTCCAGTGACCCGGGTTCAGTTCTGTTTACTGCCACAGTCTCACAGCTCCAGTGTCCCGGGTTCGGTTCCGTTTACTGCCACAGTCTCACAGCTCCAGTGACCCGGGTTCGGTTCTGTTTACTGCCAAAGTCTCACAGCTCCAGTGTCCCGGGTTCGGTTCTGTTTACTGCCACAGTCTCACAGCTCCAGTGACCTGGGTTCGGTTCTGTTTACTGCCACAGCCTCACAGCTCCAGTGTCCCGGGTTCGGTTCTGGGGACTGCCACAGTCTCACAGCTCCAGTGACCTGGGTTCGGTTCTGTTTACTGCCACAGTCTCACAGCTCCCGTGACCTGGGTTCGGTTCTGTTTACTGCCACAGTCTCACTGCTCCAGTGACCTGGGTTCGGTTCTGTTTACTGCCACAGTCTCACAGCTCCAGTGACCCGGGTTCGGTTCTGTTTACTGCCACAGTCTCACAGCTCCAGTGACCTGGGTTCGGTTCTGTTTACTGCCACAGTCTCACAGCTCCAGTGTCCCGGGTTCGGTTCTGTTTACTGCCACAGTCTCACAGCTCCAGTGACCTGGGTTCGGTTCTGTTTACTGCCACAGTCTCACAGCTCCAGTGTCCTGGGTTCGGTTCTGTTTACTGCCACAGTCTCACAGCTCCAGTGACCCGGGTTCGGTTCTGTTTACTGCCACAGTCTCACAGCTCCGGTGACCTGGGTTCGGTTCTGTTTACTGCCACAGTCTCACAGCTCCAGTGACCCGGGTTTGGTTCTGTTTACTGTCACAGTCTCACAGCTCCAGTGTCCTGGGTTCGGTTCTGTTTACTGTCACAGTCTCACAGCTCCAGTGACCTGGGTTCGGTTCTGTTTACTGCCACAGTCTCACAGCTCCAGTGACCTGGGTTCGGTTCTGTTTGCTGCCACAGCCTCACAGCTCCAGTGACCTGGGTTCAGTTCTGTTTACTGCCACAGTCTCACAGCTCCAGTGACCCGGGTTCGGTTCTGTTTACTGCCACAGCCTCACAGCTCCAGTGACCTGGGTTCGGTTCTGTTTACTGTCACAGTCTCACAGCTCCAGTGACCTGGGTTCGGTTCTGTTTACTGCCACAGTCTCACAGCTCCAGTGACCCGGGTTCAGTTCTGCTTACTGCCACAGTCTCACAGCTCCAGTGACCCGGGTTCTGTTCTGTTTACTGCCACAGTCTCACAGCTCCGGTGACCCGGGTTCGGTTCTGTTTACTGCCACAGTCTCACAGCTCCAGTGACCCGGGTTCGGTTCTGTTTACTGCCACAGTCTCACAGCTCCGGTGACCCGGGTTCGGTTCTGTTTACTGCCACAGTCTCACAGCTCCAGTGACCCGGGTTCGGTTCTGTTTACTGCCACAGTCTCACAGCTCCGGTGACCCGGGTTCGGTTCTGTTTACTGCCACAGTCTCACAGCTCCAGTGACATGGGTTCGGTTCTGTTTACTGCCACAGTCTCACAGCTCCAGTGACCTGGGTTCGGTTCTGTTTACTGCCACAGTCTCACAGCTCCAGTGACATGGGTTCGGTTCTGTTTACTGCCACAGTCTCACAGCTCCGGTGACCCGGGTTCGGTTCTGTTTACTGCCACAGTCTCACAGCTCCAGTGACCCGGGTTCGGTTCTGTTTACTGCCACAGTCTCACAGCTCCAGTGACCCGGGTTCAGTTCTGTTTACTGCCACAGTCTCACAGCTCCAGTGTCCCGGGTTCGGTTCTGTTTACTGCCACAGTCTCACAGCTCCAGTGTCCCGGGTTCGGTTCTGTTTACTGCCACAGTCTCACAGCTCCAGTGTCCCGGGTTCGGTTCTGTTTACTGCCACAGTCTCACAGCTCCCGTGATCCGGGTTCGGTTCTGTTTACTGCCACAGTCTCACAGCTCCCGTGACCTGGGTTCGGTTCTGCTAACTGCCACAGTCTCACAGCTCCAGTGTCCCGGGTTCGGTTCTGTTTACTGTCACAGTCTCACAGCTCCAGTGTCCTGGATTCGGTTCTGTTTACTGCCACAGTCTCACAGCTCCAGTGTCCCGGGTTCGGTTCTGTTTACTGCCACAGTCTCACAGCTCCAGTGTCCCGGGTTCGGTTCTGTTTACTGCCACAGTCTCACAGCTCCAGTGACCCGGGTTCGGTTCTGTTTACTGCCACAGTCTCACAGCTCCAGTGACCCGGGTTCGGTTCTGTTTACTGTCACAGTCTCACAGCTCCAGTGTCCTGGGTTCGGTTCTGTTTACTGCCACAGTCTCACAGCTCCAGTGTCCCGGGTTCGGTTCTGTTTACTGTCACAGTCTCACAGCTCCAGTGTCCTGGGTTCGGTTCTGTTTACTGCCACAGTCTCACAGCTCCAGTGTCCCGGGTTCGGTTCTGTTTACTGCCACAGTCTCACAGCTCCAGTGTCCCGGGTTCGGTTCTGTTTACTGTCACAGTCTCACAGCTCCAGTGTCCTGGGTTCAGTTCTGTTTACTGCCACAGTCTCACAGCTCCAGTGTCCTGGGTTCGGTTCTGGGGACTGCCACAGTCACACAGCTCCAGTGACCCGGGTTCGGTTCTGTTGACTGCCACAGTCTCACAGCTCCAGTGTCCCGGGTTCGGTTCTGTTTACTGCCACAGTCTCACAGCTCCAGTGACCTGGGTTCGGTTCTGTTTACTGCCACAGTCTCACAGCTCCACTGTCCCGGGTTCAGTTCTGTTTACTGCCACAGTCTCACAGCTCCAGTGTCCTGGGTTCGGTTCTGGGGACTGCCACAGTCTCACAGCTCCACTGTCCCGGGTTCAGTTCTGTTTACTGCCACAGTCTCACAGCTCCACTGTCCCGGGTTCAGTTCTGTTTACTGCCACAGTCTCACAGCTCCAGTGACCTGGGTTCGGTTCTGTTTACTGCCACAGTCTCACAGCTCCACTGTCCCGGGTTCAGTTCTGTTTACTGCCACAGTCTCACAGCTCCAGTGTCCCGGGTTCGGTTCTGTTTACTGCCACAGTCTCACAGCTCCAGTGTCCCGGGTTCGGTTCTGTTTACTGCCACAGTCTCACAGCTCCAGTGTCCCGGGTTCGGTTCTGTTTACCGCCACAGTCTCACAGCTCCAGTGACCCGGGTTCGGTTCTGTTTACTGCCACAGTCTCACAGCTCCACTGTCCCGGGTTCGGTTCTGTTTACTGCCACAGTCTCACAGCTCCAGTGACCCGGGTTCGGTTCTGTTTACTGCCACAGTCTCACAGCTCCAGTGACCTGGGTTCGGTTCTGTTTACTGCCACAGTCTCACAGCTCCACTGTCCCGGGTTCAGTTCTGTTTACTGCCACAGTCTCACAGCTCCAGTGTCCTGGGTTCGGTTCTGGGGACTGCCACAGTCTCACAGCTCCACTGTCCCGGGTTCAGTTCTGTTTACTGCCACAGTCTCACAGCTCCACTGTCCCGGGTTCAGTTCTGTTTACTGCCACAGTCTCACAGCTCCAGTGACCTGGGTTCGGTTCTGTTTACTGCCACAGTCTCACAGCTCCACTGTCCCGGGTTCAGTTCTGTTTACTGCCACAGTCTCACAGCTCCAGTGTCCCGGGTTCGGTTCTGTTTACTGCCACAGTCTCACAGCTCCAGTGTCCCGGGTTCGGTTCTGTTTACTGCCACAGTCTCACAGCTCCAGTGTCCCGGGTTCGGTTCTGTTTACCGCCACAGTCTCACAGCTCCAGTGACCCGGGTTCGGTTCTGTTTACTGCCACAGTCTCACAGCTCCAGTGTCCCGGGTTCGGTTCTGTTTACTGCCACAGTCTCACAGCTCCAGTGTCCCGGGTTCAGTTCTGTTTACTGCCACAGTCTCACAGCTCCAGTGTCCCGGGTTCAGTTCTGTTTACTGCCACAGTCTCACAGCTCCAGTGACCCGGGTTCAGTTTTGTTTACTGCCACAGTCTCACAGCTCCAGTGTCCCGGGTTCGGTTCTGTTTACTGTCACAGTCTCACAGCTCCAGTGACCCGGGTTCAGTTCTGTTTACTGCCACAGTCTCACAGCTCCAGTGACCCGGGTTCGGTTCTGTTTACTGCCACAGTCTCACAGCTCCAGTGACCTGGGTTCGGTTCTGTTTACTGCCACAGTCTCACAGCTCCAGTGACCTGGGTTCGGTTCTGTTTACTGCCACAGTCTCACAGCTCCAGTGACCTGGGTTCGGTTCTGTTTACTGCCACAGTCTCACAGCTCCAGTGACCTGGGTTCGGTTCTGTTTACTGCCACAGTCTCACAGCTCCAGTGTCCCGGGTTCGGTTCTGTTTACTGCCACAGTCTCACAGCTCCAGTGACCTGGGTTCGGTTCTGTTTACTGCCACAGTCTCACAGCTCCAGTGTCCCGGGTTCGGTTCTGTTTACTGCCACAGCCTCACAGCTCCAGTGACCTGGGTTCGGTTCTGTTTACTGCCACAGTCTCACAGCTCCAGTGACCTGGGTTCGGTTCTGTTTACTGTCACAGTCTCACAGCTCCAGTGACCTGGGTTCGGTTCTGTTTACTGCCACAGTCTCACAGCTCCAGTGACCCGGGTTCGGTTCTGTTTACTGCCACAGTCTCACCGCTCCAGTGACCTGGGTTCGGTTCTGTTTACTGCCACAGTCTCACAGCTCCAGTGACCTGGGTTCGGTTCTGTTTACTGCCACAGCCTCACAGCTCCAGTGTCCCGGGTTCGGTTCTGGGGACTGCCACAGTCTCACAGCTCCAGTGACCTGGGTTCGGTTCTGTTTACTGCCACAGTCTCACAGCTCCAGTGACCCGGGTTTGGTTCTGTTTACTGCCAGAGTCTCACAGCTCCGGTGACCTGGGTTCGGTTCTGTTTACTGCCACAGTCTCACAGCTCCAGTGACCCGGGTTTGGTTCTGTTTACTGTCACAGTCTCACAGCTCCAGTGACCTGGGTTCGGTTCTGTTTACTGCCACAGTCTCACAGCTCCAGTGTCCTGGGTTCGGTTCTGTTTACTGTCACAGTCTCACAGCTCCAGTGACCTGGGTTCGGTTCTGTTTACTGCCACAGTCTCACAGCTCCAGTGACCTGGGTTCGGTTCTGTTTACTGCCACAGTCTCACAGCTCCAGTGACCCGGGTTCGGTTCTGTTTACTGCCACAGCCTCACAGCTCCAGTGACCTGGGTTCGGTTCTGTTTACTGTCACAGTCTCACAGCTCCAGTGACCCGGGTTCGGTTCTGTTTACTGCCACAGTCTCACAGCTCCAGTGACCCGGGTTCGGTTCTGTTTACTGCCACAGTCTCACAGCTCCGGTGACCTGGGTTCGGTTCTGTTTACTGCCACAGTCTCACAGCTCCAGTGACATGGGTTCGGTTGTGTTTACTGCCACAGTCTCACAGCTCCGGTGACCCGGGTTCGGTTCTGTTTAATGCCACAGTCTCACAGATCCAGTGACCCGGGTTCGGTTCTGTTTACTGCCACAGTCTCACAGCTCCGGTGACCCGGGTTCGGTTCTGTTTACTGCCACAGTCTCACAGCTCCAGTGACCCGGGTTCGGTTCTGTTTACTGCCACAGTCTCACAGCTCCAGTGACATGGGTTCGGTTCTGTTTACTGCCACAGCCTCACAGCTCCAGTGACCCGGGTTCGGTTCTGTTTACTGCCACAGCCTCACAGATCCAGTGACCCGGGTTCGGTTCTGTTTACTGCCACAGTCTCACAGCTCCAGTGACCTGGGTTCGGTTCTGTTTACTGCCACAGTCTCACAGCTCCAGTGACCCGGGTTCGGTTCTGTTTACTGCCACAGTCTCACAGCTCCAGTGACCTGGGTTCGGTTCTGTTTACTGCCACAGTCTCACAGCTCCAGTGTCCCGGGTTCGGTTCTGTTTACTGCCACAGTCTCACAGCTCCCGTGACCCGGGTTCGGTTCTGTTTACTGCCACAGTCTCACAGCTCCAGTGACCGGGTTCGGTTCTGCTAACTGCCACAGTCTCACAGCTCCAGTGTCCCGGGTTCGGTTCTGTTTACTGTCACAGTCTCACAGCTCCAGTGTCCTGGGTTCGGTTCTGTTTACTGCCACAGTCTCACAGCTCCAGTGTCCCGGGTTCGGTTCTGTTTACTGCCACAGTCTCACAGCTCCAGTGTCCCGGGTTCGGTTCTGTTTACTGTCACAGTCTCACAGCTCCAGTGTCCTGGGTTTGGTTCTGTTTACTGCCACAGTCTCACAGCTCCAGTGTCCCGGGTTCGGTTCTGTTTACTGCCACAGTCTCACAGCTCCAGTGTCCCGGGTTCGGTTCTGTTTACTGTCACAGTCTCACAGCTCCAGTGTCCTGGGTTCGGTTCTGTTTACTGCCACAGTCTCACAGCTCCAGTGTCCCGTGTTCGGTTCTGTTTACTGCCACAGTCTCACAGCTCCAGTGTCCTGGGTTCGGTTCTGGGGACTGCCACAGTCACACAGCTCCAGTGACCCGGGTTCGGTTCTGTTTAATGCCACAGTGTCACAGCTCCAGTGACCCGGGTTCGGTTCTGTTTAATGCCACAGTGTCACAGCTCCAGTGACCTGGGTTCGGTTCTGTTTACTGCCACAGTCTCACAGCTTCAGTGACCCGGGTTCGGTTCTGTTTACTGCCACAGTCTCACAGCTCCAGTGTCCCGGGTTCGGTTCTGTTTACTGCCACAGTCTCACAGCTCCAGTGACCTGGGTTCGGTTCTGTTTACTGCCACAGTCTCACAGCTCCAGTGACCCGGGTTCGGTTCTGTTTACTGCCACAGTCTCACAGCTCCAGTGTCCCCGGTTCGGTTCTGTTTACTGCCACAGTCTCACAGCTCCAGTGTCCCGAGTTCGGTTCTGTTTACTGCCACAGTCTCACAGCTCCAGTGACCTGGGTTCGGTTCTGTTTACTGCCACAGTCTCACAGCTCCAATGTCCCGGGTTCAGTTCTGTTTACTGCCACAGTCTCACAGCTCCAGTGTCCCGGGTTCGGTTCTGTTTACTGCCACAGTCTCACAGCTCCAGTGACCTGGGTTCGGTTCTGTTTACTGCCACAGTCTCACAGCTCCAGTGACCCGGGTTCGGTTCTGTTTACTGCCACAGTCTCACAGCTCCAATGTCCCGGGTTCAGTTCTGTTTACTGCCACAGTCTCACAGCTCCAGTGTCCCGGGTTCGGTTCTGTTTACTGCCACAGTCTCACAGCTCCAGTGTCCTGGGTTCGGTTCTGTTTACTGCCACAGTCTCACAGCTCCAGTGTCCCGGGTTCGGTTCTGTTTACTGCCACAGTCTCACACCTCCCGTGTCCCGGGTTCGGTTCTGTTTACTGCCACAGTCTCACAGCTCCAGTGACCCGGGTTCAGTTCTGTTTACTGCCACAGTCTCACAGCTCCAGTGTCCCGGGTTCGGTTCTGTTTACTGTCACAGTCTCACAGCTCCAGTGACCCGGGTTCAGTTCTGTTTACTGCCACAGTCTCACAGCTCCAGAGTCCCGGGTTCGGTTCTGTTTACTGCCACAGTCTCACAGCTCCAGTGACCTGGGTTCGGTTCTGTTTACTGCCACAGTCTCACAGCTCCAGTGACCCGGGTTCAGTTCTGTTTACTGCCACAGTCTCACAGCTCCAGTGTCCCGGGTTCGGTTCTGTTTACTGCCACAGTCTCACAGCTCCAGTGACCTGGGTTCGGTTCTGTTTACTGCCACAGTCTCACAGCTCCAGTGACCTGGGTTCGGTTCTGTTTACTGTCACAGTCTCACAGCTCCAGTGTCCCGGGTTCGGTTCTGTTTACTGCCACAGTCTCACAGCTCCAGTGACCCGGGTTCGGTTCTGTTTACTGCCACAGTCTCACAGCTCCAGTGTCCCGGGTTCGGTTCTGTTTTCTGCCACAGTCTCACAGCTCCAGTGACCTGGGTTCGGTTCTGTTTACTGCCACAGTCTCACAGCTCCAGTGTCCCGGGTTCGGTTCTGTTTACTGCCACAGTCTCACAGCTCCAGTGTCCCGGGTTCGGTTCTGTTTTCTGCCACAGTCTCACAGCTCCAGTGACCTGGGTTCGGTTCTGTTTACTGCCACAGTCTCACAGCTCCAGTGACCCGGGTTCGGTTCTGTTTACTGCCACAGTCTCACCGCTCCAGTGACCTGGGTTCGGTTCTGTTTACTGCCACAGTCTCACAGCTCCAGTGACCTGGGTTCGGTTCTGTTTACTGCCACAGCCTCACAGCTCCAGTGTCCCGGGTTCGGTTCTGGGGACTGCCACAGTCTCACAGCTCCAGTGACCTGGGTTCGGTTCTGTTTACTGCCACAGTCTCACAGCTCCAGTGACCCGGGTTCGGTTCTGTTTACTGCCACAGTCTCACAGCTCCAGTGACCCGGGTTCGGTTCTGTTTACTGCCACAGTCTCACAGTTCCGGTGACCTGGGTTCGGTTCTGTTTACTGCCACAGTCTCACAGCTCCAGTGACCCGGGTTTGGTTCTGTTTACTGTCACAGTCTCACAGCTCCAGTGTCCTGGGTTCGGTTCTGTTTACTGTCACAGTGTCACAGCTCCAGTGACCTGGGTTCGGTTCTGTTTACTGCCACAGTCTCACAGCTCCAGTGACCTGGGTTCGGTTCTGTTTACTGCCACAGTCTCACAGCTCCAGTGACCCGGGTTCGGTTCTGTTTACTGCCCCAGCCTCACAGCTCCAGTGACCTGGGTTCGGTTCTGTTTACTGTCACAGTCTCACAGCTCCAGTGACCTGGGTTCGGTTCTGTTTACTGCCACAGTCTCACAGCTCCAGTGACCCGGGTTCAGTTCTGTTTACTGCCACAGTCTCACAGCTCCAGTGACCCGGGTTCGGTTCTGTTTACTGCCACAGTCTCACAGCTCCGGTGACCCGGGTTCGGTTCTGTTTACTGCCACAGTCTCACAGCTCCAGTGACCCGGGTTCAGTTCTGTTTACTGCCACAGTCTCACAGCTCCAGTGACCCGGGTTCGGTTCTGTTTACTGCCACAGTCTCACAGCTCCGGTGACCCGGGTTCGGTTCTGTTTACTGCCACAGTCTCACAGCTCCAGTGCCCCGGGTTCAGTTCTGTTTACTGCCACAGTCTCACAGCTCCAGTGACCCGGGTTCGGTTCTGTTTACTGCCACAGTCTCACAGCTCCGGTGACCCGGGTTCGGTTCTGTTTACTGCCACAGTCTCACAGCTCCGGTGACCCGGGTTCGGTTCTGTTTACTGCCACAGTCTCACAGCTCCAGTGACATGGGTTCGGTTCTGTTTACTGCCACAGTCTCACAGCTCCGGTGACCCGGGTTCGGTTCTGTTTACTGCCACAGTCTCACAGCTCCAGTGACCCGGGTTCGGTTCTGTTTACTGTCACAGTCTCACAGCTCCGGTGACCCGGGTTCGGTTCTGTTTACTGCCACAGTCTCACAGCTCCAGTGACCCGGGTTCGGTTCTGTTTACTCCCACAGTCTCACAGCTCCAGTGACATGGGTTCGGTTCTGTTTACTGCCACAGCCTCACAGCTCCAGTGACCCGGGTTCGGTGCTGTTTACTGCCACAGCCTCACAGCTCCAGTGACCCGGGTTCGGTTCTGTTTACTGCCACAGTCTCACAGCTCCAGTGACCTGGTTCGGTTCTGTTTACTGCCACAGTCTCACAGCTCCAGTGACCCGGGTTCAGTTCTGTTTACTGCCACAGTCTCACAGATCCAGTGACCGGGTTCGGTTCTGTTTACTGCCACAGTCTCACAGCTCCAGTGTCCCGGGTTCGGTTCTGCGTACTGCCACAGTCTCACAGCTCCAGTGACCTGGGTTCGGTTCTGTTTACTGCCACAGCCTCACAGCTCCAGTGTCCCGGGTTCGGTTCTGCGTACTGCCACAGTCTCACAGCTCCAGTGTCCCGGGTTCAGTTCTGTTTACTGCCACAGTCTCACAGCTCCAGTGTCCTGGGTTCGGTTCTGGGGACTGCCACAGTCTCACAGCTCCAGTGACCCGGGTTCGGTCCTGTTTACTCCACAGTCTCACAGCTCCAGTGTCCCGGGTTCAGTTCTGTTTACTGCCACAGTCTCACAGCTCCAGTGACCTGGGTTCGGTTCTGTTTACTGCCACAGCCTCACAGCTCCAGTGACCCGGGTTCGGTTCTGTTTACTGCCACAGTCTCACAGCTCCAGTGACCCGGGTTCGGTTCTGTTTACTGCCACAGCCTCACAGCTCCAGTGTCCCGGGTTCGGTTCTGGGGACTGCCACAGTCTCACAGCTCCAGTGACCTGGGTTCGGTTCTGTTTACTGCCACAGTCTCACAGCTCCAGTGACCCGGGTTCGGTTCTGTTTACTGCCACTCTCTCACAGGTCCGGTGACCTGGGTTCGGTTCTGTTTACTGCCACAGTCTCACAGCTCCAGTGACCCGGGTTTGGTTCTGTTTACTGTCACAGTCTCACAGCTCCAGTGTCCTGGGTTCGGTTCTGTTTACTGTCACAGTGTCACAGCTCCAGTGACCTGGGTTCGGTTCTGTTTACTGCCACAGTCTCACAGCTCCAGTGACCTGGGTTCGGTTCTGTTTACTGCCACAGTCTCACAGCTCCAGTGACCCGGGTTCGGTTCTGTTTACTGCCCCAGCCTCACAGCTCCAGTGACCTGGGTTCGGTTCTGTTTACTGTCACAGTCTCACAGCTCCAGTGACCTGGGTTCGGTTCTGTTTACTGCCACAGTCTCACAGCTCCAGTGACCCGGGTTCAGTTCTGTTTACTGCCACAGTCTCACAGCTCCAGTGACCCGGGTTCGGTTCTGTTTACTGCCACAGTCTCACAGCTCCGGTGACCCGGGTTCGGTTCTGTTTACTGCCACAGTCTCACAGCTCCAGTGACCCGGGTTCGGTTCTGTTTACTGCCACAGTCTCACAGCTCCGGTGACCCGGGTTCGGTTCTGTTTACTGCCACAGTCTCACAGCTCCAGTGACATGGGTTCGGTTCTGTTTACTGCCACAGTCTCACAGCTCCGGTGACCCGGGTTCGGTTCTGTTTACTGCCACAGTCTCACAGCTCCAGTGACCCGGGTTCGGTTCTGTTTACTGCCACAGTCTCACAGCTCCAGTGACATGGGTTCGGTTCTGTTTACTGCCACAGCCTCACAGCTCCAGTGACCCGGGTTCGGTGCTGTTTACTGCCACAGCCTCACAGCTCCAGTGACCCGGGTTCGGTTCTGTTTACTGCCACAGTCTCACAGCTCCAGTGACCTGGTTCGGTTCTGTTTACTGCCACAGTCTCACAGCTCCAGTGACCCGGGTTCAGTTCTGTTTACTGCCACAGTCTCACAGATCCAGTGACCGGGTTCGGTTCTGTTTACTGCCACAGTCTCACAGCTCCAGTGTCCCGGGTTCGGTTCTGCGTACTGCCACAGTCTCACAGCTCCAGTGACCTGGGTTCGGTTCTGTTTACTGCCACAGCCTCACAGCTCCAGTGTCCCGGGTTCGGTTCTGCGTACTGCCACAGTCTCACAGCTCCAGTGTCCCGGGTTCAGTTCTGTTTACTGCCACAGTCTCACAGCTCCAGTGTCCTGGGTTCGGTTCTGGGGACTGCCACAGTCTCACAGCTCCAGTGACCCGGGTTCGGTCCTGTTTACTCCACAGTCTCACAGCTCCAGTGTCCCGGGTTCAGTTCTGTTTACTGCCACAGTCTCACAGCTCCAGTGACCTGGGTTCGGTTCTGTTTACTGCCACAGCCTCACAGCTCCAGTGACCCGGGTTCGGTTCTGTTTAATGCCACAGTCTCACAGCTCCAGTGACCCGGGTTCGGTTCTGTTTACTGCCACAGTCTCACAGCTCCAGTGTCCCGGGTTCGGTTCTGTTTCCTGCCACAGTCTCACAGCTCCAGTGACCCGGGTTCGGTTCTGTTTACTGCCACAGTCTCACAGCTCCAGTGTCCCGGGTTCGTTTCTGTTTACTGCCACAGTCTCACAGCTCCAGTGACCCGGGTTCAGTTCTGTTTACTGCCACAGTCTCACAGCTCCAGTGTCCCGGGTTCGGTTCTGTTTACTGCCACAGTCTCACAGCTCCAGTGACCTGGGTTCGGTTCTGTTTACTGCCACAGTCTCACAGCTCCAGTGACCTGGGTTCGGTTCTGTTTACTGCCACAGTCTCACAGCTCCAGTGACCCGGGTTCGGTTCTGTTTACTGCCACAGTCTCACAGCTCCAGTGACCTGGGTTCGGTTCTGTTTACTGCCACAGTCTCACAGCTCCAGTGACCCGGGTTCGGTTCTGTTTACTGCCACAGTCTCACAGCTCCAGTGACCTGGGTTCGGTTCTGTTTACTGCCACAGTCTCACAGCTCCAGTGACCCGGGTTCGGTTCTGTTTACTGCCACAGTCTCACAGCACCAGTGTCCCGGGTTCGGTTCTGTTTACTGCCACAGTCTCACAGCTCCAGTGTCCTGGGTTCGGTTCTGTTTACTGTCACAGTCTCACAGCTCCAGTGACTCGGGTTCAGTTCTGTTTACTGCCACAGTCTCACAGCTCCAGTGTCCCGGGTTCGGTTCTGTTTACTGCCACAGTCTCACAGCTCCAGTGACCTGGGTTCGGTTCTATTTACTGCCACAGCCTCACAGCTCCAGTGACCTGGGTTCGGTTCTGTTTACTGCCACAGTCTCACAGCTTCAGTGACCTGGGTTCGGTTCTGTTTACTGCCACAGTCTCACAGCTCCAGTGACCTGGGTTCAGTTCTATTTACTGCCACAGCCTCACAGCTCCAGTGACCTGGGTTCGGTTCTGTTTACTGCCACAGTCTCACAGCTCCAGTGTCCCGGGTTCGGTTCTGTTTACTGCCACAGTCTCACAGCTCCAGTGTCCCGGGTTCGGTTCTGTTTACTGCCACAGTCTCACAGCTCCAGTGACCTGGGTTCAGTTCTGTTTACTGCCACAGTCTCACAGCTCCAGTGACCCGGGTTCAGTTCTGTTTACTGCCACAGTCTCACAGCTCCAGTGTCCCGGGTTCGGTTCAGTTTACTGCCACAGTCTCACAGCTCCAGTGACCTGGGTTCGGTTCTGTTTACTGCCACAGTCTCACAGCTCCAGTGTCCTGGGTTCGGTTCTGTTTACTGCCACAGTCTCACAGCTCCAGTGTCCCGGGTTCAGTTCTGTTTACTGCCACAGTCTCACAGCTCCAGTGACCCGGGTTCAGTTCTGTTTACTGCCACAGTCTCACAGCTCCAGTGTCCCGCGTTCGGTTCTGTTTACTGCCACAGTCTCACAGCTCCAGTGTCCTGGGTTCGGTTCTGGGGACTGCCACAGTCTCACAGCTCCAGTGACCCGGGTTCGGTTCTGTTTACTGCCACAGTCTCACAGCTCCAGTGTCCCGGGTTCAGTTCTGTTTACTGCCACAGTCTCACAGCTCCAGTGTCCCGGGTTCGGTTCTGTTTACTGCCACAGTCTCACAGCTCCAGTGTCCCGGGTTCGGTTCTGTTTACTGCCACAGTCTCACAGCTCCAGTGACCCGGGTTCGGTTCTGTTTACTGCCACAGTCTCACAGCTCCAGTGTCCCGGGTTCAGTTCTGTTTACTGCCACAGTCTCACAGCTCCAGTGTCCCGGGTTCAGTTCTGTTTACTGCCACAGTCTCACAGCTCCAGTGACCTGGGTTCAGTTCTGTTTACTGCCACAGTCTCACAGCTCCAGTGACCTGGGTTCGGTTCTGTTTACTGCCACAGCCTCACAGCTCCAGTGACCTGGGTTCGGTTCTGTTTACTGCCACAGTCTCACAGCTCCAGTGACCTGGGTTCGGTTCTGTTTACTGCCACAGTCTCACAGCTCCAGTGACCTGGGTTCGGTTCTGTTTACTGCCACAGTCTCACAGCTCCAGTGACCTGGGTTCGGTTCTGTTTACTGCCACAGTCTCACAGCTCCAGTGACCTGGGTTCGGTTCTGTTTACTGCCACAGCCTCACAGCTCCAGTGTCCTGGGTTCAGTTCTGTTTACTGCCACAGTCTCACAGCTCCAGTGACATGGGTTCGGTTCTGTTTACTGCCACAGCCTCACAGCTCCAGTGACCTGGGTTCGGTTCTGTTTACTGCCACAGTCTCACAGCTCCAGTGACCTGGGTTCGGTTCTGTTTACTGCCACAGCCTCACAGCTCCAGTGTCCTGGGTTCGGTTCTGTTTACTGCCACAGCCTCACAGCTCCAGTGACATGGGTTCGGTTCTGTTTACTGCCACAGCCTCACAGCTCCAGTGACCTGGGTTCGGTTCTGTTTACTGCCACAGTCTCACAGCTCCAGTGACCTGGGTTCGGTTCTGTTTACTGCCACAGCCTCACAGCTCCAGTGTCCTGGGTTCGGTTCTGTTTACTGCCACAGCCTCACAGCTCCAGTGACATGGGTTCGGTTCTGTTTACTGCCACAGCCTCACAGCTCCAGTGACCTGGGTTCGGTTCTGTTTACTGCCACAGTCTCACAGCTCCAGTGACCTGGGTTCGGTTCTGTTTACTGCCACAGCCTCACAGCTCCAGTGTCCTGGGTTCAGTTCTGTTTACTGCCACAGTCTCACAGCTCCAGTGACCCGGGTTCAGTTCTGTTTACTGCCACAGTCTCACAGCTCCAGTGTCCCGGGTTCAGTTCTGTTTACTGCCACAGTCTCACAGCTCCAGTGTCCCGGGTTCGGTTCTGTTTACTGCCACAGTCTCACAGCTCCAGTGACCCGGGTTCGGTTCTGTTTTTTGCCACAGCCTCACAGCTCCAGTGTCCCGGGTTCGGTTCTGGGGACTGCCACAGTCTCACAGCTCCAGTGACCTGGGTTCGGTTCTGTTTACTGCCACAGTCTCACAGCTCCAGAGACCCGGGTTCGGTTCTGTTTACTGCCACAGTCTCACAGCTCCGGTGACCTGGGTTCGGTTCTGTTTACTGCCACAGTCTCACAGCTCCAGTGACCTGGGTTCGGTTCTGTTTACTGCCACAGTCTCACAGCTCCAGTCACCCGGGTTTGGTTCTGTTTACTGTCACAGTCTCACAGCTCCAGTGTCCTGGGTTCGGTTCTGTTTACTGTCACAGTCTCACAGCTCCAGAGACCTGGGTTCGGTTCTGTTTACTGCCACAGTCTCACAGCTCCAGTGACCTGGGTTCGGTTCTGTTTACTGCCACAGTCTCACAGCTCCAGTGACCCGGGTTCGGTTCTGTTTACTGCCACAGCCTCACAGCTCCAGTGACCTGGGTTCGGTTCTGTTTACTGTCACAGTCTCACAGCTCCAGTGACCTGGGTTCGGTTCTGTTTACTGCCACAGTCTCACAGCTCCGGTGACCCGGGTTCGGTTCTGTTTACTGCCACAGTCTCACAGCTCCAGTGTCCCGGGTTCGGTTCTGTTTACTGCCACAGTCTCACAGCTCCAGTGACCCGGGTTCGGTTCTGTTTACTGCCACAGCCTCACAGCTCCAGTGACCTGGGTTCGGTTCTGTTTACTGTCACAGTCTCACAGCTCCAGTGACCTGGGTTCGGTTCTGTTTACTGCCACAGTCTCACAGCTCCAGTGACCCGGGTTCAGTTCTGTTTACTGCCACAGTCTCACAGCTCCAGTGTCCCGAGTTCGGTTCTGTTTACTGCCACAGTCTCACAGCTCCAGTGTCCTGGGTTCGGTTCTGTTTACTGTCACAGTCTCACAGCTCCAGTGACTCGGGTTCAGTTCTGTTTACTGCCACAGTCTCACAGCTCCAGTGTCCCGGGTTCGGTTCTGTTTACTGCCACAGTCTCACAGCTCCAGTGACCTGGGTTCGGTTCTATTTACTGCCACAGCCTCACAGCTCCAGTGACCTGGGTTCGGTTCTATTTACTGCCACAGCCTCACAGCTCCAGTGACCTGGGTTCGGTTCTGTTTACTGCCACAGTCTCACAGCTCCAGTGTCCTGGGTTCGGTTCTGTTTACTGCGACAGTCTCACAGCTCCAGTGTCCCGGGTTCGGTTCTGGGGACTGCCACAGTCTCACAGCTCCAGTGACCCGGGATCGGTTCTGTTTACTGCCACAGTCTCACAGCTCCAGTGTCCTGGGTTCGGTTCTGTTTACTGCCACAGTCTCACAGCTCCAGTGTCCCGGGTTCAGTTCTGTTTACTGCCACAGTCTCACAGCTCCAGTGACCCGGGTTCAGTTCTGTTTACTGCCACAGTCTCACAGCTCCAGTGTCCCGCGTTCGGTTCTGTTTACTGCCACAGTCTCACAGCTCCAGTGTCCTGGGTTCGGTTCTGGGGACTGCCACAGTCTCACAGCTCCAGTGACCCGGGTTCGGTTCTGTTTACTGCCACAGTCTCACAGCTCCAGTGTCCCGGGTTCAGTTCTGTTTACTGCCACAGTCTCACAGCTCCAGTGTCCCGGGTTCGGTTCTGTTTACTGCCACAGTCTCACAGCTCCAGTGTCCCGGGTTCGGTTCTGTTTACTGCCACAGTCTCACAGTTCCAGTGACCCGGGTTCGGTTCTGTTTACTGCCACAGTCTCACAGCTCCAGTGTCCCGGGTTCAGTTCTGTTTACTGCCACAGTCTCACAGCTCCAGTGTCCCGGGTTCAGTTCTGTTTACTGCCACAGTCTCACAGCTCCAGTGACCTGGGTTCAGTTCTGTTTACTGCCACAGTCTCACAGCTCCAGTGACCTGGGTTCGGTTCTGTTTACTGCCACAGCCTCACAGCTCCAGTGACCTGGGTTCGGTTCTGTTTACTGCCACAGTCTCACAGCTCCAGTGACCTGGGTTCGGTTCTGTTTACTGCCACAGTCTCACAGCTCCAGTGACCTGGGTTCGGTTCTGTTTACTGCCACAGTCTCACAGCTCCAGTGACCTGGGTTCGGTTCTGTTTACTGCCACAGTCTCACAGCTCCAGTGACCTGGGTTCGGTTCTGTTTACTGCCACAGCCTCACAGCTCCAGTGTCCTGGGTTCAGTTCTGTTTACTGCCACAGTCTCACAGCTCCAGTGACATGGGTTCGGTTCTGTTTACTGCCACAGCCTCACAGCTCCAGTGACCTGGGTTCGGTTCTGTTTACTGTCACAGTCTCACAGCTCCAGTGACCCGGGTTCGGTTCTGTTTACTGCCACAGTCTCACAGCTCCAGTGACCCGGGTTCAGTTCTGTTTACTGCCACAGTCTCACAGCTCCAGTGTCCCGGGTTCGGTTCTGTTTACTGCCACAGTCTCACAGCTCCAGTGACCCGGGTTCGGTTCTGTTTCCTGCCACAGTCTCACAGCTCCAGTGACCTGGGTTCGGTTCTGTTTACTGCCACAGTCTCACAGCTCCAGTCACCCGGGTTTGGTTCTGTTTACTGTCACAGTCTCACAGCTCCAGTGTCCTGGGTTCGGTTCTGTTTACTGTCACAGTCTCACAGCTCCAGAGACCTGGGTTCGGTTCTGTTTACTGCCACAGTCTCACAGCTCCAGTGACCTGGGTTCGGTTCTGTTTACTGCCACAGTCTCACAGCTCCAGTGACCCGGGTTCGGTTCTGTTTACTGCCACAGCCTCACAGCTCCAGTGACCTGGGTTCGGTTCTGTTTACTGTCACAGTCTCACAGCTCCAGTGACCTGGGTTCGGTTCTGTTTACTGCCACAGTCTCACAGCTCCAGTGACCCGGGTTCAGTTCTGTTTACTGCCACAGTCTCACAGCTCCAGTGACCCGGGTTCGGTTCTGTTTACTGCCACAGTCTCACAGCTCCGGTGACCCGGGTTCGGTTCTGTTTACTGCCACAGTCTCACAGCTCCAGTGTCCCGGGTTCGGTTCTGTTTACTGCCACAGTCTCACAGCTCCAGTGACCCGGGTTCGGTTCTGTTTACTGCCACAGCCTCACAGCTCCAGTGACCCGGGTTCAGTTCTGTTTACTGCCACAGTCTCACAGCTCCAGTGACCCAGGTTCGGTTCTGTTTACTGCCACAGTCTCACAGCTCCGGTGACCCGGGTTCGGTTCTGTTTACTGCCACAGTCTCACAGCTCCAGTGACATGGGTTCGGTTCTGTTTACTGCCACAGCCTCACAGCTCCAGTGACCCGTGTTCGGTTCTGTTTACTGCCACAGCCTCACAGCTCCAGTGACCCGGTTTCGGTTCTGTTTACTGCCACAGTCTCACAGCTCCAGTGACCTGGGTTCGGTTCTGTTTACTGCCACAGTCTCACAGCTCCAGTGACCCGGGTTCGGTTCTGTTTACTGCCACAGTCTCACAGCTCCAGTGACCTGGGTTCGGTTCTGTTTACTGCCACAGTCTCACAGCTCCAGTGTCCCGGGTTCAGTTCTGTTTACTGCCACAGTCTCACAGCTCCAGTGTCCCGGGTTCGGTTCTGTTCACTGCCACAGTCTCACAGCTCCAGTGTCCTGGGTTCGGTTCTGGGGACTGCCACAGTCTCACAGCTCCAGTGACCTGGGTTCGGTTCTGTTTACTGCCACAGTCTCACAGCTCCAGTGTCCCGGGTTCAGTTCTGTTTACTGCCACAGTCTCACAGCTCCAGTGACCCGGGTTCGGTTCTGTTTACTGCCACAGTCTCACAGCTCCAGTGTCCCGGGTTCGGTTCTGTTTACTGCCACAGTCTCACAGCTCCAGTGTCCCGCGTTCGGTTCTGTTTACTGCCACAGTCTCACAGCTCCAGTGACCCGGGTTCGGTTCTGTTTACTGCCACAGTCTCACAGCTCCAGTGTCCTGGGTTCGGTTCTGTTTACTGCCACAGCCTCACAGCTCCAGTGACCCGGGTTCGGTTCTGTTTACTGCCACAGTCTCACAGCTCCAGTGACCCGGGTTCGGTTCTGTTTACTGCCACAGTCTCACAGCTCCAGTGTCCCGGGTTCGGTTCTGTTTACTGCCACAGTCTCACAGCTCCAGTGACCCGGGTTCAGTTCTGTTTACTGCCACAGTCTCACAGCTCCAGTGTCCTGGGTTCGGTTCTGTTTACTGCCACAGTCTCACAGCTCCAGTGACCCGGGTTCGGTTCTGTTTACTGCCACAGTCTCACAGCTCCAGTGACCCAGGTTCGGTTGTGTTTACTGCCACAGTCTCACAGCTCCAGTGACCTGGGTTCGGTTCTGTTTACTGCCACAGTCTCACAGCTCCAGTGTCCCGGGTTCGGTTCTGTTTACTGCCACAGTCTCACAGCTCCAGTGACCTGGGTTCGGTTCTGTTTACTGCCAAAGTCGCACAGCTCCAGTGTCCCGGGTTCGGTTCTGTTTACTGCCACAGTCTCACAGCTCCAGTGACCCGGGTTCAGTTCTGTTTACTGCCACAGTCTCACAGCTCCAGTGACCCGGGTTCGGTTCTGTTTACTGCCACAGTCTCACAGCTCCAGTGTCCCGGGTTCGGTTCTGTTTACTGCCACAGTCTCACAGCTCCAGTGTCCCGCGTTCGGTTCTGTTTACTGCCACAGTCTCACAGCTCCAGTGACCCGGGTTCGGTTCTGTTTACTGCCACAGTCTCACAGCTCCAGTGTCCTGGGTTCGGTTCTGTTTACTGCCACAGCCTCACAGCTCCAGTGACCCGGGTTCGGTTCTGTTTACTGCCACAGTCTCACAGCTCCAGTGACCCGGGTTCGGTTCTGTTTACTGCCACAGTCTCACAGCTCCAGTGTCCCGGGTTCGGTTCTGTTTACTGCCACAGTCTCACAGCTCCAGTGACCCGGGTTCAGTTCTGTTTACTGCCACAGTCTCACAGCTCCAGTGTCCTGGGTTCGGTTCTGTTTACTGCCACAGTCTCACAGCTCCAGTGACCCGGGTTCGGTTCTGTTTACTGCCACAGTCTCACAGCTCCAGTGACCCAGGTTCGGTTGTGTTTACTGCCACAGTCTCACAGCTCCAGTGACCTGGGTTCGGTTCTGTTTACTGCCACAGTCTCACAGCTCCAGTGTCCCGGGTTCGGTTCTGTTTACTGCCACAGTCTCACAGCTCCAGTGACCTGGGTTCGGTTCTGTTTACTGCCACAGTCTCACAGCTCCAGTGTCCCGGGTTCGGTTCTGTTTACTGCCACAGTCTCACAGCTCCAGTGTCCCGGGTTCGGTTCTGTTTACTGCCACAGTCTCACAGCTCCAGTGACCCGGGTTCAGTTCTGTTTACTGCCACAGTCTCACAGCTCCAGTGTCCCGGGTTCGGTTCTGTTTACTGTCACAGTCTCACAGCTCCAGTGACCCGGGTTCAGTTCTGTTTTCTGCCACAGTCTCACAGCTCCAGTGTCCCGGGTTCGGTTCTGTTTACTGTCACAGTCTCACAGCTCCAGTGTCCCGGGTTCGGTTCTGTTTACTGCCACAGTCTCACAGCTCCAGTGACCCGGGTTCGGTTCTGTTTACTGCCACAGTCTCACAGCTCCAGTGTCCCGGGTTCAGTTCTGTTTACTTCCACAGTCTCACCGCTCCAGTGACCTGGGTTCAGTTCTGTTTACTGCCACAGTCTCACAGCTCCAGTGACCCGGTTTCGGTTCTGTTTACTGCCACAGTCTCACAGCTCCAGTGTCCTGGGTTCGGTTCTGTTTACTGCCACAGCCTCACAGCTCCAGTGACCCGGGTTCGGTTCTGTTTACTGCCACAGTCTCACAGCTCCAGTGACCCGGGTTCGGTTCTGTTTACTGCCACAGTCTCACAGCTCCAGTGTCCCGGGTTCGCTTCTGTTTACTGCCACAGTCTCACAGCTCCAGTGACCCGGATTCGGTTCTGTTTACTGCCACAGTCTCACAGCTCCAGTGTCCCGGGTTCGGTTCTGTTTACTGCCACAGTCTCACAGCTCCAGTGACCTGGGTTCGGTTCTGTTTACTGCCACAGCCTCACAGCTCCAGTGTCCTGGGTTCGGTTCTGGGGACTGCCACAGTCTCACAGCTCCAGTGTCCCGGGTTCGGTTCTGTTTACTGCCACAGTCTCACAGCTCCAGTGACCTGGGTTCGGTTCTGTTTACTGCCACAGTCTCACAGCTCCAGTGACCTGGGTTCGGTTCTGTTTACTGCCACAGTCTCACAGCTCCAGTGACCTGGGTTCGGTTCTGTTTACTGCCACAGTCTCACAGCTCCAGTGTCCCGGGTTCGGTTCTGTTTACTGTCACAGTCTCACAGCTCCAGTGTCCCGGGTTCGGTTCTGTTTACTGCCACAGTCTCACAGCTCCAGTGACCTGGGTTCGGTTCTGTTTACTGCCACAGTCTCACAGCTCCAGTGACCTGGGTTCGGTTCTGTTTACTGCCACAGTCTCACAGCTCCAGTGACCGGGGTTCGGTTCTGTTTACTGCCACAGTCTCACAGCTCCAGTGTCCCGGGTTCGTTTCTGTTTACTGCCACAGTCTCACAGCTCCAGTGACCTGGGTTCGGTTCTGTTTACTGCCACAGTCTCACAGCTCCAGTGACCCGGGTTCGGTTCTGTTTACTGCCACAGTATCACAGCTCCAGTGACCTGGGTTCGGTTCTGTTTACTGTCACAGTCTCACAGCTCCAGTGACCCGAGTTCAGTTCTGTTTACTGCCACAGTCTCACAGCTCCAGTGCCCCGGATTCGGTTCTGTTTACTGCCACAGTCTCACAGCTCCAGTGACCTGGGTTCGGTTCTGTTTACTGCCACAGTCTCACAGCTCCAGTGACCTGGGTTCGGTTCTGTTTACTGCCACAGTCTCACAGCTCCAGTGACCCGGGTTCAGTTCTGTTTACTGCCACAGTCTCACAGCTCCAGTGTCCCGGGTTCGGTTCTGTTTACTGCCACAGTCTCACAGCTCCAATGACCCGGGTTCGGTTCTGTTTACTGCCACAGTCTCACAGCTCCAGTGACCTGGGTTCGGTTCTGTTTACTGCCACAGTCTCACAGCTCCAGTGACCCGGGTTCGGTTCTGTTTACTGCCACAGTCTCACAGCTCCAGTGACCTGGGTTCGGTTCTGTTTACTGCCACAGTCTCACAGCTCCAGTGACCTGGGTTCGGTTCTGTTTACTGCCACAGTCTCACAGCTCCCGTGACCTGGGTTCGGTTCTGTTTACTGCCACAGTCTCACAGCTCCAGTGACCTGGGTTCGGTTCTGTTTACTGCCACAGTCTCACAGCTCCAGTGTCCCGGGTTCGGTTCTGTTTACTGCCACAGTCTCACAGCTCCAGTGTCCCGGGTTCGGTTCTGTTTACTGCCACAGTCTCACAGCTCCAGTGACCTGCGTTCGGTTCTGTTTACTGCCACAGTCTCACAGCTCCAGTGTCCCGGGTTCGGTTCTGTTTACTGCCACAGTCTCACAGCTCCAGTGACCCGGGTTCAGTTCTGTTTACTGCCACAGTCTCACAGCTCCAGTGTCCCGGGTTCGGTTCTGTTTACTGTCACAGTCTCACAGCTCCAGTGACCTGCGTTCGGTTCTGTTTACTGCCACAGTCTCACAGCTCCAGTGTCCCGGGTTCGGTTCTGTTCACTGCCACAGTCTCACAGATCCAGTGACCCGGGTTCAGTTCTGTTTACTGCCACAGTCTCACAGCTCCAGTGACCTGCGTTCGGTTCTGTTTACTGCCACAGTCTCACAGCTCCAGTGTCCCGGGTTCGGTTCTGTTTACTGCCACAGTCTCACAGCTCCAGTGACCCGGGTTCAGTTCTGTTTACTGCCACAGTCTCACAGCTCCAGTGTCCCGGGTTCGGTTCTGTTTACTGTCACAGTCTCACAGCTCCAGTGTCCCGGGTTCGGTTCTGTTTACTGCCACAGTCTCACAGCTCCAGTGACCCGGGTTCGGTTCTGTTTACTGCCACAGTCTCACAGCTCCAGTGACCTGGGTTCGGTTCTGTTTACTGCCACAGTCTCACAGCTCCAGTGTCCCGGGTTCGGTTCTGTTTACTGCCACAGTCTCACAGCTCCAGTGACCTGGGTTCGGTTCTGTTTACTGCCACAGTCTCACAGCTCCAGTGTCCCGGGTTCGGTTCTGTTTACTGCCACAGTCTCACAGCTCCAGTGACCCGGTTTCGGTTCTGTTTACTGCCACAGTCTCACAGCTCCAGTGTCCTGGGTTCGGTTCTGTTTACTGCCACAGCCTCACAGCTCCAGTGACCCGGGTTCGGTTCTGTTTACTGCCACAGTCTCACAGCTCCAGTGACCTGGGTTCGGTTCTGTTTACTGCCACAGTCTCACAGCTCCAGTGTCCCTGGTTCGGTTCTGTTTACTGTCACAGTCTCACAGCTCCAGTGTCCCGGGTTCGTTTCTGTTTACTGCCACAGTCTCACAGCTCCAGTGACCTGGGTTCGGTTCTGTTTACTGCCACAGTCTCACAGCTCCAGTGACCTGGGTTCGGTTCTGTTTACTGCCACAGTCTCACAGCTCCAGTGTCCGGGGTTCGGTTCTGTTTACTGCCACAGTCTCACAGCTCCAGTGTCCCGGGTTCGGTTCTGTTTACTGCCACAGTCTCACAGCTCCAGTGACCTGGGTTCGGTTCTGTTTACTGCCACAGTCTCACAGCTCCAGTGACCCGGGTTCGGTTCTGTTTACTGCCACAGTCTCACAGCTCCAGTGACCTGGGTTCGGTTCTGTTTACTGTCACAGTCTCACAGCTCCAGTGACCCGAGTTCGGTTCTGTTTACTGCCACAGTCTCACAGCTCCAGTGCCCCGGGTTCGGTTCTGTTTACTGCCACAGTCTCACAGCTCCAGTGACCTGGGTTCGGTTCTGTTTACTGCCACAGTCTCACAGCTCCAGTGACCTGGGTTCGGTTCTGTTTACTGCCACAGTCTCTCAGCTCCAGTGACCTGGGTTCGGTTCTGTTTACTGCCACAGTCTCACAGCTCCAGTGACCTGGGTTCGGTTCTGTTTACTGCCACAGTCTCACAGCTCCAGTGACCTGGGTTCGGTTCTGTTTACTGCCACAGTCTCACAGCTCCAGTGACCTGGGTTCGGTTCTGTTTACTGCCACAGTCTCACAGCTCCAGTGTCCCGTGTTCGGTTCTGTTTACTGCCACAGTCTCACAGCTCCAGTGTCCCGGGTTCGGTTCTGTTTACTGCCACAGTCTCACAGCTCCAGTGACCTGGGTTCGGTTCTGTTTACTGCCACAGTCTCACAGCTCCAGTGACCTGGGTTCGGTTCTGTTTACTGCCACAGTCTCACAGCTCCAGTGACCTGGGTTCGGTTCTGTTTACTGCCACAGTCTCAAAGCTCCCGTGACCTGGGTTCGGTTCTGTTTACTGCCACAGTCTCACAGCTCCAGTGACCTGGGTTCGGTTCTGTTTACTGCCACAGTCTCACAGCTCCAGTGTCCCGGGTTCGGTTCTGTTTACTGCCACAGTCTCACAGCTCCAGTGTCCCGGGTTCGGTTCTGTTTACTGCCACAGTCTCACAGCTCCAGTGACTTGCGTTCGGTTCTGTTTACTGCCACAGTCTCACAGCTCCAGTGTCCCGGGTTCGGTTCTGTTTACTGCCACAGTCTCACAGCTCCAGTGACCCGGGTTCAGTTCTGTTTACTGCCACAGTCTCACAGCTCCAGTGTCCCGGGTTCGGTTCTGTTTACTGCCGCAGTCTCACAGCTCCAGTGTCCCGGGTTCGGTTCTGTTTACTGTCACAGTCTCACAGCTCCAGTGTCCCGGGTTCGGTTCTGTTTACTGCCACAGTCTCACAGCTCCAGTGACCCGGGTTCGGTTCTGTTTACTGCCACAGTCTCACAGCTCCAGTGTCCCGGGTTCGGTTCTGTTTACTGCCACAGTCTCACAGCTCCAGTGACCCGGTTTCGGTTCTGTTTACTGCCACAGTCTCACAGCTCCAGTGACCTGGGTTCGGTTCTGTTTACTGCCACAGTCTCACAGCTCCAGTGTCCCGGGTTCGGTTCTGTTTACTGCCACAGTCTCACAGCTCCAGTGACCCGGGTTCGGTTCTGTTTACTGCCACAGTCTCACAGCTCCAGTGTCCCGGGTTCGGTTCTGTTTACTGCCACAGTCTCACAGCTCCAGTGACCTGGGTTCAGTTCTGTTTACTGCCACAGTCTCACAGCTCCAGTGACCTGGGTTCGGTTCTGTTTACTGCCACAGTCTCACAGCTCCAGTGTCCCGGGTTCGGTTCTGTTTACTGCCACAGTCTCACAGCTCCAGTGACCTGGGTTCGGTTCTGTTTACTGCCACAGTCTCACAGCTCCAGTGTCCCGGGTTCGGTTCTGTTTACTGCCACAGTCTCACAGCTCCAGTGTCCTGGGTTCGGTTCTGTTTACTGCCACAGTCTCACAGCTCCATTGACCCGGGTTGGGTTCTGTTTACTGCCACAGTCTCACAGCTCCAGTGTCCCGGGTTCGGTTCTGTTTACTGTCACAGTCTCACAGCTCCAGTGTCCCGTGTTCGGTTCTGTTTACTGCCACAGTCTCACAGCTCCAGTGACCCGGGTTCGGTTCTGTTTACTGCCACAGTCTCACAGCTCCAGTGACCTGGGTTCGGTTCTGTTTACTGCCACAGTCTCACAGCTCCAGTGACCCGGGTTCGGTTCTGTTTACTGCCACAGTCTCACAGCTCCAGTGTCCCGGGTTCGGTTCTGTTTACTGCCACAGTCTCACAGCTCCAGTGACCTGGGTTCAGTTCTGTTTACTGCCACAGTCTCACAGCTCCAGTGACCCGGGTTCGGTTCTGTTTACTGCCACAGTCTCACAGCTCCAGTGACCTGGGTTCGGTTCTGTTTACTGTCACAGTCTCACAGCTCCAGTGACCCGAGTTCAGTTCTGTTTACTGCCACAGTCTCACAGCTCCAGTGACCTGGGTTCGGTTCTGTTTACTGCCACAGTCTCACAGCTCCAGTGTCCCGGGTTCGGTTCTGTTTACTGCCACAGTCTCACAGCTCCAGTGACCTGGGTTCGGTTCTGTTTACTGCCACAGTCTCACAGCTCCAGTGACCCGGGTTCAGTTCTGTTTACTGCCACAGTCTCACAGCTCCAGTGTCCCGGGTTCGGTTCTGTTTACTGCCACAGTCTCACAGCTCCAGTGACCCGGGTTCAGTTCTGTTTACTGCCACAGTCTCACAGCTCCAGTGTCCCGGGTTCGGTTCTGTTTACTGCCACAGTCTCACAGCTCCAGTGACCTGGGTTCGGTTCTGTTTACTGCCACAGTCTCACAGCTCCAGTGACCTGGGTTCGGTTCTGTTTACTGCCACAGACTCACAGCTCCAGTGTCCCGGGTTCGGTTCTGTTTACTGCCACAGTCTCACAGCTCCAGTGACCCGGGTTCAGTTCTGTTTACTGCCACAGTCTCACAGCTCCAGTGTCCCGGGTTCGGTTCTGTTTACTGCCACAGTCTCACAGCTCCAGTGACCTGGGTTCGGTTCTGTTTACTGCCACAGTCTCACAGCTCCAGTGACCTGGGTTCGGTTCTGTTTACTGCCACAGACTCACAGCTCCAATGTCCCGGGTTCGGTTCTGTTTACTGCCACAGTCTCACAGCTCCAGTGTCCCGGGTTCGGTTCTGTTTACTGCCACAGTCTCACAGCTGCAGTGACCTGGGTTCGGTTCTGTTTACTGCCACAGTCTCACAGCTCCAGTGTCCCGGGTTCAGTTCTGTTTACTGCCACAGTCTCACAGCTCCAGTGTCCCGGGTTCGGTTCTGTTTACTGCCACAGTCTCACAGCTCCTGTGTCCCGGGTTCGGTTCTGTTTACTGCCACAGTCTCACAGCTCCAGTGTCCCGGGTTCGGTTCTGTTTACTGCCACAGTCTCACAGCTCCAGTGACCTGGGTTCGGTTCTGTTTACTGCCACAGTCTCACAGCTCCAGTGTCCTGGGTTCGGTTCTGTTTACTGCCACAGTCTCACAGCTCCAGTGACCCGGGTTCGGTTCTGTTTACTGCCACAGTCTCACAGCTCCTGTGACCCAGGTTCGGTTCTGTTTACTGCCACAGTCTCACAGCTCCAGTGACCTGGGTTCGGTTCTGTTTACTGCCACAGTCTCACAGCTCCAGTGACCTGGGTTCGGTTCTGTTTACTGCCACAGTCTCACAGCTCCAGTGTCCTGGGTTCGGTTCTGTTTACTGCCACAGTCTCACAGCTCCAGTGACCCGGGTTCGGTTCTGTTTACTGCCACAGTCTCACAGCTCCTGTGACCCAGGTTCGGTTCTGTTTACTGCCACAGTCTCACAGCTCCAGTGACCTGGGTTCGGTTCTGTTTACTGCCACAGTCTCACAGCTCCAGTGTCCCGGGTTCGGTTCTGCTTACTGCCACAGTCTCACAGCTCCAGTGACCCGGGTTCAGTTCTGTTTACTGCCACAGTCTCACAGCTCCAGTGTCCCGGGTTCGGTTCTGTTTACTGCCACAGTCTCACAGCTCCAGTGTCCCGGGTTCGGTTCTGTTTACTGCCACAGTCTCACAGCTCCAGTGACCCGGGTTCAGTTCTGTTTACTGCCACAGTCTCACAGCTCCAGTGTCCCGGGTTCGGTTCTGTTTACTGTCACAGTCTCACAGCTCCAGTGACCCGGGTTCAGTTCTGTTTACTGCCACAGTCTCACAGCTCCAGTGTCCCGGGTTCGGTTCTGTTTACTGTCACAGTCTCACAGCTCCAGTGTCCCGGGTTCAGTTCTGTTTACTGCCACAGTCTCACAGCTCCAGTGACCCGGGTTCGGTTCTGTTTACTGCCACAGTCTCACCGCTTCAGTGTCCCGGGTTCAGTTCTGTTTACTGCCACAGTCTCACCGCTCCAGTGACCTGGGTTCAGTTCTGTTTACTGCCACAGTCTCACCGCTCCAGTGACCTGGGTTCAGTTCTGTTTACTGCCACAGTCTCACAGCTCCAGTGACCTGGTTTCGGTTCTGTTTACTGCCACAGTCTCACAGCTCCAGTGACCTGGGTTCGGTTCTGTTTACTGCCACAGTCTCACAGCTCCAGTGACCCGGGTTCGGTTCTGTTTACTGCCACAGTCTCACCGCTTCAGTGTCCCGGGTTCAGTTCTGTTTACTGCCACAGTCTCACCGCTCCAGTGACTTGGGTTCAGTTCTGTTTACTGCCACAGTCTCACCGCTCCAGTGACCTGGGTTCAGTTCTGTTTACTGCCACAGTCTCACAGCTCCAGTGTCCCGGGTTCGGTTCTGTTTACTGCCACAGTCTCACCGCTCCAGTGACCTGGGTTCAGTTCTGTTTACTGCCACAGTCTCACAGCTCCAGTGACCCGGGTTTGGTTCTGTTTACTGCCACAGTCTCACAGCTCCAGTGTCCCGGGTTCGGTTCTGTTTACTGCCACAGTCTCATAGCTCCAGTGACCCGGGTTCGGTTCTGTTTACTGCCACAGTCTCACAGCTCCAGTGTCCCGGGTTCGGTTCTGTTTACTGCCACAGTCTCACAGCTCCAGTGACCTGGGTTCGGTTCTGTTTACTGCCACAGTCTCACAGCTCCAGTGACCCGGGTTCGGTTCTGTTTACTGCCACAGTCTCACAGCTCCAGTGTCCCGGGTTCGGTTCTGTTTACTGCCACAGTCTCACAGCTCCAGTGACCTGGGTTCGGTTCTGTTTACTGCCACAGTCTCACAGCTCCAGTGACCTGAGTTCGGTTCTGTTTACTGCCACAGTCTCACAGCTCCAGTGACCTGGGTTCGGTTCTGTTTACTGCCACAGTCTCACAGCTCCAGTGACCCGGGTTCGGTTCTGTTTACTGCCACAGTCTCACAGCTCCAGTGACCTGGGTTCGGTTCTGTTTACTGCCACAGTCTCACAGCTCCAGTGACCTGGGTTCGGTTCTGTTTACTGCCACAGTCTCACAGCTCCAGTGACCGGGGTTCGGTTCTGTTTACTGCCACAGTCTCACAGCTCCAGTGTCCCGGGTTCGGTTCTGTTTACTGCCACAGTCTCACAGCTCCAGTGACCTGGGTTCGGTTCTGTTTACTGCCACAGTCTCACAGCTCCAGTGACCTGGGTTCGGTTCTGTTTACTGCCACAGTCTCACAGCTCCAGTGTCCCGGGTTCGGTTCTGTTTACTGCCACAGTCTCACAGCTCCAGTGACCTGGGTTCGGTTCTGTTTACTGCCACAGTCTCACAGCTCCAGTGACCTGGGTTCGGTTCTGTTTACTGCCACAGTCTCACAGCTCCAGTGACCTGGGTTCGGTTCTGTTTACTGCCACAGTCTCAAAGCTCCAGTGACCTGGGTTCGGTTCTGTTTACTGCCACAGTCTCACAGCTCCCGTGACCTGGGTTCGGTTCTGTTTACTGCCACAGTCGCACAGCTCCAGTGACCTGGGTTCGGTTCTGTTTACTGCCACAGTCTCACAGCTCCAGTGTCCCGGGTTCGGTTCTGTTTACTGCCACAGTCTCACAGCTCCAGTGACCTGCATTCGGTTCTGTTTACTGCCACAGTCTCACAGCTCCTGTGACCCAGGTTCGGTTCTGTTTACTGCCACAGTCTCACAGCTCCAGTGACCTGGGTTCGGTTCTGTTTACTGCCACAGTCTCACAGCTGCAGTGTCCCGGGTTCGGTTCTGCTTACTGCCACAGTCTCACAGCTCCAGTGACCCGGGTTCAGTTCTGTTTACTGCCACAGTCTCACAGCTCCAGTGTCCCGGGTTCGGTTCTGTTTACTGCCACAGTCTCACAGCTCCAGTGTCCCGGGTTCGGTTCTGTTTACTGCCACAGTCTCACAGCTCCAGTGACCCGGGTTCAGTTCTGTTTACTGCCACAGTCTCACAGCTCCAGTGTCCCGGGTTCGGTTCTGTTTACTGTCACAGTCTCACAGCTCCAGTGACCCGGGTTCAGTTCTGTTTACTGCCACAGTCTCACAGCTCCAGTGTCCCGGGTTCGGTTCTGTTTACTGTCACAGTCTCACAGCTCCAGTGTCCCGGGTTCAGTTCTGTTTACTGCCACAGTCTCACAGCTCCAGTGACCCGGGTTCGGTTCTGTTTACTGCCACAGTCTCACCGCTTCAGTGTCCCGGGTTCAGTTCTGTTTACTGCCACAGTCTCACCGCTCCAGTGACCTGGGTTCAGTTCTGTTTACTGCCACAGTCTCACCGCTCCAGTGACCTGGGTTCAGTTCTGTTTACTGCCACAGTCTCACAGCTCCAGTGACCTGGTTTCGGTTCTGTTTACTGCCACAGTCTCACAGCTCCAGTGACCCGGGTTCGGTTCTGTTTACTGCCACAGTCTCACCGCTTCAGTGTCCCGGGTTCAGTTCTGTTTACTGCCACAGTCTCACCGCTCCAGTGACTTGGGTTCAGTTCTGTTTACTGCCACAGTCTCACCGCTCCAGTGACCTGGCTTCAGTTCTGTTTACTGCCACAGTCTCACAGCTCCAGTGTCCCGGGTTCGGTTCTGTTTACTGCCACAGTCTCACCGCTCCAGTGACCTGGGTTCAGTTCTGTTTACTGCCACAGTCTCACAGCTCCAGTGACCCGGGTTTGGTTCTGTTTACTGCCACAGTCTCACAGCTCCAGTGTCCCGGGTTCGGTTCTGTTTACTGCCACAGTCTCATAGCTCCAGTGACCCGGGTTCGGTTCTGTTTACTGCCACAGTCTCACAGCTCCAGTGTCCCGGGTTCGGTTCTGTTTACTGCCACAGTCTCACAGCTCCAGTGACCTGGGTTCGGTTCTGTTTACTGCCACAGTCTCACAGCTCCAGTGACCCGGGTTCGGTTCTGTTTACTGCCACAGTCTCACAGCTCCAGTGTCCCGGGTTCGGTTCTGTTTACTGCCACAGTCTCACAGCTCCAGTGACCTGGGTTCGGTTCTGTTTACTGCCACAGTCTCACAGCTCCAGTGACCTGAGTTCGGTTCTGTTTACTGCCACAGTCTCACAGCTCCAGTGACCTGGGTTCGGTTCTGTTTACTGCCACAGTCTCACAGCTCCAGTGACCCGGGTTCGGTTCTGTTTACTGCCACAGTCTCACAGCTCCAGTGACCTGGGTTCGGTTCTGTTTACTGCCACAGTCTCACAGCTCCAGTGACCTGGGTTCGGTTCTGTTTACTGCCACAGTCTCACAGCTCCAGTGACCTGAGTTCGGTTCTGTTTACTGCCACAGTCTCACAGCTCCAGTGACCTGGGTTCGGTTCTGTTTACTGCCACAGTCTCACAGCTCCAGTGACCCGGGTTCGGTTCTGTTTACTGCCACAGTCTCACAGCTCCAGTGACCTGGGTTCGGTTCTGTTTACTGCCACAGTCTCACAGCTCCAGTGACCCGGGTTCGGTTCTGTTTACTGCCACAGTCTCACAGCTCCAGTGACCCGGGTTCGGTTCTGTTTACTGCCACAGTCTCACAGCTCCAGTGACCGGGGTTCGGTTCTGTTTACTGCCACAGTCTCACAGCTCCAGTGTCCCGGGTTCGGTTCTGTTTACTGCCACAGTCTCACAGCTCCAGTGACCTGGGTTCGGTTCTGTTTACTGCCACAGTCTCACAGCTCCAGTGACCTGGGTTCGGTTCTGTTTACTGCCACAGTCTCACAGCTCCAGTGTCCCGGGTTCGGTTCTGTTTACTGCCACAGTCTCACAGCTCCAGTGACCTGGGTTCGGTTCTGTATACTGCCACAGTCTCACAGCTCCAGTGCCCCGGGTTCGGTTCTGTTTACTGCCACAGTCTCACAGCTCCAGTGACCTGGGTTCGGTTCTGTTTACTGCCACAGTCTCACAGCTCCAGTGACCTGGGTTCGGTTCTGTTTACTGCCACAGTCTCACAGCTCCAGTGACCTGGGTTCGGTTCTGTTTACTGCCACAGTCTCACAGCTCCAGTGACCTGGGTTCGGTTCTGTTTACTGCCACAGTCTCACAGCTCCCGTGACCTGGGTTCGGTTCTGTTTACTGCCACAGTCGCACAGCTCCAGTGACCTGGGTTCGGTTCTGTTTACTGCCACAGTCTCACAGCTCCAGTGTCCCGGGTTCGGTTCTGTTTACTGCCACAGTCTCACAGCTCCAGTGACCTGCGTTCGGTTCTGTTTACTGCCACAGTCTCACAGCTCCAGTGTCCCGGGTTCGGTTCTGTTTACTGCCACAGTCTCACAGCTCCAGTGACCCGGGTTCAGTTCTGTTTACTGCCACAGTCTCACAGCTCCAGTGTCCCGGGTTCGGTTCTGTTTACTGTCACAGTCTCACAGCTCCAGTGACCCGGGTTCAGTTCTGTTTACTGCCACAGTCTCACAGCTCCAGTGTCCCGGGTTCGGTTCTGTTTACTGTCACAGTCTCACAGCTCCAGTGTCCCGGGTTCGGTTCTGTTTACTGCCACAGTCTCACAGCTCCAGTGACCCGGGTTCGGTTCTGTTTACTGCCACAGTCTCACAGCTCCAGTGTCCCGGGTTCAGTTCTGTTTACTGCCACAGTCTCACAGCTCCAGTGTCCCGGGTTCGGTTCTGTTTACTGCCACAGTCTCACAGCTCCAGTGACCCGGTTTCGGTTCTGTTTACTGCCACAGTCTCACAGCTCCAGTGTCCTGGGTTCGGTTCTGTTTACTGCCACAGCCTCACAGCTCCAGTGACCCGGGTTCGGTTCTGTTTACTGCGACAGTCTCACAGCTCCAGTGTCCTGGGTTCGGTTCTGTTTACTGCCACAGTCTCACAGCTCCAGTGTCCTGGGTTCGGTTCTGTTTACTGCCACAGCCTCACAGCTCCAGTGACCCGGGTTCGGTTCTGTTTACTGCCACAGTCTCACAGCTCCAGTGTCCCGGGTTCGGTTCTGTTTACTGCCACAGTCTCACAGCTCCAGTGACCCGGGTTCGGTTCTGTTTACTGCCACAGTCTCACAGCTCCAGTGTCCCGGGTTCGGTTCTGTTTACTGCCACAGTCTCACAGCTCCAGTGTCCCGGGTTCGGTTCTGTTTACTGTCACAGTCTCACAGCTCCAGTGACCTGGGTTCGGTTCTGTTTACTGCCACAGTCTCACAGCTCCAGTGACCCGGGTTCGGTTCTGTTTACTGCCAGAGACTCACAGCTCCAGTGACCTGGGTTCGGTTCTGTTTACTGCCACAGTCTCACAGCTCCAGTGTCCCGGGTTCGGTTCTGTTTACTGCCACAGTCTCACAGCTCCAGTGACCCGGGTTCGGTTCTGTTTACTGCCACAGTCTCACAGCTCCAGTGTCCCGGGTTCGGTTCTGTTTACTGCCACAGTCTCACAGCTCCAGTGACCTGGGTTCGGTTCTGTTTACTGCCACAGTCTCACAGCTCCAGTGTCCCGGGTTCGGTTCTGTTTACTGCCACAGTCTCACAGCTCCAGTGACCCGGGTTCGGTTCTGTTTACTGCCACAGTCTCACAGCTCCAGTGTCCCGGGTTCGGTTCTGTTTACTGTCACAGTCTCACAGCTCCAGTGTCCCGGGTTCGGTTCTGTTTACTGCCACAGTCTCACAGCTCCAGTGACCCGGGTTCGGTTCTGTTTACTGCCACAGTCTCACAGCTCCAGTGTCCCGGGTTCTGTTCTGTTTACTGTCACAGTCTCACAGCTCCAGTGTCCCAGGTTCGGTTCTGTTTACTGCCACAGTCTCACAGCTCCAGTGACCTGGGTTCGGTTCTGTTTACTGCCACAGTCTCACAGCTCCAGTGACCTGGGTTCGGTTCTGTTTACTGCCACAGTCTCACAGCTCCAGTGTCCCGGGTTCGGTTCTGTTTACTGCCACAGTCTCACAGCTCCAGTGACCTGGGTTCGGTTCTGTTTACTGCCACAGTCTCACAGCTCCAGTGACCTGGGTTCGGTTCTGTTTACTGCCACAGTCTCACAGCTCCAGTGACCTGGGTTCGGTTCTGTTTACTGTCACAGTCTCACAGCTCCAGTGACCCGAGTTCAGTTCTGTTTACTGCCACAGTCTCACAGCTCCAGTGACCTGGGTTCGGTTCTGTTTACTGCCACAGTCTCACAGCTCCAGTGACCTGGGTTCGGTTCTGTTTACTGCCACAGTCTCACAGCTCCAGTGACCTGGGTTCGGTTCTGTTTACTGCCACAGTCTCACAGCTCCAGTGACCTGGGTTCGGTTCTGTTTACTGCCACAGTCTCACAGCTCCAGTGACCCGGGTTCAGTTCTGTTTACTGCCACAGTCTCACAGCTCCAGTGACCCGGGTTCGGTTCTGTTTACTGCCACAGTCTCACAGCTCCAGTGACCCGGGTTCGGTTCTGTTTACTGCCACAGTCTCACAGCTCCAGTGACCTGGGTTCGGTTCTGTTTACTGCCACAGTCTCACAGCTCCAGTGACCTGGGTTCGGTTCTGTTTACTGCCACAGTCTCACAGCTCCAGTGACCTGGGTTCGGTTCTGTTTACTGCCACAGTCTCACAGCTCCAGTGTCCCGGGTTCGGTTCTGTTTACTGCCACAGTCTCACAGCTCCAGTGTCCCGGGTTCGGTTCTGTTTACTGCCACAGTCTCACAGCTCCAGTGACCCGGGTTCAGTTCTGTTTACTGCCACAGTCTCACAGCTCCAGTGTCCCGGGTTCAGTTCTGTTTACTGCCACAGTCTCACAGCTCCAGTGTCCCAGGTTCGGTTCTGTTTACTGCCACAGTCTCACAGCTCCAGTGACCTGGGTTCGGTTCTGTTTACTGCCACAGTCTCACAGCTCCAGTGACCTGGGTTCGGTTCTGTTTACTGCCACAGTCTCACAGCTCCAGTGACCCGGGTTCGGTCCTGTTTACTGCCACAGTCTCACAGCTCCAGTGACCTGGGTTCGGTTCTGTTTACTGTCACAGTCTCACAGCTCCAGTCACCCGGGTTCAGTTCTGTTTACTGTCACAGTCTCACAGCTCCAGTCACCCGGGTTCAGTTCTGTTTACTGCCACAGTCTCACAGCTCCAGTGACCCGGGTTCGGTTCTGTTTACTGCCACAGTCTCACAGCTCCAGTGTCCCGGGTTCGGTTCTGTTTACTGCCACAGTCTCACAGCTCCAGTGACCCGGGTTCGGTTCTGTTTCCTGCCACAGTCTCACAGCTCCAGTGTCCCGGGTTCGGTTCTGTTTACTGCCACAGTCTCACAGCTCCAGTGACCTGGGTTCGGTTCTGTTTACTGCCACAGTCTCACAGCTCCAGTGTCCCGGGTTCGGTTCTGTTTACTGCCACAGTCTCACAGCTCCAGTGACCCGGGTTCGGTTCTGTTTACTGCCACAGTCTCACAGCTCCAGTGACCCAGGTTCGGTTCTGTTTACTGCCACAGTCTCACAGCTCCAGTGACCTGGGTTCGGTTCTGTTTACTGCCACAGTCTCACAGCTCCAGTGACCTGGGTTCGGTTCTGTTTACTGCCACAGTCTCACAGCTCCAGTGTCCCGGGTTCGGTTCTGTTTACTGCCACAGTCTCACAGCTCCAGTGTCCCGGGTTCGGTTCTGTTTCCTGCCACAGTCTCACAGCTCCAGTGACCTGGGTTCGGTTCTGTTTACTGCCACAGTCTCACAGCTCCAGTGACCCGGGTTCAGTTCTGTTTACTGCCACAGTCTCACAGCTCCAGTGACCCGGGTTCAGTTCTGTTTACTGCCACAGTCTCACAGCTCCAGTGACCTGGGTTCGGTTCTGTTTACTGCCACAGTCTCACAGCTCCAGTGACCCGGGTTCGGTTCTGTTTACTGCCACAGTCTCACAGCTCCAGTGTCCCGGGTTCGGTTCTGTTTACTGTCACAGTCTCACAGCTCCAGTGTCCCGGGTTCGGTTCTGTTTACTGCCACAGTCTCACAGCTCCAGTGACCTGGGTTCGGTTCTGTTTACTGCCACAGTCTCACAGCTCCAGTGTCCCGGGTTTGGTTCTGTTTACTGCCACAGTCTCACAGCTCCAGTGACCCGGGTTCAGTTCTGTTTACTGCCACAGTCTCACAGCTCCAGTGTCCCGGGTTCGGTTCTGTTTACTGTCACAGTCTCACAGCTCCAGTGACCCGGGTTCAGTTCTGTTTACTGCCACAGTCTCACAGCTCCAGTGTCCCGGGTTCGGTTCTGTTTACTGTCACAGTCTCACAGCTCCAGTGACCCGGGTTCGGTTCTGTTTACTGCCACAGTCTCACAGCTCCAGTGTCCCGGGTTCAGTTCTGTTTACTGCCACAGTCTCACAGCTCCAGTGTCCCGGGTTCGGTTCTGTTTACTGCCACAGTCTCACAGCTCCAGTGACCCGGTTTCGATTCTGTTTACTGCCACAGTCTCACAGCTCCAGTCTCCTGGGTTCGGTTCTGTTTACTGCCACAGTCTCACAGCTCCAGTGTCCCGGGTTCAGTTCTGTTTACTGTCACAGTCTCACAGCTCCAGTGTCCCGGGTTCAGTTCTGTTTACTGCCACAGTCTCACAGCTCCAGTGTCCCGGGTTCGGTTCTGTTTACTGCCACAGTCTCACAGCTCCAGTGTCCCGGGTTCGGTTCTGTTTACTGCCAAGGTCTCACAGCTCCAGTGACCCGGGTTCGGTTCTGTTTACTGCCACAGTCTCACAGCTCCAGTGACCCAGGTTCGGTTCTGTTTACTGCCACAGTCTCACAGCTCCAGTGACCTGGGTTCGGTTCTGTTTACTGCCACAGTCTCACAGCTCCAGTGTCCCGGGTTCGGTTCTGTTTACTGCCACAGTCTCACAGCTCCAGTGTCCCGGGTTCGGTTCTGTTTCCTGCCACAGTCTCACAGCTCCAGTGACCTGGGTTCGGTTCTGTTTACTGCCACAGTCTCACAGCTCCAGTGTCCCGGGTTCGGTTCTGTTTACTGCCACAGTCTCACAGCTCCAGTGACCCGGGTTCAGTTCTGTTTACTGCCACAGTCTCACAGCTCCAGTGTCCCGGGTTCGGTTCTGTTTACTGTCACAGTCTCACAGCTCCAGTGTCCCGGGTTCGGTTCTGTTTACTGCCACAGTCTCACAGCTCCAGTGACCTGGGTTCGGTTCTGTTTACTGCCACAGTCTCACAGCTCCAGTGTCCCGGGTTCGGTTCTGTTTACTGCCACAGTCTCACAGCTCCAGTGACCCGGGTTCAGTTCTGTTTACTGCCACAGTCTCACAGCTCCAGTGTCCCGGGTTCGGTTCTGTTTACTGTCACAGTCTCACAGCTCCAGTGACCCGGGTTCGGTTCTGTTTACTGCCACAGTCTCACAGCTCCAGTGTCCCGGGTTCAGTTCTGTTTACTGCCACAGTCTCACAGCTCCAGTGTCCCGGGTTCGGTTCTGTTTACTGCCACAGTCTCACAGCTCCAGTGACCCGGTTTCGGTTCTGTTTACTGCCACAGTCTCACAGCTCCAGTCTCCTGGGTTCGGTTCTGTTTACTGCCACAGTCTCACAGCTCCAGTGACCTGGGTTCGGTTCTGTTTACTGCCACAGCCTCACAGCTCCAGTGTCCCGGGTTCAGTTCTGTTTACTGCCACAGTCTCACAGCTCCAGTGTCCCGGGTTCGGTTCTGTTTACTGCCACAGTCTCACAGCTCCAGTGTCCCGGGTTCGGTTCTGTTTACTGCCACAGTCTCACAGCTCCAGTGACCCGGGTTCGGTTCTGTTTACTGCCACAGTCTCACAGCTCCAGTGTCCCGGGTTCGGTTCTGTTTACTGCCACAGTCTCACAGCTCCAGTGACCCGGGTTCGGTTCTGTTTACTGCCACAGTCTCACAGCTCCAGTGTCCCGGGTTCGGTTCTGTTTACTGCCACAGTCTCACAGCTCCAGTGTCCCGGGTTTGGTTCTGTTTCCTGCCACAGTCTCACAGCTCCAGTGACCCGGGTTCAGTTCTGTTTACTGCCACAGTCTCACAGCTCCAGTGTCCCGGGTTCGGTTCTGTTTACTGCCACAGTCTCACAGCTCCAGTGACCCGGGTTCGGTTCTGTTTACTGCCACAGTCTCACAGCTCCAGTGTCCCGGATTCAGTTCTGTTTACTGCCACAGTCTCACAGCTCCAGTGTCCCGGGTTCGGTTCTGTTTACTGCCACAGTCTCACAGCTCCAGTGACCCGGTTTCGGTTCTGTTTACTGCCACAGTCTCACAGCTCCAGTGACCTGGGTTCGGTTCTGTTTACTGCCACAGCCTCACTGCTCCAGTGACCCGGGTTCGGTTCTGTTTACTGCCACAGTCTCACAGCTCCAGTGTCCTGCGTTCGGTTCTGTTTACTGCCACAGCCTCACAGCTCCAGTGACCTGGGTTCGGTTCTGTTTACTGCCACAGTCTCACAGCTCCAGTGACCCGGGTTCAGTTCTGTTTACTGCCACAGTCTCACAGCTCCAGTGACCCGGGTTCGGTTCTGTTTACTGCCACAGTCTCACAGCTCCAGTGTCCCGGGTTCGGTTCTTTTTACTGCCACAATCTCACAGCTCCAGTGACCTGGGTTCGGTTCTGTTTACTGCCACAGTCTCACAGCTCCAGTGTCCCGGGTTCGGTTCTGTTTACTGCCACAGTCTCACAGCTCCAGTGACCCGGGTTCGGTTCTGTTTACTGCCACAGTCTCACAGCTCCAGTGTCCCGGGTTCGGTTCGGTTTACTGCCACAGTCTCACAGCTCCAGTGACCTGGGTTCGGTTCTGTTTACTGCCACAGTCTCACAGCTCCAGTGTCCCGGGTTCGGTTCTGTTTACTGCCACAGTCTCACAGCTCCAGTGTCCCGGGTTCGGTTCTGTTTACTGTCACAGTCTCACAGCTCCAGTGTCCCGGGTTCGGTTCTGTTTACTGCCACAGTCTCACAGCTCCAGTGACCTGGGTTCGGTTCTGTTTACTGCCACAGTCTCACAGCTCCAGTGACCTGGGTTCGGTTCTGTTTACTGCCACAGTCTCACAGCTCCAGTGACCCGGGTTCGGTTCTCTTTACTGCCACAGTCTCACAGCTCCAGTGTCCCGGGTTCGGTTCTGTTTACTGCCACAGTCTCACAGCTCCAGTGTCCCGGGTTCGGTTCTGTTTACTGCCACAGTCTCACAGCTCCAGTGTCCCGGGTTCGGTTCTGTTTACTGCCACAGTCTCACAGCTCCAGTGTCCCGGGTTCGGTTCTGTTTACTGTCACAGTCTCACAGCTCCAGTGACCCGAGTTCAGTTCTGTTTACTGCCACAGTCTCACAGCTCCAGTGTCCCGGGTTCGGTTGTGTTTACTGCCACAGTCTCACAGCTCCAGTGACCTGGGTTCGGTTCTGTTTACTGCCACAGTCTCATAGCTCCAGTGACCTGGGTTCGGTTCTGTTTACTGCCACAGTCTCACAGCTCCAGTGACCCGGGTTCAGTTCTGTTTACTGCCACAGTCTCACAGCTCCAGTGTCCCGGGTTCGGTTCTGTTTACTGCCACAGTCTCACAGCTCCAGTGACCTGGGTTCGGTTCTGTTTACTGCCACAGTCTCACAGCTCCAGTGTCCCGGGTTCGGTTCTGTTTACTGCCACAGTCTCACAGCTCCAGTGACCTGCGTTCGGTTCTGTTTACTGCCACAGTCTCACAGCTCCAGTGTCCCGGGTTCGGTTCTGTTTACTGCCACAGTCTCACAGCTCCAGTGACCCGGGTTCAGTTCTGTTTACTGCCACAGTCTCACAGCTCCAGTGACCTGCGTTCGGTTCTGTTTACTGCCACAGTCTCACAGCTCCAGTGTCCCGGGTTCGGTTCTGTTTACTGCCACAGTCTCACAGCTCCAGTGTCCCGGGTTCGGTTATGTTTACTGTCACAGTCTCACAGCTCCAGTGACCCGGGTTCAGTTCTGTTTACTGCCACAGTCTCACAGCTCCAGTGTCCCGGGTTCGGTTCTGTTTACTGCCACAGTCTCACAGCTCCAGTGTCCCGGGTTCGGTTCTGTTTACTGCCACAGTCTCACAGCTCCAGTGACCCGGGTTCGGTTCTGTTTACTGCCACAGTCTCACAGCTCCAGTGTCCCGGGTTCAGTTCTGTTTACTGCCACAGTCTCACAGCTCCAGTGTCCCGGGTTCAGTTCTGTTTACTGCCACAGTCTCAAAGCTCCAGTGTCCCGGGTTCAGTTCTGTTTACTGCCACAGTCTCACAGCTCCAGTGACCTGGGTTCGGTTCTGTTTACTGCCACAGTCTCACAGCTCCAGTGACCTGGGTTCGGTTCTGTTTACTGCCACAGTCTCACAGCTCCAGTGACCCGGGTTCGGTTCTGTTTACTGCCACAGTCTCACAGCTCCAGTGTCCCGGGTTCGGTTCTGTTTACTGCCACAGTCTCACAGCTCCAGTGTCCCGGGTTCGGTTCTGTTTACTGCCACAGTCTCACAGCTCCAGTGTCCCGGGTTCGGTTCTGTTTACTGCCACAGTCTCACAGCTCCAGTGACCCGGGTTCAGTTCTGTTTACTGCCACAGTCTCACAGCTTCAGTGACCTGGGTTCAGTTCTGTTTACTGCCACAGTCTCACAGCTCCAGTGACCTGGGTTCGGTTCTGTTTACTGCCACAGTCTCACAGCTCCAGTGACCCGGGTTCGGTTCTGTTTACTGCCACAGTCTCACAGCTCCAGTGTCCCGGGTTCGGTTCTGTTTACTGCCACAGTCTCACAGCTCCAGTGTCCCGGGTTCGGTTCTGTTTACTGCCACAGTCTCACAGCTCCAGTGTCCCGGGTTCGGTTCTGTTTACTGCCACAGTCTCACAGCTCCAGTGACCCGGGTTCAGTTCTGTTTACTGCCACAGTCTCACAGCTTCAGTGACCTGTGTTCAGTTCTGTTTACTGCCACAGTCTCACAGCTCCAGTGTCCCGGGTTCGGTTCTGTTTACTGCCACAGTCTCACAGCTCCAGTGACCTGGGTTCGGTTCTGTTTACTGCCACAGTCTCACAGCTTCAGTGACCTGGGTTCAGTTCTGTTTACTGCCACAGTCTCACAGCTCCAGTGTCCCGGGTTCGGTTCTGTTTACTGCCACAGTCTCACAGCTCCAGTGACCCGGGTTCAGTTCTGTTTACTGCCACAGTCTCACAGCTTCAGTGACCTGGGTTCAGTTCTGTTTACTGCCACAGTCTCACAGCTCCAGTGACCCGGGTTCAGTTCTGTTTACTGCCACAGTCTCACAGCTTCAGTGACCTGGGTTCAGTTCTGTTTACTGCCACAGTCTCACAGCTCCAGTGTCCCGGGTTCGGTTCTGTTTACTGTCACAGTCTCACAGCTCCAGTGACCCGAGTTCAGTTCTGTTTACTGCCACAGTCTCACAGCTCCAGTGTCCCGGGTTCGGTTGTGTTTACTGCCACAGTCTCACAGCTCCAGTGACCTGGGTTCGGTTCTGTTTACTGCCACAGTCTCATAGCTCCAGTGTCCCTGGTTCGGTTGCGTTTACTGCCACAGTCTCACAGCTCCAGTGACCTGGGTTCGGTTCTGTTTACTGCCACAGTCTCATAGCTCCAGTGTCCCGGGTTCGGTTCTGTTTACTGCCACAGTCTCACAGCTCCAGTGACCTGGGTTCGGTTCTGTTTACTGCCACAGTCTCACAGCTCCAGTGTCCCGGGTTCGGTTCTGTTTACTGCCACAGTCTCACAGCTCCAGTGACCTGGGTTCGGTTCTATTTACTGCCACAGTCTCACAGCTCCAGTGACCCGGGTTCGGTTCTGTTTACTGCCACAGTCTCACAGCTCCAGTGTCCCGGGTTCGGTTCTGTTTACTGTCACAGTCTCACAGCTCCAGTGTCCCGGGTTCGGTTCTGTTTACTGCCACAGTCTCACAGCTCCAGTGACCTGGGTTCGGTTCTGTTTACTGCCACAGTCTCACAGCTCCAGTGACCTGGGTTCGGTTCTGTTTACTGCCACAGTCTCACAGCTCCAGTGACCCGGGTTCGGTTCTCTTTACTGCCACAGTCTCACAGCTCCAGTGTCCCGGGTTCGGTTCTGTTTACTGCCACAGTCTCACAGCTCCAGTGTCCCGGGTTCGGTTCTGTTTACTGCCACAGTCTCACAGCTCCAGTGTCCCGGGTTCGGTTCTGTTTACTGCCACAGTCTCACAGCTCCAGTGTCCCGGGTTCGGTTCTGTTTACTGTCACAGTCTCACAGCTCCAGTGACCCGAGTTCAGTTCTGTTTACTGCCACAGTCTCACAGCTCCAGTGTCCCGGGTTCGGTTGTGTTTACTGCCACAGTCTCACAGCTCCAGTGACCTGGGTTCGGTTCTGTTTACTTCCACAGTCTCATAGCTCCAGTGACCTGGGTTCGGTTCTGTTTACTGCCACAGTCTCACAGCTCCAGTGACCCGGGTTCAGTTCTGTTTACTGCCACAGTCTCACAGCTCCAGTGTCCCGGGTTCGGTTCTGTTTACTGCCACAGTCTCACAGCTCCAGTGACCTGGGTTCGGTTCTGTTTACTGCCACAGTCTCACAGCTCCAGTGACCTGGGTTCGGTTCTGTTTACTGCCACAGTCTCACAGCTCCAGTGACCTGGGTTCGGTTCTGTTTACTGCCACAGTCTCACAGCTCCCGTGACCTGGGTTCGCTTCTGTTTACTGCCACAGTCTCACAGCTCCAGTGACCTGGGTTCGGTTCTGTTTACTGCCACAGTCTCACAGCTCCAGTGACCCGGGTTCGGTTCTGTTTACTGCCACAGTCTCACAGCTCCAGTGTCCCGGGTTCGGTTCGGTTTACTGCCACAGTCTCACAGCTCCAGTGACCTGGGTTCGGTTCTGTTTACTGCCACAGTCTCACAGCTCCAGTGTCCCGGGTTCGGTTCTGTTTACTGCCACAGTCTCACAGCTCCAGTGACCCGGGTTCGGTTCTGTTTACTGCCACAGTCTCACAGCTCCAGTGTCCCGGGTTCGGTTCTGTTTACTGTCACAGTCTCACAGCTCCAGTGTCCCGGGTTCGGTTCTGTTTACTGCCACAGTCTCACAGCTCCAGTGACCTGGGTTCGGTTCTGTTTACTGCCACAGTCTCACAGCTCCAGTGACCTGGGTTCGGTTCTGTTTACTGCCACAGTCTCACAGCTCCAGTGACCCGGGTTCGGTTCTCTTTACTGCCACAGTCTCACAGCTCCAGTGTCCCGGGTTCGGTTCTGTTTACTGCCACAGTCTCACAGCTCCAGTGTCCCGGGTTCGGTTCTGTTTACTGCCACAGTCTCACAGCTCCAGTGTCCCGGGTTCGGTTCTGTTTACTGCCACAGTCTCACAGCTCCAGTGTCCCGGGTTCGGTTCTGTTTACTGTCACAGTCTCACAGCTCCAGTGACCCGAGTTCAGTTCTGTTTACTGCCACAGTCTCACAGCTCCAGTGTCCCGGGTTCGGTTGTGTTTACTGCCACAGTCTCACAGCTCCAGTGACCTGGGTTCGGTTCTGTTTACTGCCACAGTCTCATAGCTCCAGTGACCTGGGTTCAGTTCTGTTTACTGCCACAGTCTCACAGCTCCAGTGACCCGGGTTCAGTTCTGTTTACTGCCACAGTCTCACAGCTCCAGTGTCCCGGGTTCAGTTCTGTTTACTGCCACAGTCTCACAGCTCCAGTGTCCCGGGTTCGGTTCTGTTTACTGCCACAGTCTCACAGCTCCAGTGACCTGGGTTCGGTTCTGTTTACTGCCACAGTCTCACAGCTCCAGTGACCTGGGTTCGGTTCTGTTTACTGCCACAGTCTCACAGCTCCAGTGACCTGGGTTCGGTTCTGTTTACTGCCACAGTCTCACAGCTCCCGTGACCTGGGTTCGGTTCTGTTTACTGCCACAGTCTCACAGCTCCAGTGACCTGGGTTCGGTTCTGTTTACTGCCACAGTCTCACAGCTCCAGTGTCCCGGGTTCGGTTCTGTTTACTGCCACAGTCTCACAGCTCCAGTGTCCCGGGTTCGGTTCTGTTTACTGCCACAGTCTCACAGCTCCAGTGACCTGCGTTCGGTTCTGTTTACTGCCACAGTCTCACAGCTCCAGTGTCCCGGGTTCGGTTCTGTTTACTGCCACAGTCTCACAGCTCCAGTGACCCGGGTTCAGTTCTGTTTACTGCCACAGTCTCACAGCTCCAGTGACCTGCGTTCGGTTCTGTTTACTGCCACAGTCTCACAGCTCCAGTGTCCCGGGTTCGGTTCTGTTTACTGCCACAGTCTCACAGCTCCAGTGTCCCGGGTTCGGTTATGTTTACTGTCACAGTCTCACAGCTCCAGTGACCCGGGTTCAGTTCTGTTTACTGCCACAGTCTCACAGCTCCAGTGTCCCGGGTTCGGTTCTGTTTACTGCCACAGTCTCACAGCTCCAGTGTCCCGGGTTCGGTTCTGTTTACTGCCACAGTCTCACAGCTCCAGTGACCCGGGTTCGGTTCTGTTTACTGCCACAGTCTCACAGCTCCAGTGTCCCGGGTTCAGTTCTGTTTACTGCCACAGTCTCACAGCTCCAGTGTCCCGGGTTCAGTTCTGTTTACTGCCACAGTCTCAAAGCTCCAGTGTCCCGGGTTCAGTTCTGTTTACTGCCACAGTCTCACAGCTCCAGTGACCTGGGTTCGGTTCTGTTTACTGCCACAGTCTCACAGCTCCAGTGACCTGGGTTCGGTTCTGTTTACTGCCACAGTCTCACAGCTCCAGTGACCCGGGTTCGGTTCTGTTTACTGCCACAGTCTCACAGCTCCAGTGACCTGGGTTCGGTTCTGTTTACTGTCACAGTCTCACAGCTCCAGTGACCCGAGTTCAGTTCTGTTTACTGCCACAGTCTCACAGCTCCAGTGTCCCGGGTTCGGTTCTGTTTACTGCCACAGTCTCACAGCTCCAGTGTCCCGGGTTCGGTTCTGTTTACTGCCACAGTCTCACAGCTCCAGTGACCTGGGTTCGGTTCTGTTTACTGCCACAGACTCACAGCTCCAGTGACCCGGGTTCAGTTCTGTTTACTGCCACAGCCTCACAGCTCCAGTGTCCTGGGTTCGGTTCTGTTTACTGCCACAGTCTCACAGCTCCAGTGACCTGGGTTCGGTTCTGTTTACTGCCACAGTCTCACAGCTCCAGTGTCCCGGGTTCGGTTCTGTTTACTGCCACAGTCTCACAGCTCCAGTGACCCGGGTTCAGTTCTGTTTACTGCCACAGTCTCACAGCTTCAGTGACCTGGGTTCAGTTCTGTTTACTGCCACAGTCTCACAGCTCCAGTGTCCCGGGTTCGGTTCTGTTTACTGTCACAGTCTCACAGCTCCAGTGACCCGAGTTCAGTTCTGTTTACTGCCACAGTCTCACAGCTCCAGTGTCCCGGGTTCAGTTGTGTTTACTGCCACAGTCTCACAGCTCCAGTGACCTGGGTTCGGTTCTGTTTACTGCCACAGTCTCATAGCTCCAGTGTCCCGGGTTCGGTTGCGTTTACTGCCACAGTCTCACAGCTCCAGTGACCTGGGTTCGGTTCTGTTTACTGCCACAGTCTCACAGCTCCAGTGTCCCGGGTTCGGTTCTGTTTACTGCCACAGTCTCACAGCTCCAGTGACCTGGGTTCGGTTCTGTTTACTGCCACAGTCTCACAGCTCCAGTGTCCCGGGTTCGGTTCTGTTTACTGCCACAGTCTCACAGCTCCAGTGACCTGGGTTCGGTTCTGTTTACTGCCACAGTCTCACAGCTCCAGTGACCCGGGTTCGGTTCTGTTTACTGCCACAGTCTCACAGCTCCAGTGTCCCGGGTTCGGTTCTGTTTACTGTCACAGTCTCACAGCTCCAGTGTCCCGGGTTCGGTTCTGTTTACTGCCACAGTCTCACAGCTCCAGTGACCTGGGTTCGGTTCTGTTTACTGCCACAGTCTCACAGCTCCAGTGACCCGGGTTCGGTTCTGTTTACTGCCACAGTCTCACAGCTCCAGTGTCCCGGGTTCGGTTCTGTTTACTGCCACAGTCTCACAGCTCCAGTGTCCCGGGTTCGGTTCTGTTTACTGCCACAGTCTCACAGCTCCAGTGTCCCGGGTTCGGTTCTGTTTACTGCCACAGTCTCACAGCTCCAGTGTCCCGGGTTCGGTTCTGTTTACTGTCACAGTCTCACAGCTCCAGTGACCCGAGTTCAGTTCTGTTTACTGCCACAGTCTCACAGCTCCAGTGTCCCGGGTTCGGTTGTGTTTACTGCCACAGTCTCACAGCTCCAGTGACCTGGGTTCGGTTCTGTTTACTTCCACAGTCTCATAGCTCCAGTGACCTGGGTTCGGTTCTGTTTACTGCCACAGTCTCACAGCTCCAGTGACCCGGGTTCAGTTCTGTTTACTGCCACAGTCTCACAGCTCCAGTGTCCCGGGTTCGGTTCTGTTTACTGCCACAGTCTCACAGCTCCAGTGACCTGGGTTCGGTTCTGTTTACTGCCACAGTCTCACAGCTCCAGTGACCTGGGTTCGGTTCTGTTTACTGCCACAGTCTCACAGCTCCAGTGACCTGGGTTCGGTTCTGTTTACTGCCACAGTCTCACACCTCCCGTGACCTGGGTTCGGTTCTGTTTACTGCCACAGTCTCACAGCTCCAGTGACCTGGGTTCGGTTCTGTTTACTGCCACAGTCTCACAGCTCCAGTGACCTGGGTTCGGTTCTGTTTACTGCCACAGTCTCACAGCTCCAGTGACCTGGGTTCGGTTCTGTTTACTGCCACAGTCTCACACCTCCCGTGACCTGGGTTCGGTTCTGTTTACTGCCACAGTCTCACAGCTCCAGTGACCTGGGTTCGGTTCTGTTTACTGCCACAGTCTCACAGCTCCAGTGTCCCGGGTTCGGTTCTGTTTACTGCCACAGTCTCACAGCTCCAGTGTCCCGGGTTCGGTTCTGTTTACTGCCACAGTCTCACAGCTCCAGTGACCTGCGTTCGGTTCTGTTTACTGCCACAGTCTCACAGCTCCAGTGAACCGGGTTCAGTTCTGTTTACTGCCACAGTCTCACAGCTCCAGTGTCCCGGGTTCGGTTATGTTTACTGTCACAGTCTCACAGCTCCAGTGACCCGGGTTCAGTTCTGTTTACTGCCACAGTCTCACAGCTCCAGTGTCCCGGGTTCGGTTCTGTTTACTGCCACAGTCTCACAGCTCCAGTGTCCCGGGTTCGGTTCTGTTTACTGCCACAGTCTCACAGCTCCAGTGACCCGGGTTCGGTTCTGTTTACTGCCACAGTCTCACAGCTCCAGTGTCCCGGGTTCAGTTCTGTTTACTGCCACAGTCTCACAGCTCCAGTGTCCCGGGTTCAGTTCTGTTTACTGCCACAGTCTCAAAGCTCCAGTGTCCCGGGTTCAGTTCTGTTTACTGCCACAGTCTCACAGCTCCAGTGACCTGGGTTCAGTTCTGTTTACTGCCACAGTCTCACAGCTCCAGTGTCCCGGGTTCGGTTCTGTTTACTGCCACAGTCTCACAGCTCCAGTGACCTGGGTTCGGTTCTGTTTACTGCCACAGTCTCACAGCTCCAGTGACCTGGGTTCGGTTCTGTTTACTGCCACAGTCTCACAGCTCCAGTGACCCGGGTTCGGTTCTGTTTACTGCCACAGTCTCACAGCTCCAGTGACCTGGGTTCGGTTCTGTTTACTGTCACAGTCTCACAGCTCCAGTGACCCGAGTTCAGTTCTGTTTACTGCCACAGTCTCACAGCTCCAGTGTCCCGGGTTCGGTTCTGTTTACTGCCACAGTCTCACAGCTCCAGTGTCCCGGGTTCGGTTCTGTTTACTGCCACAGTCTCACAGCTCCAGTGACCTGGGTTCGGTTCTGTTTACTGCCACAGTCTCACAGCTCCAGTGACCCGGGTTCGGTTCTGTTTACTGCCACAGACTCACAGCTCCAGTGACCCGGGTTCAGTTCTGTTTACTGCCACAGTCTCACAGCTCCAGTGTCCCGGGTTCGGTTCTGTTTACTGCCACAGTCTCACAGCTCCAGTGACCCGGGTTCAGTTCTGTTTACTGCCACAGTCTCACAGCTTCAGTGACCTGGGTTCAGTTCTGTTTACTGCCACAGCCTCACAGCTCCAGTGACATGGGTTCGGTTCTGTTTACTGCCACAGCCTCACAGCTTCAGTGACCTGGGTTCGGTTCTGTTTACTGCCACAGTCTGACAGCTCCAGTGACCCGGGTTCGGTTCTGTTTACTGCCACAGTCTCACAGCTCCAGTGACCCGGGTTCGGTTCTGTTTACTGCCACAGTCTCACAGCTTCAGTGACCTGGGTTCGGTTCTGGGGACAGCCACAGCCTCACAGCTCCAGTGTCCTGGGTTCGGTTCTGTTTTTTGGCACAGTCTCACAGCTTCAGTGACCCGTGTTCGGTTCTGTTTACTGCCACAGCCTCACAGCTCCAGTGTCCTGGGTTCGGTTCTGTTTACTGCCACAGTCTCACAGCTCCAGTGACCTGGGTTCGGTTCTGTTTACTGCCACAGTCTCACAGCTCCAGTGACCGGGTTCGGTTCTGTTTACTGCCACAGTCTCACAGCTTCAGTGACCCGGGTTCGGTTCTGTTTACTGCCACAGTCTCACAGCTCCAGTGACCCGGGTTCGGTTCTGTTTCCTGCCACAGTCTCACAGCTCCAGTGACCCGGGTTCGGTTCTGCGTACTGCCACAGTCTCACAGCTCCAGTGAACCGGGTTCGGTTCTGTTTACTGCCACAGTCTCACAGCTCCAGTGTCCCGGGTCCGGTTCTGTTTCCTGCCACAGTCTCACAGCTCCAGTGACCCGGGTTCGGTTCTGCGTACTGCCACAGTCTCACAGCTCCAGTGAACCGGGTTCGGTTCTGTTTACTGCCAAAGTCTCACAGCTCCAGTGACCCGGGTTCAGTTCTGTTTACTGCCACAGTCTCACAGCTCCAGTGACATGGGTTCGGTTCTGTTTACTGCCACAGTCTCACAGCTCCAGTGACCCGGGTTCGGTTCTGTTTACTGCCACAGTCTCACAGCTCCAGTGTCCCGGGTTCGGTTCTGTTTACTGCCACAGTTTCACAGCTTCAGTGACCCGGGTTCAGTTCTGTTTTTTGCCACAGTCTCACAGCTCCAGTGACCCGGGTTCAGTTCTGTTTACTGCCACAGTCTCACAGCTTCAGTGACCTGGGTTCAGTTCTGTTTACTGCCACAGCCTCACAGCTCCAGTGACATGGGTTCAGTTCTGTTTACTGCCACAGTTTCACAGCTTCAGTGACCCGGGTTCAGTTCTGTTTTTTGCCACAGTCTCACAGCTCCAGTGACCCGGGTTCAGTTCTGTTTACTGCCACAGTCTCACAGCTTCAGTGACCTGGGTTCAGTTCTGTTTACTGCCACAACCTCACAGCTCCAGTGACATGGGTTCGGTTCTGTTTACTGCCACAGTCTCACAGCTCCAGTGACCCGGGTTCGGTTCTGTTTACTGCCACAGTCTCACAGCTCCAGTGTCCCGGGTTCGGTTCTGTTTACTGCCACAGTCTCACAGCTCCAGTGTCCCGGGTTCGGTTCTGTTTACTGCCACAGTCTCACCGCTCCAGTGACCCGGGTTCGGTTCTGTTTACTGCCACAGTCTCACAGCTCCAGTGTCCCGGGTTCGGTTCTGTTTACTGCCACAGTCTCACAGCTCCAGTGACCTGGGTTCGGTTCTGTTTACTGCCACAGCCTCACAGCTCCAGTGACATGGGTTCGGTTCTGTTTACTGCCACAGTCTCACAGCTCCAGTGACCCGGGTTCGGTTTTGTTTACTGCCACAGTCTCACCGCTCCAGTGACCTGGGTTCGGTTCTGTTTACTGCCACAGTCTCACAGCTCCAGTGACCTGGGTTCGGTTCTGTTTACTGCCACAGTCTCACAGCTCCAGTGACCTGGGTTCGGTTCTGTTTACTGCCACAGTCTCACAGCTCCAGTGACCTGGGTTCGGTTCTGTTTACTGCCACAGTCTCACAGCTCCCGTGACCTGGGTTCGGTTCTGTTTACTGCCACAGTCTCACAGCTCCAGTGACCTGGGTTCGGTTCTGTTCACTGCCACAGTCTCACAGCTCCAGTGACCTGGGTTCGGTTCTGTTTACTGCCACAGTCTCACAGCTCCAGTGTCCCGGGTTCGGTTCTGTTTACTGCCACAGTCTCACAGCTCCAGTGACCCGGGTTCGGTTCTGTTTACTGCCACAGTCTCACAGCTCCAGTGACCCGGGTTCGGTTCTGTTTACTGCCACAGTCTCACAGCTCCAGTGACCCGGGTTCGGTTCTGTTTACTGCCACAGTCTCACAGCTCCAGTGACCCGGGTTCGGTTCTGTTTACTGCCACAGTCTCACAGCTCCAGTGACCTGGGTTCGGTTCTGTTTACTGCCACATTCTCACAGCTCCAGTGACCTGGGTTCGGTTCTGTTTACTGCCACAGTCTCACAGCTCCAGTGACCCGGGTTCGGTTCTGTTTACTGCCACAGTCTCACAGCTCCAGTGTCCCGGGTTCGGTTCTGTTTACTGCCACAGTCTCACAGCTCCAGTTACCTGGGTTCGGTTCTGTTTACTGCCACAGTCTCACAGCTCCAGTGTCCCGGGTTCGGTTCTGTTTACTGCCACAGTCTCACATCTCCAGTGACCCGGGTTAAGTTCTGTTTACTGCCACAGTCTCACAGCTCCAGTGTCCCGGGTTCGGTTCTGTTTACTGCCACAGTCTCACAGCTCCAGTGACCTGGGTTCGGTTCTGTTTACTGCCACAGTCTCACAGCTCCAGTGACCCGGGTTCAGTTCTGTTTACTGCCACAGTCTCACAGCTGCAGTGTCCCGGGTTCGGTTCTGTTTACTGCCACAGTCTCACAGCTCCAGTGACCTGGGTTCGGTTCTGTTTACTGCCACAGTCTCACAGCTCCAGTGACCTGGGTTCAGTTCTGTTTACTGCCACAGCCTCACAGCTCCAGTGACCTGGGTTCAGTTCTGTTTACTGCCACAGCCTCACAGCTCCAGTGACCTGGGTTCAGTTCTGTTTACTGCCACAGTCTCACAGCTCCAGTGACCTGGGTTCGGTTCTGTTTACTGCCACAGTCTCACAGCTCCAGTGACCCGGGTTCGGTTCTGTTTACTGCCACAGTCTCACAGCTCCAGTGACCTGAGTTCGGTTCTGTTTACTGCCACAGTCTCACAGCTCCAGTGACCCGGGTTCGGTTCTGTTTACTGCCACAGTCTCACAGCTCCAGTGACCTGAGTTCGGTTCTGTTTACTGCCACAGCCTCACAGCTCCAGTGTCCTGGGTTCGGTTCTGGGGACTGCCACAGTCTCACAGCTCCAGTGTCCCGGGTTCGGTTCTGTTTACTGCCACAGTCTCACAGCTCCAGTGACCTGGGTTCGGTTCTGTTTACTGCCACAGTCTCACAGCTCCAGTGACCCGGGTTCGGTTCTGTTTACTGCCACAGTCTCACAGCTCCAGTGTCCCGGGTTCGGTTCTGTTTACTGCCACAGCCTCACAGCTCCAGTGACCTGGGTTCGGTTCTGTTTACTGCCACAGTCTCACAGCTTCAGTGACCTGGGTTCGGTTCTGTTTACTGCCACAGTCTCACAGCTCCAGTGACCTGGGTTCGGTTCTGTTTACTGCCACAGTCTCACAGCTCCAGTGTCCCGGGTTCGGTTCTGTTTACTGCCACAGTCTCACAGCTCCAGTGACCTGGGTTCGGTTCTGTTTACTGCCACAGTCTCACAGCTCCAGTGACCTGGGTTCGGTTCTGTTTACTGCCACAGTCTCACAGCTCCAGTGACCTGGGTTCAGTTCTGTTTACTGCCACAGTCTCACAGCTCCAGTGACCCGGGTTCAGTTCTGTTTACTGCCACAGTCTCACAGCTCCAGTGACCCGGGTTCGGTTCTGTTTACTGCCACAGTCTCACAGCTCCAGTGTCCCGGGTTCGGTTCTGTTTACTGCCACAGTCTCACAGCTCCAGTGTCCCGGGTTCGGTTCTGTTCACTGCCACAGTCTCACAGCTTCAGTGACCTGGGTTCGGTTCTGTTTACTGCCACAGTCTCACAGCTCCAGTGTCCCGGGTTCTGTTCTGTTTACTGCCACAGTCTCACACCTCCAGTGACCCGGGTTCGGTTCTGTTTACTGCCACAGTCTCACAGCTCCAGTGTCCCGGGTTCGGTTCTGGGGACTGCCACAGCCTCACAGCTCCAGTGACCTGGGTTCAGTTCTGTTTACTGCCACAGCCTCACAGCTCCAGTGACCTGGGTTCAGTTCTGTTTACTGCCACAGTCTCACAGCTCCAGTGACCTGGGTTCGGTTCTGTTTACTGCCACAGTCTCACAGCTCCAGTGACCCGGGTTCGGTTCTGTTTACTGCCACAGTCCCACAGCTCCAGTGACCTGAGTTCGGTTCTGTTTACTGCCACAGTCTCACAGCTCCAGTGACCCGGGTTCGGTTCTGTTTACTGCCACAGTCTCACAGCTCCAGTGACCTGAGTTCGGTTCTGTTTACTGCCACAGCCTCACAGCTCCAGTGTCCTGGGTTCGGTTCTGGGGACTGCCACAGTCTCACAGCTCCAGTGTCCCGGGTTCGGTTCTGTTTACTGCCACAGTCTCACAGCTCCAGTGTCCCGGGTTCGGTTCTGTTTACTGCCACAGTCTCCCAGCTCCAGTGACCCGGGTTCGGTTCTGTTTACTGCCACAGTCTCACAGCTCCAGTGTCCCGGGTTCAGTTCTGTTTACTGCCACAGTCTCACAGCTCCAGTGACCCGGGTTCGGTTCTGTTTACTGCCACAGTCTCACAGCTTCAGTGACCTGGGTTCGGTTCTGTTTACTGCCACAGTCTCACAGCTCCAGTGTCCCGGGTTCGGTTCTGGGGACTGCCACAGCCTCACAGCTCCAGTGACCTGGGTTCGGTTCTGTTTACTGCCACAGTCTCACAGCTTCAGTGACCTGGGTTCGGTTCTGGGGACTGCCACAGTCTCACAGCTCCAGTGTCCCGGGTTCGGTTCTGTTTACTGCCACAGTCTCACAGCTTCAGTGACCTGGGTTCGGTTCTGTTTACTGCCACAGTCTCACAGCTCCAGTGACCTGGGTTCGGTTCTGTTTACTGCCACAGTCTCACAGCTCCAGTGTCCCGGGATCGGTTCTGTTTACTGCCACAGTCTCACAGCTCCAGTGACCTGGGTTCGGTTCTGTTTACTGCCACAGTCTCACAGCTCCAGTGACCCGGGTTCAGTTCTGTTTACTGCCACAGTCTCACAGCTCCAGTGTCCCGGGTTCGGTTCTGTTTACTGCCACAGTCTCACAGCTCCAGTGTCCCGGGTTCGGTTCTGTTCACTGCCACAGTCTCACAGCTTCAGTGACCTGGGTTCGGTTCTGTTTACTGCCACAGTCTCACAGCTCCAGTGTCCCGGGTTCGGTTCTGTTCACTGCCACAGTCTCACAGCTTCAGTGACCTGGGTTCGGTTCTGTTTACTGCCACAGTCTCACAGCTCCAGTGACCCGGGTTCAGTTCTGTTTACTGCCACAGTCTCACAGCTCCAGTGACCCGGGTTCGGTTCTGTTTACTGCCACAGTCTCACAGCTCCAGTGTCCCGGGTTCGGTTCTGTTTACTGCCACAGTCTCACAGCTCCAGTGTCCCGGGTTCGGTTCTGTTTACTGCCACAGTCTCACAGCTCCAGTGTCCCGGGTTCGGTTCTGTTTACTGCCACAGTCTCACAGCTCCAGTGACCCGGGTTCGGTTCTGTTTACTGCCACAGTCTCACAGCTCCAGTGACCCGGGTTCGGTTCTGTTTACTGCCACAGTCTCACAGCTCCAGTGACCCGGGTTCGGTTCTGTTTACTGCCACAGTCTCACAGCTTCAGTGACCTGGGTTCGGTTCTGTTTACTGCCACAGTCTCACAGCTCCAGTGTCCCGGGTTCGGTTCTGGGGACTGCCACAGCCTCACAGCTCCAGTGACCTGGGTTCGGTTCTGTTTACTGCCACAGTCTCACAGCTTCAGTGACCTGTGTTCGGTTCTGGGGACTGCCACAGTCTCACAGCTCCAGTGTCCCGGGTTCGGTTCTGTTTACTGCCACAGTCTCACAGCTCCAGTGTCCCGGGTTCGGTTCTGTTTACTGCCACAGTCTCACAGCTCCAGTGACCTGGGTTCGGTTCTGTTTACTGCCACAGTCTCACAGCTCCAGTGACCTGAGTTCGGTTCTGTTTACTGCCACAGCCTCACAGCTCCAGTGTCCTGGGTTCGGTTCTGGGGACTGCCACAGTCTCACAGCTCCAGTGTCCCGGGTTCGGTTCTGTTTACAGCCACAGTCTCACAGCTCCAGTGTCCCGGGTTCGGTTCTGTTTACTGCCACAGTCTCACAGCTCCAGTGTCCCGGGTTCGGTTCTGTTTACAGCCACAGTCTCACAGCTCCAGTGTCCCGGGTTCGGTTCTGTTTACTGCCACAGTCTCACAGCTCCAGTGTCCCGTGTTCGGTTCTGTTTACTGCCACAGTCTCACAGCTCCAGTGTCCCGGGTTCGGTTCTGTTTACTGCCACAGTCTCACAGCTCCAGTGACCTGGGTTCGGTTCTGTTTACTGCCACAGTCTCACAGCTCCAGTGACCCAGGTTCAGTTCTGTTTACTGCCCCAGTCTCACAGCTCCAGTGACCCGGGTTCGGATCTGTTTACTGCCACAGTCTCACAGCTCCAGTGAACTGGGTTCAGTTCTGTTTACTGCCACAGTCTCACAGCTCCAGTGACCTGGGTTCGGTTCTGTTTACTGCCACAGTCTCACAGCTCCAGTGACCCGGGTTCGGTTCTGTTTACTGCCACAGTCTCACAGCTCCAGTGACCTGGGTTCAGTTCTGTTTACTGCCCCAGTCTCACAGCTCCAGTGACCCGGGTTCGGTTCTGTTTACTGCCACAGCCTCACAGCTCCAGTGTCCTGGGTTCGGTTCTGGGGACTGCCACAGTCTCACAGCTCCAGTGTCCCGGGTTCGGTTCTGTTTACTGCCACAGTCTCACAGCTCCAGTGTCCCGGGTTCGGTTCTGTTTACTGCCACAGTCTCACAGCTCCAGTGACCCGGGTTCGGTTCTGTTTACTGCCACAGTCTCACAGCTCCAGTGTCCCGGGTTCGGTTCTGTTTACTGCCACAGTCTCACAGCTCCAGTGTCCCGGGTTCGGTTCTGTTTACTGCCACAGTCTCACAGCTTCAGTGACCTGGGTTCGGTTCTGTTTACTGCCACAGTCTCACAGCTCCAGTGACCTGGGTTCGGTTCTGTTTACTGCCACAGTCTCACAGCTCCAGTGTCCCGGGTTCGGTTCTGTTTACTGCCACAGTCTCACAGCTCCAGTGACCTGGGTTCGGTTCTGTTTACTGCCACAGTCTCACAGCTCCAGTGACCCGGGTTCAGTTCTGTTTACTGCCACAGTCTCACAGCTCCAGTGTCCCGGGTTCGGTTCTGTTTACTGCCACAGTCTCACAGCTCCAGTGACCTGGGTTCGGTTCTGTTCACTGCCACAGTCTCACAGCTCCAGTGACCCGGGTTCGGTTCTGTTTACTGCCACAGTCTCACAGCTCCAGTGTCCCGGGTTCGGTTCTGTTTACTGCCACAGTCTCACAGCTCCAGTGTCCCGGGTTCGGTTCTGTTCACTGCCACAGTCTCACAGCTCCAGTGACCTGGGTTCGGTTCTGTTCACTGCCACAGTCTCACAGCTTCAGTGACCTGGGTTCGGTTCTGTTTACTGCCACAGTCTCACAGCTCCAGTGTCCCGGGTTCGGTTCTGGGGACTGCCACAGCCTCACAGCTCCAGTGACCTGGGTTCGGTTCTGTTTACTGCCACAGTCTCACAGCTTCAGTGACCTGGGTTCGGTTCTGGGGACTGCCACAGTCTCACAGCTCCAGTGTCCCGGGTTCGGTTCTGTTTACTGCCACAGTCTCACAGCTTCAGTGACTACTGGGTTCGGTTCTGGGGACTGCCACAGTCTCACAGCTCCAGTGACCCGGGTTCAGTTCTGTTTACTGCCACAGTCTCACAGCTCCAGTGACATGGGTTCGGTTCTGTTTACTGCCACAGTCTCACAGCTCCAGTGTCCCGGGTTCGGTTCTGTTTACTGCCACAGTCTCACAGCTCCAGAGTCCCGGGTTCGGTTCTGTTTACTGCCACAGCCTCACAGCTCCAGTGACCTGGGTTCAGTTCTGTTTACTCCCACAGTCTCACAGCTCCAGTGACCTGGGTTCGGTTCTGTTTACTGCCACAGTCTCACAGCTCCAGTAACCCGGGTTCGGTTCTGTTTACTTCCACAGTATCACAGCTCCAGTGACCTGAGTTCGGTTCTGTTTACTGCCACAGTCTCGCAGCTCCAGTGACCCGGGTTCGGTTCTGTTTACTGCCACAGTCTCACAGCTCCAGTGACCTGAGTTCGGTTCTGTTTACTGCCACAGCCTCACAGCTCCAGTGTCCTGGGTTCGGTTCTGGGGACTGCCTCAGTCTCACAGCTCCAGTGTCCCGGGTTCGGTTCTGTTTACTGCCACAGTCTCACAGCTCCAGTGTCCCGGGTTCGGTTCTTTTTACTGCCACAGTCTCCCAGCTCCAGTGACCCGGGTTCGGTTCTGTTTACTGCCACAGTCTCACAGCTCCAGTGTCCCGGGTTCGGTTCTGTTTACTGCCACAGTCTCACAGCTCCAGTGTCCCGGGTTCGGTTCTGTTTACTGCCACAGTCTCACAGCTTCAGTGACCTGGGTTCGGTTCTGTTTACTGCCACAGTCTCACAGCTCCAGTGACCTGGGTTCGGTTCTGTTTACTGCCACAGTCTCACAGCTCCAGTGTCCCGGGTTCGGTTCTGTTTAATGCCACAGTCTCACAGCTCCAGTGACCTGGGTTCGGTTCTGTTTACTGCCACAGTCTCACAGCTCCAGTGACCCGGGTTCAGTTCTGTTTACTGCCACAGTCTCACAGCTCCAGTGTCCCGGGTTCGGTTCTGTTTACTGCCACAGTCTCACAGCTCCAGTGTCCCGGGTTCGGTTCTGTTCACTGCCACAGTCTCACAGCTTCAGTGACCTGGGTTCGGTTCTGTTTACTGCCACAGTCTCACAGTTCCAGTGTCCCGGGTTCGGTTCTGTTCACTGCCACAGTCTCACAGCTTCAGTGACCTGGGTTCGGTTCTGTTTACTGCCACAGTCTCACAGCTCCAGTGACCCGGGTTCAGTTCTGTTTACTGCCACAGTCTCACAGCTCCAGTGTCCCGGGTTCGGTTCTGTTTACTGCCACAGTCTCACAGCTCCAGTGTCCCGGGTTCGGTTCTGTTTACTGCCACAGTCTCACAGCTCCAGTGTCCCGGGTTCGGTTCTGTTTACTGCCACAGTCTCACAGCTCCAGTGACCTGGGTTCGGTTCTGTTCACTGCCACAGTCTCACAGCTTCAGTGACCTGGGTTCGGTTCTGTTTACTGCCACAGTCTCACAGCTCCAGTGTCCCGGGTTCGGTTCTGGGGACTGCCACAGCCTCACAGCTCCAGTGACCTGGGTTCGGTTCTGTTTACTGCCACAGTCTCACAGCTTCAGTGACCTGGGTTCGGTTCTGGGGACTGCCACAGTCTCACAGCTCCAGTGTCCCGGGTTCGGTTCTGTTTACTGCCACAGTCTCACAGCTCCAGTGTCCCGGGTTCGGTTCTGTTTACTGCCACAGTCTCACAGCTCCAGTGAACTGGGTTCGGTTCTGTTTACTGCCACAGTCTCACAGCTCCAGAGACCTGAGTTCGGTTCTGTTTACTGCCACAGCCTCACAGCTCCAGTGTCCTGGGTTCGGTTCTGGGGACTGCCACAGTCTCACAGCTCCAGTGTCCCGGGTTCGGTTCTGTTTACAGCCACAGTCTCACAGCTCCAGTGTCCCGGGTTCGGTTCTGTTTACTGCCACAGTCTCACAGCTCCAGTGACCCGGTTTCGGTTCTGTTTACTGCCACTGTCTCACAGCTCCAATGTCCCGGGTTCGGTTCTGTTTACTGCCACAGTCTCACAGCTCCAGTGTCCCGGGTTCGGTTCTGTTTACAGCCACAGTCTCACAGCTCCAGTGTCCCGGGTTCGGTTCTGTTTACTGCCACAGTCTCACAGCTCCAGTGACCCGGGTTCAGTTCTGTTTACTGCCACAGTCTCACAGCTCCAGTGTCCCGGGTTCGGTTCTGTTTACTGCCACAGTCTCACAGCTCCAGTGTCCCGGGTTCGGTTCTGTTTACTGCCAATGTCTCACAGCTCCAGTGACCCGGGTTCAGTTCTGTTTACTGCCACAGTCTCACCGCTCCAGTGACCTGGGTTCGGTTCTGTTTACTGCCACAGTCTCACAGCTCCAGTGACCCAGGTTCAGTTCTGTTTACTGCCCCAGTCTCACAGCTCCAGTGACCCGGGTTCGGATCTGTTTACTGCCACAGTCTCACAGCTCCAGTGAACTGGGTTCAGTTCTGTTTACTGCCACAGTCTCACAGCTCCAGTGACCCGGGTTCGGTTCTGTTTACTGCCACAGTCTCACAGCTCCAGTGACCCGGGTTCGGTTCTGTTTACTGCCACAGTCTCACAGCTCCAGTGACCCGGGTTCAGTTCTGTTTACTGCCCCAGTCTCACAGCTCCAGTGACCCGGGTTCGGTTCTGTTTACTGCCACAGCCTCACAGCTCCAGTGTCCTGGGTTCGGTTCTGGGGACTGCCACAGTCTCACAGCTCCAGTGTCCCGGGTTCGGTTCTGTTTACTGCCACAGTCTCACAGCTCCAGTGACCCGGGTTCGGTTCTGTTTACTGCCACAGTCTCACAGCTCCAGTGTCCCGGGTTCGGTTCTGTTTACTGCCACAGTCTCACAGCTCCAGTGTCCCGGGTTCGGTTCTGTTTACTGCCACAGTCTCACAGCTTCAGTGACCTGGGTTCGGTTCTGTTTACTGCCACAGTCTCACAGCTCCAGTGACCTGGGTTCGGTTCTGTTTACTGCCACAGTCTCACAGCTCCAGTGTCCCGGGTTCGGTTCTGTTTACTGCCACAGTCTCACAGCTCCAGTGACCTGGGTTCGGTTCTGTTTACTGCCACAGTCTCACAGCTCCAGTGACCCGGGTTCAGTTCTGTTTACTGCCACAGTCTCACAGCTCCAGTGTCCCGGGTTCGGTTCGTTTTACTGCCACAGTCTCACAGCTCCAGTGACCTGGGTTCGGTTCTGTTCACTGCCACAGTCTCACAACTCCAGTGACCCGGGTTCGGTTCTGTTTACTGCCACAGTCTCACAGCTCCAGTGTCCCGGGTTCGGTTCTGTTTACTGCCACAGTCTCACAGCTCCAGTGTCCCGGGTTCGGTTCTGTTCACTGCCACAGTCTCACAGCTTCAGTGACCTGGGTTCGGTTCTGTTTACTGCCACAGTCTCACAGCTCCAGTGTCCCGGGTTCGGTTCTGGGGACTGCCACAGCCTCACAGCTCCAGTGACCTGGGTTCGGTTCTGTTTACTGCCACAGTCTCACAGCTTCAGTGACCTGGGTTCGGTTCTGGGGACTGCCACAGTCTCACAGCTCCAGTGTCCCGGGTTCGGTTCTGTTTACTGCCACAGTCTCACAGCTTCAGTGACCTGGGTTCGGTTCTGGGGACTGCCACAGTCTCACAGCTCCAGTGACCCGGGTTCAGTTCTGTTTACTGCCACAGTCTCACAGCTCCAGTGACATGGGTTCGGTTCTGTTTACTGCCACAGTCTCACAGCTCCAGTGACCCGGTTTCGGTTCTGTTTACTGCCACAGTCTCACAGCTCCAGTGTCCCGGGTTCGGTTCTGTTTACTGCCACAGTCTCACAGCTCCAGTGACCCGGGTTCGGTTCTGTTTACTGCCACAGTCTCACAGCTCCAGTGTCCCGGGTTCGGTTCTGTTTACTGCCACAGTCTCACAGCTCCAGTAACCCGGGTTCGGTTCTGTTTACTGCCACAGTATCACAGCTCCAGTGACCTGAGTTCGGTTCTGTTTACTGCCACAGTCTCACAGCTCCAGTGACCCGGGTTCGGTTCTGTTTACTGCCACAGTCTCACAGCTCCAGTGACCTGAGTTCGGTTCTGTTTACTGCCACAGCCTCACAGCTCCAGTGTCCTGGGTTCGGTTCTGGGGACTGCCTCAGTCTCACAGCTCCAGTGTCCCGGGTTCGGTTCTGTTTACTGCCACAGTCTCACAGCTCCAGTGTCCCGGGTTCGGTTCTGTTTACTGCCACAGTCTCCCAGCTCCAGTGACCCGGGTTCGGTTCTGTTTACTGCCACAGTCTCACAGCTCCAGTGTCCCGGGTTCGGTTCTGTTTACTGCCACAGTCTCACAGCTCCAGTGTCCCGGGTTCGGTTCTGTTTACTGCCACAGTCTCACAGCTTCAGTGACCTGGGTTCGGTTCTGTTTACTGCCACAGTCTCACAGCTCCAGTGACCTGGGTTCGGTTCTGTTTACTGCCACAGTCTCACAGCTCCAGTGTCCCGGGATCGGTTCTGTTTACTGCCACAGTCTCACAGCTCCAGTGACCTGGGTTCGGTTCTGTTTACTGCCACAGTCTCACAGCTCCAGTGACCCGGGTTCAGTTCTGTTTACTGCCACAGTCTCACAGCTCCAGTGTCCCGGGTTCGGTTCTGTTTACTGCCACAGTCTCACAGCTCCAGTGTCCCGGGTTCGGTTCTGTTCACTGCCACAGTCTCACAGCTTCAGTGACCTGGGTTCGGTTCTGTTTACTGCCACAGTCTCACAGCTCCAGTGTCCCGGGTTCGGTTCTGTTCACTGCCACAGTCTCACAGCTCCAGTGACCCGGGTTCAGTTCTGTTTACTGCCACAGTCTCACAGCTCCAGTGACCCGGGTTCGGTTCTGTTTACTGCCACAGTCTCACAGCTCCAGTGTCCCGGGTTCGGTTCTGTTTACTGCCACAGTCTCACAGCTCCAGTGTCCCGGGTTCGGTTCTGTTTACTGCCACAGTCTCACAGCTCCAGTGTCCCGGGTTCGGTTCTGTTTACTGCCACAGTCTCACAGCTCCAGTGACCTGGGTTCGGTTCTGTTCACTGCCACAGTCTCACAGCTTCAGTGACCTGGGTTCGGTTCTGTTTACTGCCACAGTCTCACAGCTCCAGTGTCCAGGGTTCGGTTCTGGGGACTGCCACAGCCTCACAGCTCCAGTGACCTGGGTTCGGTTCTGTTTACTGCCACAGTCTCACAGCTTCAGTGACCTGGGTTCGGTTCTGGGGACTGCCACAGTCTCACAGCTCCAGTGTCCCGGGTTCGGTTCTGTTTACTGCCACAGTCTCACAGCTCCAGTGTCCCGGGTTCGGTTCTGTTTACTGCCACAGTCTCACAGCTCCAGTGACCTGGGTTCGGTTCTGTTTACTGCCACAGTCTCACAGCTCCAGTGACCTGAGTTCGGTTCTGTTTACTGCCACAGCCTCACAGCTCCAGTGTCCTGGGTTCGGTTCTGGGGACTGCCACAGTCTCACAGCTCCAGTGTCCCGGGTTCGGTTCTGTTTACAGCCACAGTCTCACAGCTCCAGTGTCCCGGGTTCGGTTCTGTTTACTGCCACAGTCTCACAGCTCCAGTGTCCCGGGTTCGGTTCTTTTTACAGCCACAGTCTCACAGCTCCAGTGTCCCGGGTTCGGTTCTGTTTACTGCCACAGTCTCACAGCTCCAGTGACCCGGGTTCGGTTCTATTTACTGCCACAGTCTCACAGCTCCAGTGTCCCGGGTTCGGTTCTGTTCACTGCCACAGTCTCACAGCTCCAGTGTCCCGGGTTCGGTTCTGTTTACTGCCACAGTCTCACAGCTCCAGTGACCTGGGTTCGGTTCTGTTTACTGCCACAGTCTCACAGCTCCAGTGACCCAGGTTCAGTTCTGTTTACTGCCCCAGTCTCACAGCTCCAGTGACCCGGGTTCGGATCTGTTTACTGCCACAGTCTCACAGCTCCAGTGAACTGGGTTCAGTTCTGTTTACTGCCACAGTCTCACAGCTCCAGTGACCTGGGTTCGGTTCTGTTTACTGCCACAGTCTCACAGCTCCAGTGACCCGGGTTCGGTTCTGTTTACTGCCACAGTCTCACAGCTCCAGTGACCCGGGTTCAGTTCTGTTTACTGCCCCAGTCTCACAGCTCCAGTGACCCGGGTTCGGTTCTGTTTACTGCCACAGCCTCACAGCTCCAGTGTCCTGGGTTCGGTTCTGGGGACTGCCACAGTCTCACAGCTCCAGTGTCCCGGGTTCGGTTCTGTTTACTGCCACAGTCTCACAGCTCCAGTGTCCCGGGTTCGGTTCTGTTTACTGCCACAGTCTCACAGCTCCAGTGACCCGGGTTCGGTTCTGTTTACTGCCACAGTCTCACAGCTCCAGTGTCCCGGGTTCGGTTCTGTTTACTGCCACAGTCTCACAGCTCCAGTGTCCCGGGTTCGGTTCTGTTTACTGCCACAGTCTCACAGCTTCAGTGACCTGGGTTCGGTTCTGTTTACTGCCACAGTCTCACAGCTCCAGTGACCTGGGTTCGGTTCTGTTTACTGCCACAGTCTCACAGCTCCAGTGTCCCGGGTTCGGTTCTGTTTACTGCCACAGTCTCACAGCTCCAGTGACCTGGGTTCGGTTCTGTTTACTGCCACAGTCTCACAGCTCCAGTGACCCGGGTTCAGTTCTGTTTACTGCCACAGTCTCACAGCTCCAGTGTCCCGGGTTCGGTTCTGTTTACTGCCACAGTCTCACAGCTCCAGTGACCTGGGTTCGGTTCTGTTCACTGCCACAGTCTCACAACTCCAGTGACCCGGGTTCGGTTCTGTTTACTGCCACAGTCTCACAGCTCCAGTGTCCCGGGTTCGGTTCTGTTTACTGCCACAGTCTCACAGCTCCAGTGTCCCGGGTTCGGTTCTGTTCACTGCCACAGTCTCACAGCTCCAGTGACCTGGGTTCGGTTCTGTTCACTGCCACAGTCTCACAGCTTCAGTGACCTGGGTTCGGTTCTGTTTACTGCCACAGTCTCACAGCTCCAGTGTCCCGGGTTCGGTTCTGGGGACTGCCACAGCCTCACAGCTCCAGTGACCTGTGTTCGGTTATGTTTACTGCCACAGTCTCACAGCTTCAGTGACCTGGGTTCGGTTCTGGGGACTGCCACAGTCTCACAGCTCCAGTGTCCCGGGTTCGGTTCTGTTTACTGCCACAGTCTCACAGCTTCAGTGACCTGGGTTCGGTTCTGGGGACTGCCACAGTCTCACAGCTCCAGTGACCCGGGTTCAGTTCTGTTTACTGCCACAGTCTCACAGCTCCAGTGACATGGGTTCGGTTCTGTTTACTGCCACAGTCTCACAGCTCCAGTGACCCGGTTTCGGTTCTGTTTACTGCCACAGTCTCACAGCTCCAGTGTCCCGGGTTCGGTTCTGTTTACTGCCACAGTCTCACAGCTCCAGTGACCCGGGTTCGGTTCTGTTTACTGCCACAGTCTCACAGCTCCAGTGTCCCGGGTTCGGTTCTGTTTACTGCCACAGTCTCACAGCTCCAGAGTCCCGGGTTCGGTTCTGTTTACTGCCACAGCCTCACAGCTCCAGTGACCTGGGTTCAGTTCTGTTTACTGCCACAGTCTCACAGCTCCAGTGACCTGGGTTCGGTTCTGTTTACTGCCACAGTCTCACAGCTCCAGTAACCCGGGTTCGGTTCTGTTTACTGCCACAGTATCACAGCTCCAGTGACCTGAGTTCGGTTCTGTTTACTGCCACAGTCTCACAGCTCCAGTGACCCGGGTTCGGTTCTGTTTACTGCCACAGTCTCACAGCTCCAGTGACCTGAGTTCGGTTCTGTTTACTGCCACAGCCTCACAGCTCCAGTGTCCTGGGTTCGGTTCTGGGGACTGCCTCAGTCTCACAGCTCCAGTGTCCCGGGTTCGGTTCTGTTTACAGCCACAGTCTCAAAGCTCCAGTGTCCCGGGTTCGGTTCTGTTTACTGCCACAGTCTCACAGCTCCAGTGACCCGGGTTCGGTTCTGTTTACTGCCACAGTCTCACAGCTCCAGTGTCCCGGGTTCGGTTCTGTTTACTGCCACAGTCTCACAGCTCCAGTGACCCGGGTTCGGTTCTGTTTACTGCCACAGTCTCACAGCTCCAGTGTCCCGGGTTCGGTTCTGTTCACTGCCACAGTCTCACAGCTCCAGTGTCCCGGGTTCGGTTCTGTTTACTGCCACAGTCTCACAGCTCCAGTGTCCCGGGTTCGGTTCTGTTTACTGCCACAGTCTCACAGCTGCAGTGTCCCGGGTTCGGTTCTGTTTACTGCCACAGTCTCACAGCTCCAGTGACCCGGGTTCAGTTCTGTTTACTGCCACAGTCTCACAGCTCCAGTGTCCCGGGTTCAGTTCTGTTTACTGCCACAGTCTCACAGCTCCAGTGACCTGGGTTTGGTTCTGTTTACTGCCACAGTCTCACAGCTCCAGTGTCCCGGGTTCAGTTCTGTTTACTGCCACAGTCTCACAGCTCCAGTGTCCCGGGTTCGGTTCTGTTTACTGCCACAGTCTCACAGCTCCAGTGACCCGGGTTCGGTTCTGTTTACTGCCACAGTCTCACAGCTCCAGTGACCTGGGTTCGGTTCTGTTTACTGCCACAGTCTCACAGCTCCAGTGTCCCGGATTCGGTTCTGTTTACTGCCACAGTCTCACAGCTCCAGTGACCTGGGTTCGGTTCTGTTTACTGCCACAGCCTCAGAGCTCCAGTGTCCTGGGTTCGGTTCTGGGGACTGCCACAGTCTCACAGCTCCAGTGTCCCGGGTTCGGTTCTGTTTACTGCCACAGTCTCACAGCTCCAGTGTCCCGGGTTCGGTTCTGTTTACTGCCACAGTCTCACAGCTCCAGTTACCCGGGTTCGGTTCTGTTTACTGCCACAGTCTCACAGCTCCAGTGACCCGGGTTCGGTTCTGTTTACTGCCACAGTCTCACAGCTCCAGTTACCCGGGTTCGGTTCTGTTTACTGCCACAGTCTCACAGCTCCAGTGTCCCGGATTCGGTTCTGTTTACTGCCACAGTCTCACAGCTCCAGTGACCTGGGTTCGGTTCTGTTTACTGCCACAGCCTCAGAGCTCCAGTGTCCTGGGTTCGGTTCTGGGGACTGCCACAGTCTCACAGCTCCAGTGTCCCGGGTTCGGTTCTGTTTACTGCCACAGTCTCACAGCTCCAGTGTCCCGGGTTCGGTTCTGTTTACTGCCACAGTCTCACAGCTCCAGTTACCCGGGTTCGGTTCTGTTTACTGCCACAGTCTCACAGCTCCAGTGACCCGGGTTCGGTTTTGTTTACTGCCACAGTCTCACAGATCCAGTGTCCCGGGTTCGGTTCTGTTTACTGCCACAGTCTCACAGCTTCAGTGACCTGGGTTCGGTTCTGTTTACTGCCACAGTCTCACAGCTCCAGTGACCTGGGTTCGGTTCTGTTTACTGCCACAGTCTCACAGCTCCAGTGTCCCGGGTTCGGTTCTGTTTACTGCCACAGTCTCACAGCTCCAGTGACCTGGGTTCGGTTCTGTTTACTGCCACAGTCTCACAGCTCCAGTGACCCGGGTTCAGTTCTGTTTACTGCCCCAGTCTCACAGCTCCAGTGACCCGGGTTCGGTTCTGTTTACTGCCACAGTCTCACAGCTCCAGTGTCCCGGGTTCGGTTCTGTTTACTGCCACAGTCTCACAGCTCCAGTGACCTGGGTTCGGTTCTGTTTACTGCCACAGTCTCACAGCTCCAGTGACCCGGGTTCGGTTCTGTTTACTGCCACAGTCTCACAGCTCCAGTGACCCGGGTTCGGTTCTGTTTACTGCCACAGTCTCAGAGCTCCAGTGACCTGGGTTCGGTTCTGTTTACTGCCACAGTCTCACAGCTCCAGTGACCCGGGTTCAGTTCTGTTTACTGCCACAGTCTCACAGCTCCAGTGTCCCGGGTTCGGTTCTGTTTACTGCCACAGTCTCACAGCTCCAGTGTCCCGGGTTCGGTTCTGTTCACTGCCACAGTCTCACAGCTTCAGTGACCTGGGTTCGGTTCTGTTTACTGCCACAGTCTCACAGCTCCAGTGTCCCGGGTTCGGTTCTGTTCACTGCCACAGTCTCACAGCTTCAGTGACCTGGGTTCGGTTCTGTTTACTGCCACAGTCTCACAGCTCCAGTGACCCGGGTTCAGTTCTGTTTACTGCCACAGTCTCACAGCTCCAGTGACCCGGGTTCGGTTCTGTTTACTGCCACAGTCTCACAGCTCCAGTGTCCCGGGTTCGGTTCTGTTTACTGCCACAGTCTCACAGCTCCAGTGTCCCGGGTTCGGTTCTGTTTACTGCCACAGTCTCACAGCTCCAGTGTCCCGGGTTCGGTTCTGTTTACTGCCACAGTCTCACAGCTCCAGTGACCTGGGTTCGGTTCTGTTCACTGCCACAGTCTCACAGCTTCAGTGACCTGGGTTCGGTTCTGTTTACTGCCACAGTCTCACAGCTCCAGTGTCCCGGGTTCGGTTCTGGGGACTGCCACAGCCTCACAGCTCCAGTGACCTGGGTTCGGTTCTGTTTACTGCCACAGTCTCACAGCTTCAGTGACCTGGGTTCGGTTCTGGGGACTGCCACAGTCTCACAGCTCCAGTGTCCCGGGTTCGGTTCTGTTTACTGCCACAGTCTCACAGCTCCAGTGTCCCGGGTTCGGTTCTGTTTACTGCCACAGTCTCACAGCTCCAGTGACCTGGGTTCGGTTCTGTTTACTGCCACAGTCTCACAGCTCCAGTGACCTGAGTTCGGTTCTGTTTACTGCCACAGCCTCACAGCTCCAGTGTCCTGGGTTCGGTTCTGGGGACTGCCACAGTCTCACAGCTCCAGTGTCCCGGGTTCGGTTCTGTTTACAGCCACAGTCTCACAGCTCCAGTGTCCCGGGTTCGGTTCTGTTTACTGCCACAGTCTCACAGCTCCAGTGTCCCGGGTTCGGTTCTGTTTACAGCCACAGTCTCACAGCTCCAGTGTCCCGGGTTCGGTTCTGTTTACTGCCACAGTCTCACAGCTCCAGTGACCCGGGTTCGGTTCTGTTTACTGCCACAGTCTCACAGCTCCAGTGTCCCGGGTTCGGTTCTGTTTACTGCCACAGTCTCACAGCTCCAGTGTCCCGGGTTCGGTTCTGTTTACTGCCACAGTCTCACAGCTCCAGTGACCTGGGTTCGGTTCTGTTTACTGCCACAGTCTCACAGCTCCAGTGACCCAGGTTCAGTTCTGTTTACTGCCACAGTCTCACAGCTCCAGTGAACTGGGTTCTGTTCTGTTTACTGCCACAGTCTCACAGCTCCAGTGACCCGGGTTCGGATCTGTTTGCTGCCACAGTCTCACAGCTCCAGTGAACTGGGTTCTGTTCTGTTTACTGCCACAGTCTCACAGCTCCAGTGACCTGGGTTCGGTTCTGTTTACTGCCACAGTCTCACAGCTCCAGTGACCCGGGTTCGGTTCTGTTTACTGCCACAGTCTCACAGCTCCAGTGACCCGGGTTCAGTTCTGTTTACTGCCCCAGTCTCACAGCTCCAGTGACCCGGGTTCGGTTCTGTTTACTGCCACAGCCTCACAGCTCCAGTGTCCTGGGTTCGGTTCTGGGGACTGCCAAAGTCTCACAGCTCCAGTGTCCCGGGTTCGGTTCTGTTTACTGCCACAGTCTCACAGCTCCAGTGTCCCGGGTTCGGTTCTGTTTACTGCCACAGTCTCACAGCTCCAGTGACCCGGGTTCGGTTCTGTTTACTGCCACAGTCTCACAGCTCCAGTGTCCCGGGTTCGGTTCTGTTTACTGCCACAGTCTCACAGCTCCAGTGTCCCGGGTTCGGTTCTGTTTACTGCCACAGTCTCACAGCTTCAGTGACCTGGGTTCGGTTCTGTTTACTGCCACAGTCTCACAGCTCCAGTGACCTGGGTTCGGTTCTGTTTACTGCCACAGTCTCACAGCTCCAGTGTCCCGGGTTCGGTTCTGTTTACTGCCACAGTCTCACAGCTCCAGTGACCTGGGTTCGGTTCTGTTTACTGCCACAGTCTCACAGCTCCAGTGACCCGGGTTCAGTTCTGTTTACTGCCACAGTCTCACAGCTCCAGTGTCCCGGGTTCGGTTCTGTTTACTGCCACAGTCTCACAGCTCCAGTGACCTGGGTTCGGTTCTGTTCACTGCCACAGTCTCACAACTCCAGTGACCCGGGTTCGGTTCTGTTTACTGCCACAGTCTCACAGCTCCAGTGTCCCGGGTTCGGTTCTGTTTACTGCCACAGTCTCACAGCTCCAGTGTCCCGGGTTCGGTTCTGTTCACTGCCACAGTCTCACAGCTCCAGTGACCTGGGTTCGGTTCTGTTCACTGCCACAGTCTCACAGCTTCAGTGACCTGGGTTCGGTTCTGTTTACTGCCACAGTCTCACAGCTCCAGTGTCCCGGGTTCGGTTCTGGGGACTGCCACAGCCTCACAGCTCCAGTGACCTGGGTTCGGTTCTGTTTACTGCCACAGTCTCACAGCTTCAGTGACCTGGGTTCGGTTCTGGGGACTGCCACAGTCTCACAGCTCCAGTGTCCCGGGTTCGGTTCTGTTTACTGCCACAGTCTCACAGCTTCAGTGACCTGGGTTCGGTTCTGGGGACTGCCACAGTCTCACAGCTCCAGTGACCTGGGTTCAGTTCTGTTTACTGCCACAGTCTCACAGCTCCAGTGACCCGGGTTCAGTTCTGTTTACTGCCACAGTCTCACAGCTCCAGTGACATGGGTTCGGTTCTGTTTACTGCCACAGTCTCACAGCTCCAGTGACCCGGTTTCGGTTCTGTTTACTGCCACAGTCTCACAGCTCCAGTGTCCCGGGTTCGGTTCTGTTTACTGCCACAGTCTCACAGCTCCAGTGACCCGGGTTCGGTTCTGTTTACTGCCACAGTCTCACAGCTCCAGTGTCCCGGGTTCGGTTCTGTTTACTGCCACAGTCTCACAGCTCCAGAGTCCCGGGTTCGGTTCTGTTTACTGCCACAGCCTCACAGCTCCAGTGACCTGGGTTCAGTTCTGTTTACTGCCACAGTCTCACAGCTCCAGTGACCTGGGTTCGGTTCTGTTTACTGCCACAGTCTCACAGCTCCAGTAACCCGGGTTCGGTTCTGTTTACTGCCACAGTATCACAGCTCCAGTGACCTGAGTTCGGTTCTGTTTACTGCCACAGTCTCACAGCTCCAGTGACCCGGGTTCGGTTCTGTTTACTGCCACAGTCTCACAGCTCCAGTGACCTGAGTTCGGTTCTGTTTACTGCCACAGCCTCACAGCTCCAGTGTCCTGGGTTCGGTTCTGGGGACTGCCTCAGTCTCACAGCTCCAGTGTCCCGGGTTCGGTTCTGTTTACAGCCACAGTCTCACAGCTCCAGTGTCCCGGGTTCGGTTCTGTTTACTGCCACAGTCTCACAGCTCCAGTGACCCGGGTTCGGTTCTGTTTACTGCCACAGTCTCACAGCTCCAGTGACCCGGGTTCAGTTCTGTTTACTGCCACAGTCTCACAGCTCCAGTGACCTGGGTTCGGTTCTGTTTACTGCCACAGTCTCACAGCTCCAGTGACCTGGGTTCGGTTCTGTTTACTGCCACAGTCTCACAGCTCCAGTGTCCTGTGTTCGGTTCTGTTTACTGTCACAGTCTCACAGCTCCAGTGACCCGGGTTCAGTTCTGTTTACTGCCACAGTCTCACAGCTCCAGTGTCCCGGGTTCGGTTCTGTTTACTGCCACAGTCTCACTGCTCCAGTGACCTGGGTTCGGTTCTGTTTACTGCCACAGTCTCACAGCTCCAGTGTCCCGGGTTCGGTTCTGTTTACTGCCACAGTCTCACTGCTCCAGTGACCTGGGTTCGGTTCTGTTTACTGCCACAGTCTCACAGCTCCAGTGTCCCGGGTTCGGTTCTGTTTACTGCCACAGTCTCACAGCTTCAGTGACCCGGGTTCGGTTCTGTTTACAGCCACAGTCTCACAGCTCCAGTGTCCCGGGTTCGGTTCTGTTTACTGCCACAGTCTCACAGCTCCAGTGACCCGGGTTCGGTTCTGTTTACTGCCACAGTCTCACAGCTCCAGTGACCCGGGTTCAGTTCTGTTTACTGCCACAGTCTCACAGCTCCAGTGACCTGGGTTCGGTTCTGTTTACTGCCACAGTCTCACAGCTCCAGTGACCTGGGTTCGGTTCTGTTTACTGCCACAGTCTCACAGCTCCAGTGTCCTGTGTTCGGTTCTGTTTACTGTCACAGTCTCACAGCTCCAGTGACCCGGGTTCAGTTCTGTTTACTGCCACAGTCTCACAGCTCCAGTGTCCCGGGTTCGGTTCTGTTTACTGCCACAGTCTCACTGCTCCAGTGACCTGGGTTCGGTTCTGTTTACTGCCACAGTCTCACAGCTCCAGTGTCCCGGGTTCGGTTCTGTTTACTGCCACAGTCTCACTGCTCCAGTGACCTGGGTTCGGTTCTGTTTACTGCCACAGTCTCACAGCTCCAGTGTCCCGGGTTCGGTTCTGTTTACTGCCACAGTCTCACAGCTCCAGTGACCTGGGTTCGGTCCTGTTTACTGCCACAGTCTCACAGCTCCAGTGACCCAGGTTCGGTTCTGTTTACTGCCACAGTCTCACAGCTCCAGTGATCTGGGTTCGGTTCTGTTTACTGCCACAGCCTCACAGCTCCAGTGACCTGGGTTCAGTTCTGTTTACTGCCACAGTCTCACAGCTCCAGTGTCCCGGGTTCGGTTCTGTTTACTGCCACAGTCTCACAGCTCCAGTGACCTGGGTTCAGTTCTGTTTACTGCCACAGTCTCACAGCTCCAGTGTCCCGGGTTCGGTTCTGTTTACTGCCACAGTCTCACAGCTCCAGTGTCCCGGGTTCGGTTCTGTTTACTGCCACAGTCTCACAGCTCCAGTGTCCCGGGTTCGGTTCTGTTTACTGCCACAGTCTCACAGCTCCAGTGACCTGGGTTCAGTTCTGTTTACTGCCACAGTCTCACAGCTCCAGTGTCCCGGGTTCGGTTCTGTTTACTGCCACAGTCTCACAGCTCCAGTGTCCCGGGTTCGGTTCTGTTTACTGCCACAGTCTCACAGCTCCAGTGACCTGGGTTCGGTTCTGTTTACTGCCACAGTCTCACAGCTCCAGTGTCCCGGGTTCGGTTCTGTTTACTGCCACAGTCTCACAGCTCCAGTGTCCCGGGTTCGGTTCTGTTTACTGCCACAGTCTCACAGCTCCAGTGTCCTGGGTTCGGTTCTGTTTACTGCCACAGTCTCACAGCTCCAGTGACCTGGGTTCAGTTCTGTTTACTGCCACAGTCTCACAGCTCCAGTGTCCCGGGTTAGGTTCTGTTTACTGCCACAGTCTCACAGCTCCAGTGACCTGGGTTCAGTTCTGTTTACTGCCACAGTCTCACAGCTCCAGTGTCCCGGGTTAGGTTCTGTTTACTGCCACAGTCTCACAGCTCCAGTGACCCGGGTTCAGTTCTGTTTTTTGCCACAGTCTCACAGCTCCAGTGACCTGGATTCGGTTCTGTTTACTGCCACAGTCTCACAGCTCCAGTGACCTGGGTTCGGTTCTGTTTACTGCCACAGCCTCAGAGCTCCAGTGTCCTGGGTTCGGTTCTGGGGACTGCCACAGTCTCACAGCTCCAGTGTCCCGGGTTCGGTTCTGTTTACTGCCACAGTCTCACAGCTCCAGTTACCCGGGTTCGGTTCTGTTTACTGCCACAGTCTCACAGCTCCAGTGTCCCGGGTTCGGTTTTGTTTACTGCCACAGTCTCACAGATCCAGTGTCCCGGGTTCGGTTCTGTTTACTGCCACAGTCTCACAGCTTCAGTGACCTGGGTTCGGTTCTGTTTACTGCCACAGTCTCACAGCTCCAGTGACCTGGGTTCGGTTCTGTTTACTGCCACAGTCTCACAGCTCCAGTGTCCCGGGTTCGGTTCTGTTTACTGCCACAGTCTCACAGCTCCAGTGACATGGGTTCGGTTCTGTTTACTGCCACAGTCTCACAGCTCCAGTGACCCGGGTTCAGTTCTGTTTACTGCCCCAGTCTCACAGCTCCAGTGACCCGGGTTCGGTTCTGTTTACTGCCACAGTCTCACAGCTCCAGTGTCCCGGGTTCGGTTCTGTTTACTGCCACAGTCTCACAGCTCCAGTGTCCCGGGTTCGGTTCTGTTCACTGCCACAGCCTCACAGCTCCAGTGACCTGGGTTCGGTTCTGTTTACTGCCACAGTCTCACAGCTTCAGTGACCTGGGTTCGGTTCTGGGGACTGCCACAGTCTCACAGCTCCAGTGTCCCGGGTTCGGTTCTGTTTACTGCCACAGTCTCACAGCTCCAGTGTCCCGGGTTCGGTTCTGTTTACTGCCACAGCCTCACAGCTCCAGTGACCTGGGTTCAGTTCTGTTTACTGCCACAGTCTCAATGCTCCAGTGACCTGGGTTCGGTTCTGTTTACTGCCACAGTCTCACAGCTCCAGTGACCCGGGTTCGGTTCTGTTTACTGCCACAGTCTCACAGCTCCAGTGTCCCGGGTTCGGTTCTGTTTACTGCCACAGTCTCACAGCTCCAGTGTCCCGGGTTCGGTTCTGTTCACTGCCACAGTCTCACAGCTTCAGTGACCTGGGTTCGGTTCTGTTTACTGCCACAGTCTCACAGCTCCAGTGTCCCGGGTTCGGTTCTGTTCACTGCCACAGTCTCACAGCTTCAGTGACCTGGTTTCGGTTCTGTTTACTGCCACAGTCTCACAGCTCCAGTGACCTGGGTTCGGTTCTGGGGACTGCCACAGCCTCACAGCTCCAGTGACCTGGGTTCGGTTCTGTTTACTGCCACAGTCTCACAGCTCCAGTGACCTAAGTTCGGTTCTGTTTACTGCCACAGCCTCACAGCTCCAGTGTCCTGGGTTCGGTTCTGGGGACTGCCACAGTCTCACAGCTCCAGTGTCCCGGGTTCGGTTCTGTTTACTGCCACAGTCTCACAGCTCCAGTGACCTGGGTTCGGTTCTGTTTACTGCCACAGTCTCACAGCTCCAGTGACCTGGGTTCGGTTCTGTTTACTGCCACAGCCTCACAGCTCCAGTGACCTGGGTTCGGTTCTGTTTACTGCCACAGTCTCACAGCTCCAGTGTCCCGGGTTCGGTTCTGTTTACTGCCACAGTCTCACAGCTCCAGTGACCCGGGTTCGGTTCTGTTTACTGCCACAGTCTCACAGCTCCAGTGACCTGGGTTCAGTTCTGTTTACTGCCACAGCCTCACAGCTCCAGTGACCTGGGTTCAGTTCTGTTTACTGCCACAGTCTCACAGCTCCAGTGACCTGGGTTCGGTTCTGTTTACTGCCACAGTCTCACAGCTCCAGTGACCCGGGTTCGGTTCTGTTTACTGCCACAGTCTCACAGCTCCAGTGTCCCGGGTTCGGTTCTGTTTACTGCCACAGTCTCACAGCTCCAGTGTCCCGCGTTCGGTTCTGTTCACTGCCACAGTCTCACAGCTTCAGTGACCTGGGTTCGGTTCTGTTTACTGCCACAGTGTCACAGCTCCAGTGTCCCGGGTTCGGTTCTGGGGACTGCCACAGCCTCACAGCTCCAGTGACCTGGGTTCGGTTCTGTTTACTGCCACAGTCTCACAGCTTCAGTGACTTGGGTTCGGTTCTGGGGACTGCCACAGTCTCACAGCTCCAGTGTCCCGGGTTCGGTTCTGTTTACTGCCACAGTCTCACAGCTCCAGTGTCCCGGGTTCGGTTCTGTTTACTGCCACAGTCTCACAGCTCCAGTGACCCGGGTTCGGTTCTGTTTACTGCCACAGTCGCACAGCTCCAGTGTCCCGGGTTCGGTTCTGTTTACTGCCACATTCTCACAGCTCCAGTGTCCCGGTTTCGGTTCTGTTTACTGCCACAGTCTCACAGCTCCAGTGACCTGGGTTCGGTTCTGTTTACTGCCACAGTCTCACAGCTCCAGTGACCCGGGTTCGGTTCTGTTTACTGCCACAGTCTCACAGCTCCAGTGTCCCGGGTTCGGTTCTGTTTACTGCCACAGTCTCACAGCTCCAGTGACCCGGGTTCAGTTCTGATTACTGCCACAGTCTCACAGCTCCAGTGACCCGGGTTCGGTTCTGTTTACTGCCACAGCCTCACAGCTCCAGTGTCCCGGGTTCGGTTCTGTTTACTGCCACAGTCTCACAGCTCCAGTGTCCCGGGTTCGGTTCTGTTTACTGCCACAGTCTCACAGCTCCAGTGTCCCGGGTTCGGTTCTGTTTACTGCCACAGTCTCACAGCTCCAGTGTCCCGGGTTCGGTTCTGTTTACTGCCACAGTCTCACAGCTCCAGTGACCTGGGTTCGGTTCTGGGGACAGCCACAGCCTCACAGCTCCAGTGTCCCGGGTTCGGTTCTGTTTACTGCCACAGTCTCACAGCTCCAGTGTCCCGGGTTCGGTTCTGTTTACTGCCACAGTCTCACAGCTCCAGTGTCCCGGGTTCGGTTCTGTTTACTGCCACAGTCTCACAGCTTCAGTGACCTGGGTTCGGTTCTGTTTACTGCCACAGTCTCACAGCTCCAGTGACCTGGGTTCGGTTCTGTTTACTGCCACAGTCTCACAGCTCCAGTGTCCCGGGTTCGGTTCTGTTTACTGCCACAGTCTCACAGCTCCAGTGACCTGGGTTCGGTTCTGTTTACTGCCACAGTCTCACAGCTCCAGTGACCCGGGTTCAGTTCTGTTTACTGCCACAGTCTCACAGCTCCAGTGACCCGGGTTCGGTTCTGTTTACTGCCACAGTCTCACATCTCCAGTGTCCCGGGTTCGGTTCTGTTTACTGCCACAGTCTCACAGCTCCAGTGTCCCGGGTTCGGTTCTGTTCACTGCCACAGTCTCACAGCTTCAGTGACCTGGGTTCGGTTATGTTTACTGCCACAGTCTCACAGCTCCAGTGTCCCGGGTTCGGTTCTGGGGACTGCCACAGCCTCACAGCTCCATTGACCTGGGTTCGGTTCTGTTTACTGCCACAGTCTCACAGCTTCAGTGACCTGGGTTCGGTTCTGGGGACAGCCACAGCCTCACAGCTCCAGTGTCCTGGGTTCGGTTCTGTTTTTTGCCACAGTCTCACAGCTTCAGTGACCCGGGTTCGGTTCTGTTTACTGCCACAGCCTCACAGCTCCAGTGTCCTGGGTTCGGTTCTGTTTACTGCCACAGTCTCACAGCTCCAGTGACCTGGGTTCGGTTCTGTTTACTGCCACAGTCTCACAGCTCCAGTGACCCGGGTTCGGTTCTGTTTACTGCCACAGTCTCACAGCTCCATTGACCCGGGTTCGGTTCTGCATACTGCCACAGTCTCACAGCTCCAGTGACCCGGGTTCGGTTCTGTTTACTGCCACAGTCTCACAGCTCCAGTGACCCGGGTTCGGTTCTGCATACTGCCACAGTCTCACAGCTCCAGTGACCCGGGTTCGGTTCTGTTTACTGCCACAGTCTCACAGCTCCAGTGACCTGGGTTCGGTTCTGTTTACTGCCACAGTCTCACAGCTCCAGTGACCCGGGTTCAGTTCTGTTTACTACCACAGTCTCACAGCTCCAGTGACATGGGTTCGGTTCTGTTTACTGCCACAGTCTCACAGCTCCAGTGACCCGGGTTCGGTTCTGTTTAATGCCACAGTCTCACAGCTTCAGTGACCTGGGTTCAGTTCTGTTTACTGCCACAGTTTCACAGCTTCAGTGACCCGGGTTCAGTTCTGTTTTTTGCCACAGTCTCACAGCTTCAGTGACCTGGGTTCAGTTCTGTTTACTGCCACAGCCTCACAGCTCCAGTGACATGGGTTCGGTTCTGTTTACTGCCACAGCCTCACAGCTCCAGTGTCCCGGGTTCGGTTCTGTTTACTGCCACAGTCTCACAGCTCCAGTGTCCCGGGTTCGGTTCTGTTTACTGCCACAGTCTCACAGCTCCAGTGACCTGGGTTCGGTTCTGTTTACTGCCACAGTCTCACAGCTCCAGTGACCTGGGTTCGGTTCTGTTTACTGCCACAGTCTCACAGCTCCAGTGACCCGGGTTCAGTTCTGTTTACTGCCACAGTCTCACAGCTCCAGTTTCCCGGGTTCGGTTCTGTTTACTGCCACAGTCTCACAGCTCCAGTGACCCGGGTTCGGTTCTGTTTACTGCCACAGTCTCACAGCTCCAGTGACCCGGGTTCGGTTCTGTTTACTGCCACAGTCTCACAGCTCCAGTGACCCGGGTTCGGTTCTGTTTACTGCCACAGTCTCACAGCTCCAGTGACCCGGGTTCAAATCTGTTTACTGCCACAGTCTCACAGCTCCAGTGACCTGGGTTCGGTTCTGTTTACTGCCACAGTCTCACAGCTCCAGTGACCCGGGTTCGGTTCTGTTTACTGCCACAGTCTCACAGCTCCAGTGACCCGGGTTCGGTTCTGTTTACTGCCACAGTCTCACAGCTCCAGTGACCTGGGTTCGGTTCTGTTTACTGCCACAGTCTCACAGCTCCAGTGACCTGGGTTCGGTTCTGTTTACTGCCACAGTCTCACAGCTCCAGTGACCTGGGTTCGGTTCTGTTTACTGCCACAGTCTCACAGCTCCAGTGTCCCGGGTTCGGTTCTGTTTACTGCCACAGTCTCACAGCTCCAGTGACGTGGGTTCGGTTCTGTTTACTGCCACAGTCTCACAGCTCCAGTGACCCGGGTTCAGTTCTGTTTACTGCCACAGTCTCACAGCTCCAGTGTCCCGGGTTCGGTTCTGTTTACTGCAACAGTCTCACAGCTCCAGTGTCCCGGGTTCAGTTCTGTTCACTGCCACAGTCTCACAGCTTCAGTGACCTGGGTTCGGTTCTGTTTACTGCCACAGTCTCACAGCTCCAGTGTCCCGGGTTCGGTTCTGTTCACTGCCACAGTCTCACAGCTTCAGTGACCTGGGTTCGGTTCTGTTTACTGCCACTGTCTCACAGCTCCAGTGACCCGGGTTGAGTTCTGTTTACTGCCACAGTCTCACAGCTCCAGTGTCCCGGGTTCGGTTCTGTTTACTGCCACAGTCTCACAGCTCCAGTGACCTGGGTTCGGTTCTGTTCACTGCCACAGTCTCACAGCTTCAGTGACCTGGGTTCGGTTCTGTTTACTGCCACAGTCTCACAGCTCCAGTGTCCCGGGTTCGGTTCTGGGGACTGCCACAGCCTCACAGCTCCAGTGACCTGGGTTCGGTTCTGTTTACTGCCACAGTCTCACAGCTTCAGTGACCTGGGTTCGGTTCTGGGGACAGCCACAGCCTCACAGCTCCAGTGACCCGGGTTCGGTTCTGTTTACTGCCACAGTCTCACAGCTCCAGTGTCCCGGGTTCGGTTCTGTTTACTGCCACAGTCTCACAGCTTCAGTGACCCGGGTTCGGTTCTGTTTACTGCCACAGCCTCACAGCTCCAGTGTCCTGGGTTCGGTTCTGTTTACTGCCACAGCCTCACAGCTCCAGTGTCCTGGGTTCGGTTCTGTTTACTGCCACAGTCTCACAGCTCCAGTGACCTGGGTTCGGTTCTGTTTACTGCCACAGTCTCACAGCTCCAGTGACCGGGTTCGGTTCTGTTTACTGCCACAGTCTCACAGCTCCAGTGTCCCGGGTTCGGTTCTGTTTACTGCCACAGTCTCACAGCTCCAGTGTCCCGGGTTCGGTTCTGTTTACTGCCACAGTCTCACAGCTCCAGTGACCTGGGTTCGGTTCTGTTTACTGCCACAGTCTCACAGCTCCAGTGACCGGGTTCGGTTCTGTTTACTGCCACAGTCTCACAGCTCCAGTGACCCGGGTTCGGTTCTGCATACTGCCACAGTCTCACAGCTCCAGTGACCTGGGTTCGGTTCTGTTTACTGCCACAGTCTCACAGCTTCAGTGACCCTGGTTCAGTTCTGTTTACTGCCACAGTCTCACAGCTTCAGTGACCTGGGTTCAGTTCTGTTTACTGCCACAGCCTCACAGCTCCAGTGACATGGGGTCGGTTCTGTTTACTGCCACAGTCTCACAGCTCCAGTGTCCCGGGTTCGGTTCTGTTTACTGCCACAGTCTCACAGCTCCAGTGACCTGGGTTCGGTTCTGTTTACTGCCACAGCCTCACAGCTCCAGTGACATGGGTTCGGTTCTGTTTACTGCCACAGTCTCACAGCTCCAGTGACCCGGGTTCGGTTCTGTTTACTGCCACAGTCTCACAGCTCCAGTGACCTGGGTTCGGTTCTGTTTACTGCCACAGTCTCACAGCTCCAGTGACCTGGGTTCGGTTCTGTTTACTGCCACAGTCTCACAGCTCCAGTGACCTGGGTTCGGTTCTGTTTACTGCCACAGTCTCACAGCTCCAGTGACCTGGGTTCGGTTCTGTTTACTGCCACAGTCTCACAGCTCCAGTGACCCGGGTTCAGTTCTGTTTACTGCCACAGTCTCACAGCTCCAGTGTCCCGGGTTCGGTTCTGTTTACTGCCACAGTCTCACAGCTCCAGTGACCTGGGTTCGGTTCTGTTTACTGCCACAGTCTCACAGCTCCAGTGTCACGGGTTCGGTTCTCTTTACTGCCACAGTCTCACAGCTCCAGTGTCCTGGGTTCAGTTCTGTTTACTGCCACAGTCTCACAGCTCCAGTGACCTGGGTTCGTTTCTGTTCACTGCCACAGTCTCACAGCTCCAGTGTCCCGGGTTCGGTTCTGGGGACTGCCACAGCCTCACAGCTCCAGTGACCTGGGTTCGGTTCTGTTTACTGCCACAGTCTCACAGCTTCAGTGACCTGGGTTCGGTTCTGGGGACTGCCACAGTCTCACAGCTCCAGTGTCCCGGGTTCGGTTCTGTTTACTGCCACAGTCTCACAGCTCCAGTGACCCGGGTTCGGTTCTGTTTACTGCCACAGTCTCACAGCTCCAGTGTCCCGGGTTCGGTTCTGTTTACTGCCACAGTCTCACATCTCCAGTGACCCGGGTTCGGTTCTGTTTACTGCCACAGTCTCACAGCTCCAGTGTCCCGGGTTCGGTTCTGTTTACTGCAACAGTCTCACAGCTCCAGTGCCCCGGGTTCGGTTCTGTTTACTGCCACAGTCTCACAGCTCCAGTGTCCCGGGTTCGGTTCTGTTTACTGCCACAGCCTCACAGCTCCAGTGACCTGAGTTCGGTTCTGTTTACTGCCACAGTCTCACAGCTCCAGTGACCTGAGTTCGGTTCTGTTTACTGCCACAGTCTCACAGCTCCAGTGACCCGGGTTCGGTTCTGTTTACTGCCACAGTCTCACAGCTCCAGTGACCTGAGTTCGGTTCTGTTTACTGCCACAGCCTCACAGCTCCAGTGTCCTGGGTTAGGTTCTGGGGACTGCCACAGTCTCACAGCTCCAGTGTCCCGGGTTCGGTTCTGTTTACAGCCACAGTCTCACAGCTCCAGTGTCCCGGGTTCGGTTCTGTTTACTGCCACAGTCTCACAGCTCCAGTGACCCGGGTTCGGTTCTGTTTACTGCCACAGTCTCACAGCTCCAGTGTCCCGGGTTCGGTTCTGTTTACTGCCACAGTCTCACAGCTCCAGTGACCTGAGTTCGGTTCTGTTTACTGCCACAGTCTCACAGCTCCAGTGACCTGGGTTCGGTTCTGTTTACTGCCACAGTCTCACAGCTCCAGTGACCTGAGTTCGGTTCTGTTTACTGCCACAGCCTCACAGCTCCAGTGTCCTGGGTTAGGTTCTGGGGACTGCCACAGTGTCACAGCTCCAGTGTCCCGGGTTCGGTTCTGTTTACAGCCACAGTCTCACAGCTCCAGTGTCCCGGGTTCGGTTCTGTTTACTGCCACAGTCTCACAGCTCCAGTGACCCGGGTTCGGTTCTGTTTACTGCCACAGTCTCACAGCTCCAGTGTCCCGGGTTCGGTTCTGTTTACTGCCACAGTCTCACAGCTCCAGTGTCCCGGGTTCGGTTCTGTTTACTGCCACAGTCTCACAGCTCCAGTGACCTGGGTTCGGTTCTGTTTACTGCCACAGTCTCACAGCTCCAGTGTTCCGGGTTCGGTTCTGTTTACTGCCACAGTCTCACAGCTCCAGTGACCTGGGTTCGGTTCTGTTTACTGCCACAGTCTCACAGCTCCAGTGACCCGGGTTCAGTTCTGTTTACTGCCCCAGTCTCACAGCTCCAGTGACCCGGGTTCGGTTCTGTTTACTGCCACAGTCTCACAGCTCCAGTGACCTGGGTTCAGTTCTGTTTACTGCCACAGTCTCACAGCTCCAGTGACCTGGGTTCGGTTCTGTTTACTGCCACAGTCTCACAGCTCCAGTGACCCGGGTTCGGTTCTGTTTACTGCCACAGTCTCACAGCTCCAGTGACCCGGGTTCAGTTCTGTTTACTGCCCCAGTCTCACAGCTCCAGTGACCCGGGTTCAGTTCTGTTTACTGCCACAGCCTCACAGCTCCAGTGTCCTGGGTTCGGTTCTGGGGACTGCCACAGTCTCACAGCTCCAGTGTCCCGGGTTCGGTTCTGTTTACTGCCACAGTCTCACAGCTCCAGTGTCCCGGGTTCGGTTCTGTTTACTGCCACAGTCTCACAGCTCCAGTGTCCCGGGTTCGGTTCTGTTTACTGCCACAGTCTCACAGCTCCAGTGACCCGGGTTCGGTTCTGTTTACTGCCACAGTCTCACAGCTCCAGTGTCCCGGGTTCGGTTCTGTTTACTGCCACAGTCTCACAGCTCCAGTGACCTGGGTTCGGTTCTGTTTACTGCCACAGTCTCACAGCTCCAGTGTCCCGGGTTCGGTTCTGTTTACTGCCACAGTCTCACAGCTCCAGTGACCTGGGTTCGGTTCTGTTTACTGCCACAGTCTCACAGCTCCAGTGACCCGGGTTCAGTTCTGTTTAATGCCACAGTCTCACAGCTCCAGTGTCCCGGGTTCGGTTCTGTTTACTGCCACAGTCTCACAGCTCCAGTGTCCCGGGTTCGGTTCTGTTCACTGCCACAGTCTCACAGCTCCAGTGACCTGGGTTCGGTTCTGTTCACTGCCACAGTCTCACAGCTTCAGTGACCTGGGTTCGGTTCTGTTTACTGCCACAGTCTCACAGCTCCAGTGTCCCGGGTTCGGTTCTGGGGACTGCTACAGCCTCACAGCTCCAGTGACCTGGGTTCTGTTCTGTTTACTGCCACAGTCTCACAGCTTCAGTGACCTGGGTTCGGTTCTGGGGACTGCCACAGTCTCACAGCTCCAGTGACCTTGGTTCGGTTCAGTTTACTGCCACAGTCTCACAGCTCCAGTGTCCCGGGTTCGGTTCTGTTTACTGCCACAGCCTCACAGCTCCAGTGTCCCGGGTTCGGTTCTGTTTACTGCCACAGTCTCACAGCTCCAGTGACCCGGGTTCGGTTCTGTTTACTGCCACAGTCTCACAGCTCCAGTGTCCCGGGTTCGGTTCTGTTTACTGCCACAGTCTCACAGCTCCAGAGTCCCGGGTTCGGTTCTGTTTACTGCCACAGCCTCACAGCTCCAGTGACCTGGGTTCAGTTCTGTTTACTGTCACAGTCTCACAGCTCCAGTGACCTGAGTTCGGTTCTGTTTACTGCCACAGTCTCACAGCTCCAGTGACCCGGGTTCGGTTCTGTTTACTGCCACAGTCTCACAGCTCCAGTGACCTGAGTTCGGTTCTGTTTACTGCCACAGCCTCACAGCTCCAGTGTCCTGGGATCGGTTCTGGGGACTGCCACAGTCTCACGGCTTCAGTGACCTGGGTTCGGTTCTGTTTACTGCCACAGTCTCACAGCTCCAGTGTCCCGGGTTCGGTTCTGTTTACTGCCACAGTCTCACAGCTCCAGTGACCCGGGTTCGGTTCTGTTTACTGCCACAGTCTCACAGTTCCAGTGTCCCGGGTTCGGTTCTGTTTACTGCCACAGTCTCACAGCTCCAGTGTCCCGGGTTCGGTTCTGTTTACTGCCACAGTCTCACAGCTCCAGTGTCCCGGGTTCGGTTCTGTTTACTGCCACAGTCTCACAGCTTCAGTGACCTGGGTTCGGTTCTGTTTACTGCCACAGTCTCACAGCTCCAGTGACCTGGGTTCGGTTCTGTTTACTGCCACAGTCTCACAGCTCCAGTGACCTGGGTTCGGTTCTGTTTACTGCCACAGTCTCACAGCTCCAGTGACCCGGGTTCGGTTCTGTTTACTGCCACAGTCTCACAGCTCCAGTGACCCGGGTTCAGTTCTGTTTACTGCCCCAGTCTCACAGCTCCAGTGACCCGGGTTCAGTTCTGTTTACTGCCACAGCCTCACAGCTCCAGTGTCCTGGGTTCGGTTCTGGGGACTGCCACAGTCTCACAGCTCCAGTGTCCCGGGTTCGGTTCTGTTTACTGCCACAGTCTCACAGCTCCAGTGACCCGGGTTCGGTTCTGTTTACTGCCACAGTCTCACAGCTCCAGTGTCCCGGGTTCGGTTCTGTTTACTGCCACAGTCTCACAGCTCCAGTGTCCCGGGTTCGGTTCTGTTTACTGCCACAGTCTCACAGCTTCAGTGACCTGGGTTCGGTTCTGTTTACTGCCACAGTCTCACAGCTCCAGTGACCTGGGTTCGGTTCTGTTTACTGCCACAGTCTCACAGCTCCAGTGTCCCGGGTTCGGTTCTGTTTACTGCCACAGTCTCACAGCTCCAGTGACCTGGGTTCGGTTCTGTTTACTGCCACAGTCTCACAGCTCCAGTGACCCGGGTTCAGTTCTGTTTACTGCCACAGTCTCACAGCTCCAGTGACCTGGGTTCGGTTCTGTTTACAGCCACAGTCTCACAGCTCCAGTGTCCCGGGTTCGGTTCTGTTTACTGCCACAGTCTCACAGCTCCAGTGACCCGGGTTCGGTTCTGTTTACTGCCACAGTCTCACAGCTCCAGTGTCCCGGGTTCGGTTCTGTTTACTGCCACAGTCTCACAGCTCCAGTGTCCCGGGTTCGGTTCTGTTTGCTGCCACAGTCTCACAGCTTCAGTGACCTGGGTTCGGTTCTGTTTACTGCCACAGTCTCACAGCTCCAGTGACCTGGGTTCGGTTCTGTTTACTGCCACAGTCTCACAGCTCCAGTGTCCCGGGTTCGGTTCTGTTTACTGCCACAGTCTCACAGCTCCAGTGACCCGGGTTCGGTTCTGTTTACTGCCACAGTCTCACAGCTCCAGTGACCCGGGTTCAGTTCTGTTTACTGCCCCAGTCTCACAGCTCCAGTGACCCGGGTTCGGTTCTGTTTACTGCCACAGTCTCACAGCTCCAGTGACCCGGGTTCGGTTCTGTTTACTGCCACAGTCTCACAGCTCCAGTGTCCCGGGTTCGGTTCTGTTTACTGCCACAGTCTCACAGCTCCAGTGTCCCGGATTCGGTTCTGTTTACTGCCAGAGTCTCACGGCTCCAGTGTCCCGGGTTCGGTTCTGTTTACTGCCACAGTCTCACAGCTTCAGTGACCTGGGTTCGGTTCTGTTTACTGCCACAGTCTCACAGCTCCAGTGTTCCGGGTTCGGTTCTGTTTACTGCCACAGTCTCACAGCTCCAGTGACCTGGGTTCGGTTCTGTTTACTGCCACAGTCTCACAGCTCCAGTGACCCGGGTTCAGTTCTGTTTACTGCCCCAGTCTCACAGCTCCAGTGACCCTGGTTCGGTTCTGTTTACTGCCACAGTCTCACAGCTCCAGTGACCTGGGTTCAGTTCTGTTTACTGCCACAGTCTCACAGCTCCAGTGACCTGGGTTCGGTTCTGTTTACTGCCACAGTCTCACAGCTCCAGTGACCCGGGTTCGGTTCTGTTTACTGCCACAGTCTCACAGCTCCAGTGACCCGGGTTCAGTTCTGTTTACTGCCCCAGTCTCACAGCTCCAGTGACCCGGGTTCAGTTCTGTTTACTGCCACAGCCTCACAGCTCCAGTGTCCTGGGTTCGGTTCTGGGGACTGCCACAGTCTCACAGCTCCAGTGTCCCGGGTTCGGTTCTGTTTACTGCCACAGTCTCACAGCTCCAGTGTCCCGGGTTCGGTTCTGTTTACTGCCACAGTCTCACAGCTCCAGTGACCCGGGTTCGGTTCTGTTTACTGCCACAGTCTCACAGCTCCAGTGTCCCGGGTTCGGTTCTGTTTACTGCCACAGTCTCACAGCTCCAGTGTCCCGGGTTCGGTTCTGTTTACTGCCACAGTCTCACAGCTTCAGTGACCTGGGTTCGGTTCTGTTTACTGCCACAGTCTCACAGCTCCAGTGACCTGGGTTCGGTTCTGTTTACTGCCACAGTCTCACAGCTCCAGTGTCCCGGGTTCGGTTCTGTTTACTGGCACAGTCTCACAGCTCCAGTGACCTGGGTTCGGTTCTGTTTACTGCCACAGTCTCACAGCTCCAGTGACCCGGGTTCAGTTCTGTTTACTGCCACATTCTCACAGCTCCAGTGTCCCGGGTTCGGTTCTGTTTACTGCCACAGTCTCACAGCTCCAGTGTCCCGGGTTCGGTTCTGTTCACTGCCACAGTCTCACAGCTCCAGTGACCTGGGTTCGGTTCTGTTCACTGCCACAGTCTCACAGCTTCAGTGACCTGGGTTCGGTTCTGTTTACTGCCACAGTCTCACAGCTCCATTGTCCCGGGTTCGGTTCTGTTTACTGCCACAGTCTCACAGCTCCAGTGTCCCGGGTTCGGTTCTGTTTACTGCCACAGTCTCACAGCTCCAGTGTCCCGGGTTCGGTTCTGTTTACTGCCACAGTCTCACAGCTCCAGTGACCTGGGTTCGGTTCTGTTTACTGCCACAGTCTCACAGCTTCAGTGACCTGGGTTCGGTTCTGTTTACTGCCACAGTCTCACAGCTCCAGAGTCCCGGGTTCGGTTCTGTTTACTGCCACAGCCTCACAGCTCCAGTGACCTGGGTTCAGTTCTGTTTACTGCCACAGTCTCACAGCTCCAGTGACCTGGGTTCGGTTCTGTTTACTGCCACAGTCTCACAGCTCCAGTGACCCGGGTTCAGTTCTGTTTACTGCCACAGTCTCACAGCTCCAGTGTCCCGGGTTCGGTTCTGTTTACTGCCACAGTCTCACAGCTCCAGTGACCCGGGTTCAGTTCTGTTTACTGCCACAGTCTCACAGCTCCAGTGACCTGAGTTCGGTTCTGTTTACTGCCACAGTCTCACAGCTCCAGTGACCCGGGTTCGGTTCTGTTTACTGCCACAGTCTCACAGCTCCAGTGACCTGAGTTCGGTTCTGTTTACTGCCACAGCCTCACAGCTCCAGTGTCCTGGGTTCGGTTCTGGGGACTGCCACAGTCTCACAGCTCCAGTGTCCCGGGTTCGGTTCTGTTTACTGCCACAGTCTCACAGCTCCAGTGACCCGGGTTCGGTTCTGTTTACTGCCACAGTCTCACAGCTCCAGTGTCCCGGGTTCGGTTCTGTTTACTGCCACAGTCTCACAGCTCCAGTGTCCCGGGTTCGGTTCTGTTTACTGCCACAGTCTCACAGCTTCAGTGACCTGGGTTCAGTTCTGTTTACTGCCACAGTCTCACAGCTCCAGTGACCTGGGTTCGGTTCTGTTTACTGCCACAGTCTCACAGCTCCAGTGTCCCGGGTTCGGTTCTGTTTACTGCCACAGTCTCACAGCTCCAGTGACCTGGGTTCGGTTCTGTTTACTGCCACAGTCTCACAGCTACAGTGACCCGGGTTCAGTTCTGTTTACTGCCCCAGTCTCACAGCTCCAGTGACCCGGGTTCGGTTCTGTTTACTGCCACAGTCTCACAGCTCCAGTGACCTGGGTTCAGTTCTGTTTACTGCCACCGTCTCACAGCTCCAGTGACCTGGGTTCGGTTCTGTTTACTGCCACAGTCTCACAGCTCCAGTGACCCGGGTTCGGTTCTGCTTACTGCCACAGTCTCACAGCTCCAGTGTCCCGGGTTCGGTTCTGTTTACTGCCACAGTCTCACAGCTCCAGTGTCCCGGGTTCGGTTCTGTTTACTGCCACAGCCTCACAGCTCCAGTGACCTGGGTTCGGTTCTGTTTACTGCCACAGTCTCACAGCTCCAGTGTCCCGGGTTCGGTTCTGTTTACTGCCACAGTCTCACAGCTCCAGTGACCTGGGTTCGGTTCTGTTTACTGCCACAGTCTCACAGCTCCAGTGACCTGGGTTCGGTTCTGTTTACTGCCACAGTCTCACAGCTCCAGTGTCCTTGGTTCGGTTCTGGGGACTGCCACAGTCTCACAGCTCCAGTGTCCCGGGTTCGGTTCTGTTTACTGCCACAGTCTCACAGCTCCAGTGTCCCGGGTTCGGTTCTGTTTACTGCCACAGTCTCACAGCTCCAGTGTCCCGGGTTCGGTTTTGTTTACTGCCACAGTCTCACAGCTCCAGTGTCCCGGGTTCGGTTTTGTTTACTGCCACAGTCTCACAGCTCCAGTGACCTGGGTTCGGTTCTGTTTACTGCCACAGTCTCACAGCTCCAGTGACCTGGGTTCGGTTCTGTTTACTGCCACAGCCTCACAGCTCCAGTGACCTGGGTTCGGTTCTGTTTACTGCCACAGTCTCACAGCTCCAGTGTCCCGGGTTCGGTTCTGTTTACTGCCACAGTCTCACAGCTCCAGTGACCTGGGTTCGGTTCTGTTTACTGCCACAGTCTCACAGCTCCAGTGACCTGGGTTCGGTTCTGTTTACTGCCACAGTCTCACAGCTCCAGTGTCCTTGGTTCGGTTCTGGGGACTGCCACAGTCTCACAGCTCCAGTGTCCCGGGTTCGGTTCTGTTTACTGCCACAGTCTCACAGCTCCAGTTACCCGGGTTCGGTTCTGTTTACTGCCACAGTCTCACAGCTCCAGTGTCCCGGGTTCGGTTTTGTTTACTGCCACAGTCTCACAGCTCCAGTGTCCCGGGTTCGGTTCTCTTTACTGCCACAGTCTCACAGCTTCAGTGACCTGGGTTCGGTTCTGTTTACTGCCACAGTCTCACAGCTCCAGTGTCCCGGGTTCGGTTCTGTTTACTGCCACAGTCTCACAGCTCCAGTGTCCCGGGTTCGGTTCTGTCACTGCCACAGTCTCACAGCTTCAGTGACCTGGGTTCGGTTCTGTTTACTGCCACAGTCTCACAGCTCCAGTGTCCCGGGTTCGGTTCTGGGGACTGCCACAGCATCACAGCTCCAGTGACCTGAGTTCGGTTCTGTTTACTGCCACAGTCTCAAAGCTTCAGTGACCTGGGTTCGCTTCTGGGGACTGCCACAGTCTCACAGCTCCAGTGTCCCGGGTTCGGTTCTGTTTACTGCCACAGTCTCACAGCTCCAGTGACCCGGGTTCGGTTCTGTTTACTGCCACAGTCTCACAGCTCCAGTGACCCGGGTTCGGTTCTGTTTACTGCCACAGTCTCACAGCTCCAGTGTCCCGGGTTCGGTTCTGTTCACTGCCACAGTCTCACAGCTCCAGTGTCCCGGGTTCAGTTCTGTTTACTGCCACAGTCTCACAGCTCCAGTGACCTGGGTTCGGTTTTGTTTACTGCCACAGTCTCAAAGCTCCAGTGACCTGGGTTCGGTTCTGTTTACTGCCACAGTCTCACAGCTCCAGTGTCCCGGGTTCGGTTCTGTTTACTGCCACAGTCTCACAGCTCCAGTGACCTGGGTTCGGTTCTGTTTACTGCCACTGTCTCACAGCTCCAGTGACCCGGGTTCAGTTCTGTTTACTGCCACAGTCTCACAGCTCCAGTGACCCGGGTTCGGTTCTGTTTACTGCCACAGTCTCACAGCTCCAGTGTCCCGGGTTTGGTTCTGTTTACTGCCACAGTCTCACAGCTCCAGTGACCCGGGTTCGGTTCTTTTTACTGCCACAGTCTCACAGCTCCAGTGTCCCGGGTTCGGTTCTGTTTACTGCCACAGTCTCACAGCTCCAGTGACCCGGGTTCGGTTCTTTTTACTGCCACAGTCTCACAGCTTCAGTGACCTGGGTTCGGTTCTGTTCACTGCCACAGTCTCACGGCTTCAGTGACCTGGGTTCGGTTCTGTTTACTGCCACAGTCTCACAGCTCCAGTGTCCCGGGTTTGGTTCTGGGGACTGCCACAGCCTCACAGCTCCAGTGACCTGGGTTCGGTTCTTTTTACTGCCACAGTCTCACAGCTTCAGTGACCTGGGTTCGGTTCTGGGGACAGCCACAGCCTCACAGCTCCAGTGTCCTGGGTTCGGTTCTGTTTTTTGCCACAGTCTCACAGCTTCAGTGACCCGGGTTCGGTTCTGTTTACTGCCACAGCCTCACAGCTCCAGTGTCCTGGGTTCGGTTCTGTTTACTGCCACAGCCTCACAGCTCCAGTGTCCTGGGTTCGGTTCTGTTTACTGCCACAGTCTCACAGCTCCAGTGACCTGGGTTCGGTTCTATTTACTGCCACAGTCTCACAGCTCCAGTGACCGGGTTCGGTTCTGTTTACTGCCACAGCCTCACAGCTCCAGTGTCCTGGGTTCGGTTCTGTTTACTGCCACAGTCTCACAGCTCCCGTGACCCGGGTTCGGTTCTGCGTACTGCCACAGTCTCACAGCTCCAGTGACCCGGGTTCGGTTCTGTTTACTGCCACAGTCTCACAGCTCCAGTGACCCGGGTTCGGTTCTGTTTACTGCCACAGTCTCACAGCTCCAGTGTCCCGGGTTCGGTTCTGTTCACTGCCACAGTCTCACAGCTTCAGTGACCTGGGTTCGGTTCTGTTTACTGCCACAGTCTCACAGCTCCAGTGTCCCGGGTTCGGTTCTGGGGACTGCCACAGCCTCACAGCTCCAGTGACCTGGGTTCGGTTCTGTTTACTGCCACAGTCTCACAGCTTCAGTGACCTGGGTTCGGTTCTGGGGACAGCCACAGCCTCACAGCTCCAGTGTCCTGGGTTCGGTTCTGTTTTTTGCCACAGTCTCACAGCTTCAGTGACCCGGGTTCGGTTCTGTTTACTGCCACAGTCTCACAGCTCCAGTGACCCGGGTTCAGTTCTGTTTACTGCCCCAGTCTCACAGCTCCAGTGACCCGGGTTCAGTTCTGTTTACTGCCCCAGTCTCACAGCTCCAGTGACCTGGGTTCGGTTCTGTTTACTGCCACAGTCTCACAGCTCCAGTGTCCCGGGTTCGGTTCTGTTTACTGCCACAGTCTCACAGCTCCAGTGTCCCGGGTTCGGTTCTGTTTACTGCCACAGTCTCACAGCTCCAGTGACCCGGGTTCGGTTCTGTTTACTGCCACAGTCTCACAGCTCCAGTGTCCCGGGTTCGGTTCTGTTTACTGCCACAGTCTCACAGCTCCAGTGTCCCGGGTTCGGTTCTGTTTACTGCCACAGTCTCACAGCTTCAGTGACCTGGGTTCGGTTCTGTTTACTGCCACAGTCTCACAGCTCCAGTGACCTGGGTTCGGTTCTGTTTACTGCCACAGTCTCACAGCTCCAGTGTCCCGGGTTCGGTTCTGTTTACTGGCACAGTCTCACAGCTCCAGTGACCTGGGTTCGGTTCTGTTTACTGCCACAGTCTCACAGCTCCAGTGACCCTGGTTCAGTTCTGTTTACTGCCACAGTCTCACAGCTCCAGTGTCCCGGGTTCGGTTCTGTTTACTGCCACAGTCTCACAGCTCCAGTGTCCCGGGTTCGGTTCTGTTCACTGCCACAGTCTCACAGCTCCAGTGACCTGGGTTCGGTTCTGTTCACTGCCACAGTCTCACAGCTTCAGTGACCTGGGTTCGGTTCTGTTTACTGCCACAGTCTCACAGCTCCAGTGACCTGGGTTCGGTTCTGTTCACTGCCACAGTCTCACAGCTCCAGTGACCTGGGTTCGGTTCTGTTCACTGCCACAGTCTCACAGCTCCAGTGACCCGGGTTCGGTTCTGTTTACTGCCACAGTCTCACAGCTCCATTGTCCCGGGTTCGGTTCTGGGGACTGCTACAGCCTCACAGCTCCAGTGACCTGGGTACGGTTCTGTTTACTGCCACAGTCTCACAGCTTCAGTGACCTGGGTTCGGTTCTGGGGACTGCCACAGTCTCACAGCTCCAGTGTCCCGGGTTCGGTTCTGTTTACTGCCACAGTCTCACAGCTCCAGTGTCCCGGGTTCGGTTCTGTTTACAGCCACAGTCTCACAGCTCCAGTGACCCGGGTTCGGTTCTGTTTACTGCCACAGTCTCACAGCTCCAGTGTCCCGGGTTCGGTTCTGTTTACTGCCACAGTCTCACAGCTCCAGAGTCCCGGGTTCGGTTCTGTTTACTGCCACAGCCTCACAGCTCCAGTGACCTGGGTTCAGTTCTGTTTACTGCCACAGTCTCACAGCTCCAGTGACCTGGGTTCGGTTCTGTTTACTGCCACAGTCTCACAGCTCCAGTGACCCGGGTTCAGTTCTGTTTACTGCCACAGTCTCACAGCTCCAGTGTCCCGGGTTCGGTTCTGTTTACTGCCACAGTCTCACAGCTCCAGTGACCCGGGTTCAGTTCTGTTTACTGCCACAGTCTCACAGCTCCAGTGACCTGAGTTCGGTTCTGTTTACTGCCACAGTCTCACAGCTCCAGTGACCCGGGTTCGGTTCTGTTTACTGCCACAGTCTCACAGCTCCAGTGACCTGAGTTCGGTTCTGTTTACTGCCACAGCCTCACAGCTCCAGTGTCCTGGGTTCGGTTCTGGGGACTGCCACAGTCTCACAGCTCCAGTGTCCCGGGTTCGGTTCTGTTTACTGCCACAGTCTCACAGCTCCAGTGACCCGGGTTCGGTTCTGTTTACTGCCACAGTCTCACAGCTCCAGTGTCCCGGGTTCGGTTCTGTTTACTGCCACAGTCTCACAGCTCCAGTGTCCCGGGTTCGGTTCTGTTTACTGCCACAGTCTCACAGCTTCAGTGACCTGGGTTCAGTTCTGTTTACTGCCACAGTCTCACAGCTCCAGTGACCTGGGTTCGGTTCTGTTTACTGCCACAGTCTCACAGCTCCAGTGTCCCGGGTTCGGTTCTGTTTACTGCCACAGTCTCACAGCTCCAGTGACCTGGGTTCGGTTCTGTTTACTGCCACAGTCTCACAGCTCCAGTGACCCGGGTTCAGTTCTGTTTACTGCCCCAGTCTCACAGCTCCAGTGACCCGGGTTCGGTTCTGTTTACTGCCACAGTCTCACAGCTCCAGTGACCTGGGTTCAGTTCTGTTTACTGCCACAGTCTCACAGCTCCAGTGACCTGGGTTCGGTTCTGTTTACTGCCACAGTCTCACAGCTCCAGTGTCCCGGGTTCGGTTCTGTTTACTGCCACAGTCTCACAGCTCCAGTGTCCCGGGTTCGGTTCTGTTTACTGCCACAGTCTCACAGCTCCAGTGTCCCGGGTTCGGTTCTGTTTACTGCCACAGCCTCACAGCTCCAGTGACCTGGGTTCGGTTCTGTTTACTGCCACAGTCTCACAGCTCCAGTGTCCCGGGTTCGGTTCTGTTTACTGCCACAGTCTCACAGCTCCAGTGACCTGGGTTCGGTTCTGTTTACTGCCACAGTCTCACAGCTCCAGTGACCTGAGTTCGGTTCTGTTTACTGCCACAGCCTCACAGCTCCAGTGTCCTGGGTTCGGTTCTGGGGACTGCCACAGTCTCACAGCTCCAGTGTCCCGGGTTCGGTTCTGTTTACTGCCACAGTCTCACAGCTCCAGTGTCCCGGGTTCGGTTCTGTTTACTGCCACAGTCTCACAGCTCCAGTTACCCGGGTTCGGTTCTGTTTACTGCCACAGTCTCACAGCTCCAGTGTCCCGGGTTCGGTTTTGTTTACTGCCACAGTCTCACAGCTCCAGTGTCCCGGGTTCGGTTCTCTTTACTGCCACAGTCTCACAGCTTCAGTGACCTGGGTTCGGTTCTGTTTACTGCCACAGTCTCACAGCTCCAGTGTCCCGGGTTCGGTTCTGTTTACTGCCACAGTCTCACAGCTCCAGTGTCCCGGGTTCGGTTCTGTCACTGCCACAGTCTCACAGCTTCAGTGACCTGGGTTCGGTTCTGTTTACTGCCACAGTCTCACAGCTCCAGTGTCCCGGGTTCGGTTCTGGGGACTGCCACAGCATCACAGCTCCAGTGACCTGAGTTCGGTTCTGTTTACTGCCACAGTCTCAAAGCTTCAGTGACCTGGGTTCGCTTCTGGGGACTGCCACAGTCTCACAGCTCCAGTGTCCCGGGTTCGGTTCTGTTTACTGCCACAGTCTCACAGCTCCAGTGACCCGGGTTCGGTTCTGTTTACTGCCACAGTCTCACAGCTCCAGTGACCCGGGTTCGGTTCTGTTTACTGCCACAGTCTCACAGCTCCAGTGTCCCGGGTTCGGTTCTGTTTACTGCCACAGTCTCACAGCTCCAGTGTCCCGGGTTCAGTTCTGTTTACTGCCACAGTCTCACAGCTCCAGTGACCTGGGTTCGGTTTTGTTTACTGCCACAGTCTCACAGCTACAGTGACCTGGGTTCGGTTCTGTTTACTGCCACAGTCTCACAGCTCCAGTGTCCCGGGTTCGGTTCTGTTTACTGCCACAGTCTCACAGCTCCAGTGACCTGGGTTCGGTTCTGTTTACTGCCACTGTCTCACAGCTACAGTGACCTGGGTTCGGTTCTGTTTACTGCCACAGTCTCACAGCTCCAGTGTCCCGGGTTCGGTTCTGTTTACTGCCACAGTCTCACAGCTCCAGTGACCTGGGTTCGGTTCTGTTTACTGCCACTGTCTCACAGCTCCAGTGACCCGGGTTCAGTTCTGTTTACTGCCACAGTCTCACAGCTCCAGTGACCCGGGTTCGGTTCTGTTTACTGCCACAGTCTCACAGCTCCAGTGTCCCGGGTTCGGTTCTGTTTACTGCCACAGTCTCACAGCTCCAGTGTGCCGGGTTCGGTTCTGTTCACTGCCACAGTCTCACGGCTTCAGTGACCTGGGTTCGGTTCTGTTTACTGCCACAGTCTCACAGCTCCAGTGTCCCGGGTTTGGTTCTGGGGACTGCCACAGCCTCACAGCTCCAGTGACCTGGGTTCGGTTCTTTTTACTGCCACAGTCTCACAGCTTCAGTGACCTGGGTTCGGTTCTGGGGACAGCCACAGCCTCACAGCTCCAGTGTCCTGGGTTCGGTTCTGTTTTTTGCCACAGTCTCACAGCTTCAGTGACCCGGGTTCGGTTCTGTTTACTGCCACAGCCTCACAGCTCCAGTGACCTGGGTTCGGTTCTGTTTACTGCCACAGCCTCACAGCTCCAGTGTCCTGGGTTCGGTTCTGTTTACTGCCACAGCCTCACAGCTCCAGTGTCCTGGGTTCGGTTCTGTTTACTGCCACAGTCTCACAGCTCCAGTGACCTGGGTTCGGTTCTATTTACTGCCACAGTCTCACAGCTCCAGTGACCGGGTTCGGTTCTGTTTACTGCCACAGCCTCACAGCTCCAGTGTCCTGGGTTCGGTTCTGTTTACTGCCACAGTCTCACAGCTCCCGTGACCCGGGTTCGGTTCTGCGTACTGCCACAGTCTCACAGCTCCAGTGACCCGGGTTCGGTTCTGTTTACTGCCACAGTCTCACAGCTCCAGTGACCCGGGTTCGGTTCTGTTTACTGCCACAGTCTCACAGCTCCAGTGTCCCGGGTTCGGTTCTGTTCACTGCCACAGTCTCACAGCTTCAGTGACCTGGGTTCGGTTCTGTTTACTGCCACAGTCTCACAGCTCCAGTGTCCCGGGTTCGGTTCTGGGGACTGCCACAGCCTCACAGCTCCAGTGACCTGGGTTCGGTTCTGTTTACTGCCACAGTCTCACAGCTTCAGTGACCTGGGTTCGGTTCTGGGGACAGCCACAGCCTCACAGCTCCAGTGTCCTGGGTTCGGTTCTGTTTTTTGCCACAGTCTCACAGCTTCAGTGACCCGGGTTCGGTTCTGTTTACTGCCACAGCCTCACAGCTCCAGTGTCCTGGGTTCGGTTCTGTTTACTGCCACAGCCTCACAGCTCCAGTGTCCTGGGTTCGGTTCTGTTTACTGCCACAGTCTCACAGCTCCAGTGACCTGGGTTCGGTTCTGTTTACTGCCACAGTCTCACAGCTCCAGTGACCGGGTTCGGTTCTGTTTACTGCCACAGCCTCACAGCTCCAGTGTCCTGGGTTCGGTTCTGTTTACTGCCACAGTCTCACAGCTCCCGTGACCCGGGTTCGGTTCTGCGTACTGCCACAGTCTCACAGCTCCAGTGACCCGGGTTCGGTTCTGTTTACTGCCACAGTCTCACAGCTACAGTGACCCGGGTTCGGTTCTGCGTACTGCCACAGTCTCACAGCTCCAGTGACCCGGGTTCGGTTTTGTTTACTGCCACAGTCTCACAGCTCCAGTGACCTGGGTTCGGTTCTGTTTACTGCCACAGTCTCACAGCTCCAGTGACCCGGGTTCAGTTCTGTTTACTGCCACAGTCTCACAGCTCCAGTGACCTGGGTTCGGTTCTGTTTACTGCCACAGTCTCACAGCTCCAGTGACCTGAGTTCGGTTCTGTTTACTGCCACAGTCTCACAGCTCCCGTGACCTGGGTTCGGTTCTGTTTACTGCCACAGTCTCACAGCTCCAGTGACCTGGGTTCGGTTCTGTTTACTGCCACAGTCTCACAGCTCCAGTGTCCCGGGTTCGGTTCTGTTTACTGCCAGTCTCACAGCTCCAGTGACCCGGGTTCGGTTCTGTTTACTGCCACAGTCTCACAGCTCCAGTGACCCGGGTTCAGTTCTGTTTACTGCCACAGTCTCACAGCTCCAGTGACCTGGGTTCGGTTCTGTTTACTGCCACAGTCTCACAGCTCCAGTGACCCGGGTTAAGTTCTGTTTACTGCCACAGTCTCACAGCTCCAGTGTCCCGGGTTCGGTTCTGTTTACTGCCACAGTCTCACAGCTCCAGTGACCTGGGTTCAGTTCTGTTTACTGCCACAGTCTCACAGCTCCAGTGACCTGGGTTCGGTTCTGTTTACTACCACAGTCTCACAGCTCCAGTGACCTGGGTTCGGTTCTGTTTACTGCCACAGTCTCACAGCTCCAGTGACCCGGGTTCAGTTCTGTTTACTGCCACAGTCTCACAGCTCCAGTGTCCCGGGTTCGATTCTGTTTACTGCCACAGTCTCACAGCTCCAGTGACCCGGGTTCAGTTCTGTTTACTGCCACAGTCTCACAGCTCCTGTGTCCCGGGTTCGGTTCTGTTTACTGCCACAGTCTCACAGCTCCAGTGACCTGGGTTTGGTTCTGTTTACTGCCACAGTCTCACAGCTCCAGTGACCTGGTTTCAGTTCTGTTTACTGCCACAGTCTCACAGCTCCAGTGACCCGGGTTCAGTTCTGTTTACTGCCCCAGTCTCACAGCTCCAGTGACCCGGGTTCGGTTCTGTTTACTGCCACAGTCTCACAGCTCCAGTGTCCCGGGTTTGGTTCTGTTTACTGCCACAGTCTCACAGCTCCAGTGTCCCGGGTTCGGTTCTGTCACTGCCACAGTCTCACAGCTTCAGTGACCTGGGTTCGGTTCTGTTTACTGCCACAGTCTCACAGCTCCAGTGTCCCGGGTTCGGTTCTGGGGACTGCCACAGCATCACAGCTCCAGTGACCTGAGTTCGGTTCTGTTTACTGCCACAGTCTCAAAGCTTCAGTGACCTGGGTTCGGTTCTGGGGACTGCCACAGTCTCACAGCTCCAGTGTCCCGGGTTCGGTTCTGTTTACTGCCACAGTCTCACAGCTCCAGTGACCCGGGTTCGGTTCTGTTTACTGCCACAGTCTCACAGCTCCAGTGACCCGGGTTCGGTTCTGTTTACTGCCACAGTCTCACAGCTCCAGTGTCCCGGGTTCGGTTCTGTTTACTGCCACAGTCTCACAGCTCCAGTGTCCCGGGTTCGGTTCTGTTTACTGCCACAGTCTCACAGCTCCAGTGACCTGGGTTCGGTTTTGTTTACTGCCACAGTCTCACAGCTCCAGTGACCTGGGTTCGGTTCTGTTTACTGCCACAGTCTCACAGCTCCAGTGTCCCGGGTTCGGTTCTGTTTACTGCCACAGTCTCACAGCTCCAGTGACCTGGGTTCGGTTCTGTTTACTGCCACAGTCTCACAGCTCCAGTGACCCGGGTTCGGTTCTGTTTACTGCCACAGTCTCACAGCTCCAGTGTCCCGGGTTCGGTTCTGTTTACTGCCACAGTCTCACAGCTCCAGTGACCTGAGTTCGGTTCTGTTTACTGCCACAGTCTCAAAGCTTCAGTGACCTGGGTTCGGTTCTGTTTACTGCCACAGTCTCACAGCTCCAGTGACCTGAGTTCGGTTCTGTTTACTGCCACAGTCTCAAAGCTTCAGTGACCTGGGTTCGGTTCTGGGGACTGCCACAGTCTCACAGCTCCAGTGTCCCGGGTTCGGTTCTGTTTACTGCCACAGTCTCACAGCTCCAGTGACCCGGGTTCGGTTCTGTTTACTGCCACAGTCTCACAGCTCCAGTGACCCGGGTTCGGTTCTGTTTACTGCCACAGTCTCACAGCTCCAGTGTCCCGGGTTCGGTTCTGTTTACTGCCACAGTCTCACAGCTCCAGTGTCCCGGGTTCGGTTCTGTTTACTGCCACAGTCTCACAGCTCCAGTGACCTGGGTTCGGTTTTGTTTACTGCCACAGTCTCACAGCTCCAGTGACCTGGGTTCGGTTCTGTTTACTGCCACAGTCTCACAGCTCCAGTGTCCCGGGTTCGGTTCTGTTTACTGCCACAGTCTCACAGCTCCAGTGACCTGGGTTCGGTTCTGTTTACTGCCACAGTCTCACAGCTCCAGTGACCCGGGTTCGGTTCTGTTTACTGCCACAGTCTCACAGCTCCAGTGTCCCGGGTTCGGTTCTGTTTACTGCCACAGTCTCACAGCTCCAGTGTCCCGGGTTCGGTTCTGTTCACTGCCACAGTCTCACAGCTTCAGTGACCTGGGTTCGGTTCTGTTTACTGCCACAGTCTCACAGCTCCAGTCTCCCGGGTTCGGTTCTGTTTACTGCCACAGTCTCACAGCTCCAGTGACCCGGGTTCGGTTCTGTTTACTGCCACAGTCTCACAGCTCCAGTGTCCCGGGTTTGGTTCTGGGGACTGCCAAAGCCTCACAGCTCCAGTGACCTGGGTTCGGTTCTTTTTACTGCCACAGTCTCACAGCTCCAGTGTCCCGGGTTCGGTTCTGTTCACTGCCACAGTCTCACAGCTTCAGTGACCTGGGTTCGGTTCTGTTCACTGCCACAGTCTCACAGCTCCAGTGTCCCGGGTTTGGTTCTGGGGACTGCCACAGCCTCACAGCTCCAGTGACCTGGGTTCGGTTCTTTTTACTGCCACAGTCTCACAGCTTCAGTGACCCGGGTTCGGTTCTGTTTACTGCCACAGCCTCACAGCTCCAGTGTCCTGGGTTCGGTTCTGTTTTTTGCCACAGTCTCACAGCTTCAGTGACCCGGGTTCGGTTCTGTTTACTGCCACAGCCTCACAGCTCCAGTGTCCTGGGTTCGGTTCTGTTTACTGACACAGCCTCACAGCTCCAGTGTCCTGGGTTCGGTTCTGTTTACTGCCACAGTCTCACAGCTCCAGTGACCTGGGTTCGGTTCTGTTTACTGCCACAGTCTCACAGCTCCAGTGACCGGGTTCGGTTCTGTTTACTGCCACAGCCTCACAGCTCCAGTGTCCTGGGTTCGGTTCTGTTTACTGCCACAGTCTCACAGCTCCCGTGACCCAGGTTCGGTTCTGCGTACTGCCACAGTCTCACACCTCCAGTGACCCGGGTTCGGTTCTGTTTACTGCCACAGTCTCACAGCTCCAGTGACCCGGGTTCGGTTCTGTTTACTGCCACAGTCTCACAGCTCCAGTGTCCCGGGTTCGGTTCTGTTCACTGCCACAGTCTCACAGCTTCAGTGACCTGGGTTCGGTTCTGTTTACTGCCACAGTCTCACAGCTCCAGTGTCCCGGGTTCGGTTCTGGGGACTGCCACAGCCTCACAGCTCCAGTGACCTGGGTTCGGTTCTGTTTACTGCCACAGTCTCACAGCTTCAGTGACCTGGGTTCGGTTCTGGGGACAGCCACAGCCTCACAGCTCCAGTGTCCTGGGTTCGGTTCTGTTTTTTGCCACAGTCTCACAGCTTCAGTGACCCGGGTTCGGTTCTGTTTACTGCCACAGCCTCACAGCTCCAGTGTCCTGGGTTCGGTTCTGTTTACTGCCACAGCCTCACAGCTCCAGTGTCCTGGGTTCGGTTCTGTTTACTGCCACAGTCTCACAGCTCCAGTGACCTGGGTTCGGTTCTGTTTACTGCCACAGTCTCACAGCTCCAGTGACCGGGTTCGGTTCTGTTTACTGCCACAGCCTCACAGCTCCAGTGTCCTGGGTTCGGTTCTGTTTACTGCCACAGTCTCACAGCTCCCGTGACCCGGTTTCGGTTCTGCGTACTGCCACAGTCTCACAGCTCCAGTGACCCGGGTTCGGTTCTGTTTACTGCCACAGTCTCACAGCTACAGTGACCCGGGTTCGGTTCTGCGTACTGCCACAGTCTCACAGCTCCAGTGACCCGGGTTCGGTTTTGTTTACTGCCACAGTCTCACAGCTCCAGTGACCTGGGTTCGGTTCTGTTTACTGCCACAGTCTCACAGCTCCAGTGACCCGGGTTCAGTTCTGTTTACTGCCACAGTCTCACAGCTCCAGTGACCTGGGTTCGGTTCTGTTTACTGCCACAGTCTCACAGCTCCAGTGACCTGGGTTCGGTTCTGTTTACCGCCACAGTCTCACAGCTCCCGTGACCTGGGTTCGGTTCTGTTTACTGCCACAGTCTCACAGCTCCAGTGACCTGGGTTCGGTTCTGTTTACTGCCACAGTCTCACAGCTCCAGTGTCCCGGGTTCGGTTCTGTTTACTGCCACAGTCTCACAGCTCCAGTGACCCGGGTTCGGTTCAGTTTACTGCCACAGTCTCACAGCTCCAGTGACCCGGGTTCAGTTCTGTTTACTGCCACAGTCTCACAGCTCCAGTGACCCGGGTTCAGTTCTGTTTACTGCCACAGTCTCACAGCTCCAGTGACCTGGGTTCGGTTCTGTTTACTGCCACAGTCTCACAGCTCCAGTGACCCGGGTTAAGTTCTGTTTACTGCCACAGTCTCACAGCTCCAGTGTCCCGGGTTCGGTTCTGTTTACTGCCACAGTCTCACAGCTCCAGTGACCTGGGTTCGGTTCTGTTTACTGCCACAGTCTCACAGCTCCAGTGACCTGGGTTCGGTTCTGTTTACTGCCACAGTCTCACAGCTCCAGTGACCCGGGTTCAGTTCTGTTTACTGCCACAGTCTCACAGCTCCAGTGACCTGGGTTCGGTTCTGTTTACTGCCACAGTCTCACAGCTCCAGTGACCCGGGTTAAGTTCTGTTTACTGCCACAGTCTCACAGCTCCAGTGTCCCGGGTTCGGTTCTGTTTACTGCCACAGTCTCACAGCTCCAGTGACCTGGGTTCGGTTCTGTTTACTGCCACAGTCTCACAGCTCCAGTGACCTGGGTTCGGTTCTGTTTACTGCCACAGTCTCACAGCTCCAGTGACCCGGGTTCAGTTCTGTTTACTGCCACAGTCTCACAGCTCCAGTGTCCCGGGTTCGGTTCTGTTTACTGCCACAGTCTCACAGCTCCAGTGACCTGGGTTCGGTTCTGTTTACTGCCACAGTCTCACAGCTCCAGTGACCTGGGTTCAGTTCTGTTTACTGCCACAGTCTCACAGCTCCAGTGACCCGGGTTCAGTTCTGTTTAATGTCACAGTCTCACAGCTCCAGTGTCCTGGGTTCGGTTCTGTTTACTGCCCCAGTCTCACAGCTCCAGTGACCCGGGTTCGGTTCTGTTTACTGCCACAGTCTCACAGCTCCAGTCTCCCGGGTTTGGTTCTGTTTACTGCCACAGTCTCACAGCTCCAGTGTCCCGGGTTCGGTTCTGTCACTGCCACAGTCTCACAGCTTCAGTGACCTGGGTTCGGTTCTGTTTACTGCCACAGTCTCACAGCTCCAGTGTCCCGGGTTCGGTTCTGGGGACTGCCACAGCCTCACAGCTCCAGTGACCTGGGTTCGGTTCTGTTTACTGCCACAGTCTCACAGCTTCAGTGACCTGGGTTCGGTTCTGGGGACTGCCACAGTCTCACAGCTCCAGTGTCCCGGGTTCGGTTCTGTTTACTGCCACAGTCTCACAGCTCCAGTGACCCGGGTTCGGTTCTGTTTACTGCCACAGTCTCACAGCTCCAGTGACCCGGGTTCGGTTCTGTTTACTGCCACAGTCTCACAGCTCCAGTGTCCCGGGTTCGGTTCTGTTTACTGCCACAGTCTCACAGCTCCAGTGTCCCGGGTTCGGTTCTGTTTACTGCCACAGTCTCACAGCTCCAGTGACCTGGGTTCGGTTTTGTTTACTGCCACAGTCTCACAGCTCCAGTGACCTGGGTTCGGTTCTGTTTACTGCCACAGTCTCACAGCTCCAGTGTCCCGGGTTCGGTTCTGTTTACTGCCACAGTCTCACAGCTCCAGTGACCTGGGTTCGGTTCTGTTTACTGCCACAGTCTCACAGCTCCAGTGACCCGGGTTCAGTTCTGTTTACTGCCACAGTCTCACAGCTCCAGTGACCCGGGTTCGGTTCTGTTTACTGCCACAGTCTCACAGCTCCAGTGTCCCGGGTTCGGTTCTGTTTACTGCCACAGTCTCACAGCTCCAGTGTCCCGGGATCGGTTCTGTTCACTGCCACAGTCTCACAGCTTCAGTGACCTGGGTTCGGTTCTGTTTACTGCCACAGTCTCACAGCTCCAGTGTCCCGGGTTCGGTTCTGGGGACTGCCACAGCCTCACAGCTCCAGTGACCTGGGTTCGGTTCTGTTTACTGCCACAGTCTCACAGCTTCAGTGACCTGGGTTCGGTTCTGGGGACAGCCACAGCCTCACAGCTCCAGTGTCCTGGGTTCGGTTCTGTTTTTTGCCACAGTCTCACAGCTTCAGTGACCCGGGTTCGGTTCTGTTTACTGCCACAGCCTCACAGCTCCAGTGTCCAGGGTTCGGTTCTGTTTACCGCCACAGTCTCACAGCTCCAGTGACCTGGGTTCGGTTCTGTTTACTGCCACAGTCTCACAGCTCCAGTGACCGGGTTCGTTTCTGTTTACTGCCACAGCCTCACAGCTCCAGTGTCCTGGGTTCGCTTCTGTTTACTGCCACAGTCTCACAGCTCCCGTGACCCGTGTTCGGTTCTGCGTACTGCCACAGTCTCACAGCTCCAGTGACCCGGGTTCGGTTCTGTTTACTGCCACAGTCTCACAGCTCCAGTGACCCGGGTTCGGTTCTGTTTACTGCCACAGTCTCACAGCTCCAGTGTCCCGGGTTCGGTTCTGTTCACTGCCACAGTCTCACAGCTCCAGTGTCCCGGGTTCGGTTCTGCGTACTGCCACAGTCTCACAGCTCCAGTGACCCGGGTTCGGTTCTGTTTACTGCCACAGTCTCACAGCTCCAGTGACCTGGGTTCGGTTCTGTTTACTGCCACAGTCTCACAGCTTCAGTGACCTGGGTTCGGTTCTGTTTACTGCCACAGTCTCACAGCTCCAGTGTCCCGGGTTCGATTCTGGGGACTGCCACAGCCTCACAGCTCCAGTGACCTGGGTTCGGTTCTGTTTACTGCCACAGTCTCACAGCTTCAGTGACCTGGGTTCGGTTCTGGGGACAGCCACAGCCTCACAGCTCCAGTGTCCTGGGTTCGGTTCTGTTTTTTGCCACAGTCTCACAGCTTCAGTGACCCGGGTTCGGTTCTGTTTACTGCCACAGCCTCACAGCTCCAGTGTCCTGGGTTCGGTTCTGTTTACTGCCACAGCCTCACAGCTCCAGTGTCCTGGGTTCGGTTCTGTTTACTGCCACAGTCTCACAGCTCCAGTGACCTGGGTTCGGTTCTGTTTACTGCCACAGTCTCACAGCTCCAGTGACCGGGTTCGGTTCTGTTTACTGCCACAGCCTCACAGCTCCAGTGTCCTGGGTTCGGTTCTGTTTACTGCCACAGTCTCACAGCTCCAGTGACCCGGGTTCGGTTCTGTTTACTGCCACAGTCTCACAGCTCCCGTGACCCGGGTTCGGTTCTGCGTACTGCCACAGTCTCACAGCTCCAGTGACCCGGGTTCGGTTCTGTTTACTGCCACAGTCTCACAGCTACAGTGACCCGGGTTCGGTTCTGCGTACTGCCACAGTCTCACAGCTCCAGTGACCCGGGTTCGGTTTTGTTTACTGCCACAGTCTCACAGCTCCAGTGACCTGGGTTCGGTTCTGTTTACTGCCACAGTCTCACAGCTCCAGTGTCCCGGGTTCGGTTCTGTTTACTGCCACAGTCTCACAGCTCCAGTGAGCCGGGTTCAGTTCAGTTTACTGCCACAGTCTCACAGCTCCAGTGACCTGGGTTCGGTTCTGTTTACTGCCACAGGCTCACAGCTCCAGTGACCTGGGTTCGGTTCTGTTTACTGCCACAGTCTCACAGCTCCCGTGACCTGGGTTCGGTTCTGTTTACTGCCACAGTCTCACAGCTCCAGTGACCTGGGTTCGGTTCTGTTTACTGCCACAGCCTCACAGCTCCAGTGACCTGGGTTCAGTTCTGTTTACTGCCACAGTCTCACAGCTCCAGTGTCCCGGGTTCGGTTCTGTTTACTGCCACAGTCTCACAGCTCCAGTGACCCGGGTTCAGTTCTGTTTACTGCCACAGTCTCACAGCTCCAGTGTCCCGGGTTCGGTTCTGTTTACTGCCACAGTCTCACAGCTCCAGTGACCCGGGTTCGGTTCTGTTTACTGCCACAGTCTCACAGCTCCAGTGACCCGGGTTCAGTTCTGTTTACTGCCACAGTCTCACAGCTCCAGTGACCTGGGTTCGGTTCTGTTTACTGCCACAGTCTCACAGCTCCACGACCCGGGTTAAGTTCTGTTTACTGCCACAGTCTCACAGCTCCAGTGTCCCGGGTTCGGTTCTGTTTACTGCCACAGTCTCACAGCTCCAGTGACCTGGGTTCGGTTCTGTTTACTGCCACAGTCTCACAGCTCCAGTGACCTGGGTTCGGTTCTGTTTACTGCCACAGTCTCAAACCTCCAGTGACCCGGGTTCAGTTCTGTTTACTGCCACAGTCTCACAGCTCCAGTGTCCCGGGTTCGGTTCTGTTTACTGCCACAGTCTCACAGCTCCAGTGACCTGGGTTCGGTTCTGTTTACTGCCACAGTCTCACAGCTCCAGTGACCTGGGTTCAGTTCTGTTTACTGCCACAGTCTCACAGCTCCAGTGACCCGGGTTCAGTTCTGTTTACTGCCCCAGTCTCACAGCTCCAGTGACCCGGGTTCGGTTCTGTTTACTGCCACAGTCTCACAGCTCCAGTGACCTGGGTTCGGTTCTGTTTACTGCCACAGTCTCAAACCTCCAGTGACCCGGGTTCAGTTCTGTTTACTGCCACAGTCTCACAGCTCCAGTGTCCCGGGTTCGGTTCTGTTTACTGCCACAGTCTCACAGCTCCAGTGACCTGGGTTCGGTTCTGTTTACTGCCACAGTCTCACAGCTCCAGTGACCTGGGTTCAGTTCTGTTTACTGTCACAGTCTCAAACCTCCAGTGACCCGGGTTCAGTTCTGTTTACTGCCACAGTCTCACAGCTCCAGTGTCCCGGGTTCGGTTCTGTTTACTGCCACAGTCTCACAGCTCCAGTGACCCGGGTTCGGTTCTGTTTACTGCCACAGTCTCACAGCTCCAGTGTCCCGGGTTCGGTTCTGTTTACTGCCACAGTCTCACAGCTCCAGTGACCCGGGTTCAGTTCTGTTTACTGCCACAGTCTCACAGCTCCAGTGTCCCGGGTTTGGTTCTGTTTACTGCCACAGTCTCACAGCTCCAGTGTCCCTTGTTCGGTTCTGTCACTGCCACAGTCTCACAGCTTCAGTGCCCTGGGTTCGGTTCTGTTTACTGCCACAGTCTCACAGCTCCAGTGTCCCGGGTTCGGTTCTGGGGACTGCCACAGCCTCACAGCTCCAGTGACCTGGGTTCGGTTCTGTTTACTGCCACAGTCTCACAGCTTCAGTGACCTGGGTTCGGTTCTGGGGACTGCCACAGTCTCACAGCTCCAGTGTCCCGGGTTCGGTTCTGTTTACTGCCACAGTCTCACAGCTCCAGTGACCCGGGTTCGGTTCTGTTTACTGCCACAGTCTCACAGCTCCAGTGACCCGGGTTCGGTTCTGTTTACTGCCAAAGTCTCACAGCTCCAGTGTCCCGGGTTCGGTTCTGTTTACTGCCACAGTCTCACAGCTCCAGTGTCCCGGGTTCGGTTCTGTTTACTGCCACAGTCTCACAGCTCCAGTGACCTGGGTTCGGTTTTGTTTACTGCCACAGTCTCACAGCTCCAGTGACCTGGGTTCGGTTCTGTTTACTGCCACAGTCTTACAGCTCCAGTGTCCCGGGTTCGGTTCTGTTTACTGCCACAGTCTCACAGCTCCAGTGACCTGGGTTCGGTTCTGTTTACTGCCACAGTCTCACAGCTCCAGTGACCCGGGTTCAGTTCTGTTTACTGCCACAGTCTCACAGCTCCAGTGACCCGGGTTCGGTTCTGTTTACTGCCACAGTCTCACAGCTCCAGTGTCCCGGGTTCGGTTCTGTTTACTGCCACAGTCTCACAGCTCCAGTGTCCCGGGTTCGGTTCTGTTCACTGCCACAGTCTCACAGCTTCAGTGACCTGGGTTCGGTTCTGTTTACTGCCACAGTCTCACAGCTCCAGTGTCCCGGGTTCGGTTCTGGGGACTGCCACAGCCTCACAGCTCCAGTGACCTGGGTTCGGTTCTGTTTACTGCCACAGTCTCACAGCTTCAGTGACCTGGGTTCGGTTCTGGGGACAGCCACAGCCTCACAGCTCCAGTGTCCTGGGTTCGGTTCTGTTTTTTGCCACAGTCTCACAGCTTCAGTTACCCGGGTTCGGTTCTGTTTACTGCCACAGCCTCACAGCTCCAGTGTCCTGGGTTCGGTTCTGTTTACTGCCACAGCCTCACAGCTCCAGTGTCCTGGGTTCGGTTCTGTTTACTGCCACAGTCTCACAGCTCCAGTGACCTGGGTTCGGTTCTGTTTACTGCCACAGTCTCACAGCTCCAGTGACCGGGTTCGGTTCTGTTTACTGCCACAGCCTCACAGCTCCAGTGTCCTGGGTTCGGTTCTGTTTACTGCCACAGTCTCACAGCTCCCGTGACCCGGGTTCGGTTCTGCGTACTGCCACAGTCTCACAGCTCCAGTGACCCGGGTTCGGTTCTGTTTACTGCCACAGTCTCACAGCTACAGTGACCCGGGTTCGGTTCTGCGTACTGCCACAGTCTCACAGCTCCAGTGACCCGGGTTCGGTTCTGTTTACTGCCCCAGCCTCACAGCTTCAGTGACCTGGGTTCAGTTCTGTTTACTGCCACAGCCTCACAGCTCCAGTGACATGGGTTCGGTTCTGTTTACTGCCACAGTCTCACAGCTCCAGTGTCCCGGGTTCGGTTCTGTTTACTGCCACAGTCTCACAGCTCCAGTGACCTGGGTTCGGTTCTGTTTACTGCCACAGTTTCACAGCTTCAGTGACCCGGGTTCAGTTCTGTTTTTTGCCACAGTCTCACAGCTCCAGTGACCCGGGTTCAGTTCTGTTTACTGCCAAAGTCTCACAGCTTCAGTGACCTGGGTTCAGTTCTGTTTACTGCCACAGCCTCACAGCTCCAGTGACATGGGTTCGGTTCTGTTTACTGCCACAGTCTCACAGCTCCAGTGTCCCGGGTTCGGTTCTGTTTACTGCCACAGTCTCACAGCTCCAGTGACCTGGGTTCGGTTCTGTTTACTGCCACAGTCTCACAGCTCCAGTGACCTGGGTTCGGTTCTGTTTACTGCCACAGTCTCACAGCTCCAGTGTCCCGGGTTCGGTTCTGTTTACTGCCACAGTCTCACAGCTCCAGTGTCCCGGGTTCGGTTCTGTTTACTGCCACAGTCTCACAGCTCCAGTGACCTGGGTTCGGTTCTGTTTACTGCCACAGTCTCACAGCTCCAGTGACCTGGGTTCGGTTCTGTTTACTGCCACAGTCTCACAGCTCCAGTGACCTGGGTTCGGTTCTGTTTACTGCCACAGTCTCACAGCTCCCGTGACCTGGGTTCGGTTCTGTTTACTGCCACAGTCTCACAGCTCCAGTGACCTGGGTTCGGTTCTGTTTACTGCCACAGTCTCACAGCTCCAGTGACCTGGGTTCGGTTCTGTTTACTGCCACAGTCTCACAGCTCCAGTGACCCGGGTTCAGTTCTGTTTACTGCCACAGTCTCACAGCTCCAGTGTCCCGGGTTCGGTTCTGTTTACTGCCACAGTCTCACAGCTCCAGTGACCCGGGTTCGGTTCTGTTTACTGCCACAGTCTCACAGCTCCAGTGACCCGGGTTCGGTTCTGTTTACTGCCACAGTCTCACAGCTCCAGTGACCCGGGTTCAGTTCTGTTTACTGCCACAGTCTCACAGCTCCAGTGACCTGGGTTCGGTTCTGTTTACTGCCACAGTCTCACAGCTCCAGTGTCCCGGGTTCGGTTCTGGGGACTGCCACAGTCTCACAGCTCCAGTGTCCCGGGTTCGGTTCTGTTTACTGCCACAGTCTCACAGCTCCAGTGACCTGGGTTCGGTTCTGTTTACTGCCACAGTCTCACAGCTCCAGTGACCTGGGTTCGGTTCTGTTTACTGCCACAGTCTCACAGCTCCAGTGACCCGGGTTCGGTTCTGTTTACTGCCACAGTCTCACAGCTCCAGTGTCCCGGGTTCGGTTCTGTTTACTGCCACAGTCTCACAGCTCCAGTGACCTGGGTTCGGTTCTGTTTACTGCCACAGTCTCACAGCTCCAGTGACCCGGGTTCAGTTCTGTTTACTGCCACAGTCTCACAGCTCCAGTGTCCCGGGTTCGGTTCTGTTTACTGCCACAGTCTCACAGCTCCAGTGACCCGGGTTCAGTTCTGTTTACTGCCACAGTCTCACAGCTCCAGTGACCCGGGTTCGGTTCTGTTTACTGCCACAGTCTCACAGCTCCAGTGTCCCGGGTTCGGTTCTGTTTACTGCCACAGTCTCACAGCTCCAGTGTCCCGGGTTCGGTTCTGTTCACTGCCACAGTCTCACAGCTTCAGTGACCTGGGTTCGGTTCTGTTTACTGCCACAGTCTCACAGCTCCAGTGTCCCGAGTTCGGTTCTGGGGACTGCCACAGCCTCACAGCTCCAGTGACCTGGGTTCGGTTCTGTTTACTGCCACAGTCTCACAGCTTCAGTGACCTGGGTTCGGTTCTGGGGACAGCCACAGCCTCACAGCTCCAGTGTCCTGGGTTCGGTTCTGTTTTTTGCCACAGTCTCACAGCTTCAGTGACCCGGGTTCGGTTCTGTTTACTGCCACAGCCTCACAGCTCCAGTGTCCTGGGTTCGGTTCTGTTTACTGCCACAGCCTCACAGCTCCAGTGTCCTGGGTTCGGTTCTGTTTACTGCCACAGTCTCACAGCTCCAGTGACCTGGGTTCGGTTCTGTTTACTGCCACAGTCTCACAGCTCCAGTGACCGGGTTCGGTTCTGTTTACTGCCACAGCCTCACAGCTCCAGTGTCCTGGGTTCGGTTCTGTTTACTGCCACAGTCTCACAGCTCCCGTGACCCGGGTTCGGTTCTGCGTACTGCCACAGTCTCACAGCTCCAGTGACCCGGGTTCGGTTCTGTTTACTGCCACAGTCTCACAGCTACAGTGACCCGGGTTCGGTTCTGCGTACTGCCACAGTCTCACAGCTCCAGTGACCCGGGTTCGGTTCTGTTTACTGCCCCAGCCTCACAGCTTCAGTGACCTGGGTTCAGTTCTGTTTACTGCCACAGCCTCACAGCTCCAGTGACATGGGTTCGGTTCTGTTTACTGCCACAGTCTCACAGCTCCAGTGTCCCGGGTTCGGTTCTGTTTACTGCCACAGTCTCACAGCTCCAGTGTCCCGGGTTCGGTTCTGTTTACTGCCACAGTCTCACAGCTCCAGTGTCCCGGGTTCGGTTCTGTTTACTGCCACAGTCTCACAGCTCCAGTGACCTGGGTTCGGTTCTGTTTACTGCCACAGATTCACAGCTTCAGTGACCCGGGTTCAGTTCTGTTTTTTGCCACAGTCTCACAGCTCCAGTGACCCGGGTTCAGTTCTGTTTACTGCCACAGTCTCACAGCTTCAGTGACCTGGGTTCAGTTCTGTTTACTGCCACAGCCTCACAGCTCCAGTGACATGGGTTCGGTTCTGTTTACTGCCACAGTCTCACAGCTCCAGTGACCCGGGTTCGGTTCTGTTTACTGCCACAGTCTCACAGCTCCAGTGTCCCGGGTTCGGTTCTGTTTACTGCCACAGTCTCACAGCTCCAGTGACCTGGGTTCGGTTCTGTTTACTGCCACAGTCTCACAGCTCCAGTGACCTGGGTTCGGTTCTGTTTACTGCCACAGTCTCACAGCTCCCGTGACCTGGGTTCAGTTCTGTTTACTGCCACAGTCTCACAGCTCCAGTGACCTGGGTTCGGTTCTGTTTACTGCCACAGTCTCACAGCTCCAGTGACCTGGGTTCGGTTCTGTTTACTGCCACAGTCTCACAGCTCCAGTGACCCGGGTTCAGTTCTGTTTACTGCCACAGTCTCACAGCTCCAGTGTCCCGGGTTCGGTTCTGTTTACTGCCACAGTCTCACAGCTCCAGTGACCCGGGTTCGGTTCTGTTTACTGCCACAGTCTCACAGCTCCAGTGACCCGGGTTCGGTTCTGTTTACTGCCACAGTCTCACAGCTCCAGTGACCCGGGTTCAGTTCTGTTTACTGCCACAGTCTCACAGCTCCAGTGACCTGGGTTCGGTTCTGTTTACTGCCACAGTCTCACAGCTCCAGTGTCCCGGGTTCGGTTCTGGGGACTGCCACAGTCTCACAGCTCCAGTGTCCCGGGTTCGGTTCTGTTTACTGCCACAGTCTCACAGCTCCAGTGACCTGGGTTCGGTTCTGTTTACTGCCACAGTCTCACAGCTCCAGTGACCTGGGTTCGGTTCTGTTTACTGCCACAGTCTCACAGCTCCAGTGACCCGGGTTCGGTTCTGTTTACTGCCACAGTCTCACAGCTCCAGTGTCCCGGGTTCGGTTCTGTTTACTGCCACAGTCTCACAGCTCCAGTGACCTGGGTTCGGTTCTGTTTACTGCCACAGTCTCACAGCTCCAGTGACCTGGGTTCAGTTCTGTTTACTGCCACAGCCTCACAGCTCCAGTGACCTGGGTTCAGTTCTGTTTACTGCCACAGTCTCACAGCTCCAGTGTCCCGGGTTCGGTTCTGTTTACTGCCACAGTCTCACAGCTCCAGTGACCCGGGTTCCGTTCTGTTTACTGCCACAGTCTCACAGCTCCAATGACCCGGGTTCGGTTCTGTTTACTGCCACAGTCTCACAGCTCCAGTGACCTGAGTTCGGTTCTGTTTACTGCCACAGCCTCACAGCTCCAGTGTCCTGGGTTCGGTTCTGGGGACTGCCACAGTCTCACAGCTCCAGTGTCCCGGGTTCGGTTCTGTTTACTGCCACAGTCTCACAGCTCCAGTGACCCGGGTTCGGTTCTGTTTACTGCCACAGTCTCACAGCTCCAGTGACCTGGGTTCGGTTCTGTTTACTGCCACAGTCTCACAGCTCCAGTTTCCCGGGTTCGGTTCTGTTTACTGCCACAGTCTCACAGCTCCAGTGTCCCGGGTTCGGTTCTGTTTACTGCCACAGTCTCACAGCTTCAGTGACCTGGGTTCGGTTCTGTTTACTGCCACAGTCTCACAGCTCCAGTGACCTGGGTTCGGTTCTGTTTACTGCCACAGTCTCACAGCTCCAGTGTCCCGGGTTCGGTTCTGTTTACTGCCACAGTCTCACAGCTCCAGTGTCCCGGGTTCGGTTCTGTTTACTGCCACAGTCTCACAGCTCCAGTGACCCGGGTTCAGTTCTGTTTACTGCCACAGTCTCACAGCTCCAGTGACCCGGGTTCGGTTCTGTTTACTGCCACAGTCTCACAGCTCCAGTGTCCCGGGTTCGGTTCTGTTTACTGCCACAGTCTCACAGCTCCAGTGTCCCGGGTTCGGTTCTGTTTACTGCCACAGTCTCACAGATCCAGTGACCCGGGTTCGGTTCTGTTTACTGCCACAGTCTCACAGCTCCAGTGACCCGGGTTCGGTTCTGGGGACTGCCACAGTCTCACAGCTCCAGTGTCCCGGGTTCGGTTCTGGGGACTGCCACAGCCTCACAGCTCCAGTGACCTGGGTTCGGTTCTGTTTACTGCCACAGTCTCACAGCTTCAGTGACCTGGGTTCGGTTCTGTTTACTGCCACAGTCTCACAGCTCCAGTGACATGGGTTCGGTTCTGTTTACTGCCACAGTCTCACAGCTCCAGTGACCCGGGTTCGGTTCTGTTTACTGCCACAGTCTCACAGCTCCAGTGTCCCGGGTTCGGTTCTGTTTACTGCCACAGTCTCACAGCTCCAGTGACCTGGGTTCGGTTCTGTTTACTGCCACAGTTTCACAGCTCCAGTGACCTGGGTTCGGTTCTGTTTACTGCCACAGTCTCACAGCTCCAGTGACCTGGGTTCGGTTCTGTATACTGCCACAGTCTCACAGCTCCAGTGACCCGGGTTCAGTTCTGTTTACTGCCACAGTCTCACAGCTCCAGTGTCCCGGGTTCGGTTCTGTTTACTGCCACAGTCTCACAGCTCCAGTGACCCGGGTTCGGTTCTGTTTACTGCCACAGTCTCACAGCTCCAGTGACCCGGGTTCAGTTCTGTTTACTGCCACAGTCTCACAGCTCCAGTGACCTGGGTTCGGTTCTGTTTACTGCCACAGTCTCACAGCTCCAGTGACCCGGGTTAAGTTCTGTTTACTGCCACAGTCTCACAGCTCCAGTGTCCCGGGTTCGGTTCTGTTTACTGCCACAGTCTCACAGATCCAGTGACCTGGGTTCGGTTCTGTTTACTGCCACAGTCTCACAGCTCCAGTGACCTGGGTTCGGTTCTGTTTACTGCCACAGTCTCACAGCTCCAGTGACCCGGGTTCGGTTCTGTTTACTGCCACAGTCTCACAGCTCCAGTGTCCCGGGTTCGGTTCTGGGGACTGCCACAGTCTCACAGCTCCAGTGTCCCGGGTTCGGTTCTGGGGACTGCCACAGCCTCACAGCTCCAGTGACCTGGGTTCGGTTCTGTTTACTGCCACAGTCTCACAGCTTCAGTGACCTGGGTTCGGTTCTGTTTACTGCCACAGTCTCACAGCTCCAGTGACATGGGTTCGGTTCTGTTTACTGCCACAGTCTCACAGCTCCAGTGACCCGGGTTCGGTTCTGTTTACTGCCACAGTCTCACAGCTCCAGTGTCCCGGGTTCGGTTCTGTTTACTGCCACAGTCTCACAGCTCCAGTGACCTGGGTTCGGTTCTGTTTACTGCCACAGTTTCACAGCTCCAGTGACCTGGGTTCGGTTCTGTTTACTGCCACAGTCTCACAGCTCCAGTGACCTGGGTTGGGTTCTGTATACTGCCACAGTCTCACAGCTCCAGTGACCCGGGTTCAGTTCTGTTTACTGCCACAGTCTCACAGCTCCAGTGTCCCGGGTTCGGTTCTGTTTACTGCCACAGTCTCACAGCTCCAGTGACCCGGGTTCGGTTCTGTTTACTGCCACAGTCTCACAGCTCCAGTGACCCGGGTTCAGTTCTGTTTACTGCCACAGTCTCACAGCTCCAGTGACCTGGGTTCGGTTCTGTTTACTGCCACAGTCTCACAGCTCCAGTGACCCGGGTTAAGTTCTGTTTACTGCCACAGTCTCACAGCTCCAGTGTCCCGGGTTCGGTTCTGTTTACTGCCACAGTCTCACAGATCCAGTGACCTGGGTTCGGTTCTGTTTACTGCCACAGTCTCACAGCTCCAGTGACCTGGGTTCGGTTCTGTTTACTGCCACAGTCTCACAGCTCCAGTGACCCGGGTTCGGTTCTGTTTACTGCCACAGTCTCACAGCTCCAGTGTCCCGGGTTCGGTTCTGTTTACTGCCACAGTCTCACAGCTCCAGTGACCTGGGTTCGGTTCTGTTTACTGCCACAGTCTCACAGCTCCAGTGACCCGGGTTCGGTTCTGTTTACTGCCACAGTCTCACAGCTCCAGTGACCTGGGTTCGGTTCTGTTTACTGCCACAGTCTCACAGCTCCACTGACCTGGGTTCGGTTCTGTTTACTGCCACAGTCTCACAGCTCCAGTGACCCGGGTTCGGTTCTGTTTACTGCCACAGTCTCACAGCTCCAGTGACCTGAGTTCGGTTCTGTTTACTGCCACAGCCTCACAGCTCCAGTGTCCTGGGTTCGGTTCTGGGGACTGCCACAGTCTCACAGCTCCAGTGTCCCGGGTTCGGTTCTGTTTACTGCCACAGTCTCACAGCTCCAGTGACCCGGGTTCGGTTCTGTTTACTGCCACAGTCTCACAGCTCCAGTGACCTGGGTTCGGTTCTGTTTACTGCCACAGTCTCACAGCTCCAGTGTCCCGGGTTCGGTTCTGTTTACTGCCACAGTCTCACAGCTCCAGTGTCCCGGGTTCAGTTCTGTTTACTGCCACAGTCTCACAGCTTCAGTGACCTGGGTTCGGTTCTGTTTACTGCCACAGTCTCACAGCTCCAGTGACCTGGGTTCGGTTCTGTTTACTGCCACAGTCTCACAGCTCCAGTGTCCCGGGTTCGGTTCTGTTTACTGCCACAGTCTCACAGCTCCAGTGACCTGGGTTCGGTTCTGTTTACTGCCACAGTCTCACAGCTCCAGTGACCCGGGTTCAGTTCTGTTTACTGCCACAGTCTCACAGCTCCAGTGACCCGGGTTCGGTTCTGTTTACTGCCACAGTCTCACAGCTCCAGTGTCCCGGGTTCGGTTCTGTTTACTGCCACAGTCTCACAGCTCCAGTGTCCCGGGTTCGGTTCTGTTCACTGCCACAGTCTCACAGCTTCAGTGACCTGGGTTCGGTTCTGTTTACTGCCACAGTCTCACAGCTCCAGTGTCCCGGGTTCGGTTCTGGGGACTGCCACAGTCTCACAGCTCCAGTGTCCCGGGTTCGGTTCTGGGGACTGCCACAGCCTCACAGCTCCAGTGACCTGGGTTCGGTTCTGTTTACTGCCACAGTCTCACAGCTTCAGTGACCTGGGTTCGGTTCTGTTTACTGCCACAGTCTCACAGCTCCAGTGTCCCGGGTTCGGTTCTGTTTACTGCCACAGTCTCACAGCTCCAGTGTCCCGGGTTCGGTTCTGTTTACTGCCACAGTCTCACAACTCCAGTGACCCGGGTTCGGTTCTGTTTACTGCCACAGTCTCACAGCTCCAGTGACCCGGGTTCGGTTCTGTTTACTGCCACAGTCTCACAGCTCCAGTGACCCGAGTTCGGTTCTGTTTACTGCCACTGTCTCACAGCTCCAGTGTCCCGGGTTCGGTTCTGTTTACTGCCACAGTCTCACAGCTCCAGTGTCCCGGGTTCGGTTCTGTTTACTGCCACAGTCTCACAGCTTCAGTGACCTGGGTTCGGTTCTGTTTACTGCCACAGTCTCACAGCTCCAGTGACCTGGGTTCGGTTCTGTTTACTGCCACAGTCTCACAGCTCCAGTGTCCCGGGTTCGGTTCTGTTTACTGCCACAGTCTCACAGCTCCAGTGACCTGGGTTCGGTTCTGTTTACTGCCACAGTCTCACAGCTCCAGTGTCCCGGGTTCGGTTCTGTTCACTGCCACAGTCTCACAGCTTCAGTGACCTGGGTTCGGTTCTGTTCACTGCCATAGTCTCACAGCTCCAGTGTCCCGGGTTCGGTTCTGGGGACTGCCACAGCCTCACAGCTCCAGTGACCTGGGTTCGGTTCTGTTTACTGCCACAGTTTCACAGCTTCAGTGACCCGGGTTCAGTTCTGTTTTTTGCCACAGTCTCACAGCTCCAGTGACCCGGGTTCAGTTCTGTTTACTGCCACAGTTTCACAGCTTCAGTGACCCGGGTTCAGTTCTGTTTTTTGCCACAGTCTCACAGCTCCAGTGTCCCGGGTTCAGTTCTGTTTACTGCCACAGTCTCACAGCTTCAGTGACCTGGGTTCAGTTCTGTTTACTGCCACAGCCTCACAGCTCCAGTGACATGGGTTCGGTTCTGTTTACTGCCACAGTCTCACAGCTCCAGTGACCCGGGTTCGGTTCTGTTTACTGCCACAGTCTCACAGCTCCAGTGTCCCAGGTTCGGTTCTGTTTACTGCCACAGTCTCACAGCTCCAGTGACCTGGGTTCGGTTCTGTTTACTGCCACAGTCTCACAGCTCCAGTGACCTGGGTTCGGTTCTGTTTACTGCCACAGTCTCACAGCTCCAGTGACCTGGGTTCGGTTCTGTTTACTGCCACAGTCTCACAGCTTCAGTGACCTGGGTTCGGTTCTGTTCACTGCCATAGTCTCACAGCTCCAGTGTCCCGGGTTCGGTTCTGGGGACTGCCACAGCCTCACAGCTCCAGTGACCTGGGTTCGGTTCTGTTTACTGCCACAGTTTCACAGCTTCAGTGACCCGGGTTCAGTTCTGTTTTTTGCCACAGTCTCACAGCTCCAGTGACCCGGGTTCAGTTCTGTTTACTGCCACAGTTTCACAGCTTCAGTGACCCGGGTTCAGTTCTGTTTTTTGCCACAGTCTCACAGCTCCAGTGTCCCGGGTTCAGTTCTGTTTACTGCCACAGTCTCACAGCTTCAGTGACCTGGGTTCAGTTCTGTTTACTGCCACAGCCTCACAGCTCCAGTGACATGGGTTCGGTTCTGTTTACTGCCACAGTCTCACAGCTCCAGTGACCCGGGTTCGGTTCTGTTTACTGCCACAGTCTCACAGCTCCAGTGTCCCAGGTTCGGTTCTGTTTACTGCCACAGTCTCACAGCTCCAGTGACCTGGGTTCGGTTCTGTTTACTGCCACAGTCTCACAGCTCCAGTGACCTGGGTTCGGTTCTGTTTACTGCCACAGTCTCACAGCTCCAGTGACCTGGGTTCGGTTCTGTTTACTGCCACAGTCTCACAGCTCCCGTGACCTGGGTTCGGTTCTGTTTACTGCCACAGTCTCACAGCTCCAGTGACCTGGGTTCGGTTCTGTTTACTGCCACAGTCTCACAGCTCCAGTGACCTGGGTTCGGTTCTGTTTACTGCCACAGTCTCACAGCTCCAGTGACCCGGGTTCAGTTCTGTTTACTGCCACAGTCTCACAGCTCCAATGTCCCGGGTTCGGTTCTGTTTACTGCCACAGTCTCACAGCTCCAGTGACCTGGGTTCGGTTCTGTTTACTGCCACAGTCTCACAGCTCCAGTGACCCGGGTTCGGTTCTGTTTACTGCCACAGTCTCACAGCTCCAGTGACCCGGGTTCAGTTCTGTTTACTGCCACAGTCTCACAGCTCCAGTGACCTGGGTTCGGTTCTGTTTACTGCCACAGTCTCACAGCTCCAGTGTCCTGGGTTAAGTTCTGTTTACTGCCACAGTCTCACAGCTCCAGTGTCCCGGGTTCGGTTCTGTTTACGGCCACAGTCTCACAGCTCCAGTGACCTGGGTTCGGTTCTGTTTACTGCCACAGTCTCACAGCTCCAGTGACCTGGGTTCGGTTCTGTTTACTGCCACAGTCTCACAGCTCCAGTGTCCCGGGTTCGGTTCTGTTTACTGCCACATTCTCACAGCTCCAGTGACCTGGGTTCGGTTCTGTTTACTGCCACAGTCTCACAGCTCCAGTGACCTGGGTTCGGTTCTGTTTACTGCCACAGTCTCACAGCTCCAGTGTCCCGGGTTCGGTTCTGTTTACTGCCACAGTCTCACAGCTCCAGTGACCTGGGTTCGGTTCTGTTTACTGCCACAGTCTCACAGCTCCAGTGACCTGGGTTCAGTTCTGTTTACTGCCACAGCCTCACAGCTCCAGTGACCTGGGTTCAGTTCTGTTTACTGCCACAGCCTCACAGCTCCAGTGACCTGGGTTCAGTTCTGTTTACTGCCACAGTCTCACAGCTCCAGTGACCTGGGTTCGGTTCTGTTTACTGCCACAGTCTCACAGCTCCAGTGACCCGGGTTCGGTTCTGTTTACTGCCACAGTCTCACAGCTCCAGTGACCTGAGTTCGGTTCTGTTTACTGCCACAGTCTCACAGCTCCAGTGACCCGGGTTCGGTTCTGTTTACTGCCACAGTCTCACAGCTCCAGTGACCTGAGTTCGGTTCTGTTTAATGCCACAGCCTCACAGCTCCAGTGTCCTGGGTTCGGTTCTGGGGACTGCCACAGTCTCACAGCTCCAGTGTCCCGGGTTCGGTTCTGTTTACTGCCACAGTCTCACAGCTCCAGTGTCCCGGGTTCGGTTCTGTTTACTGCCACAGTCTCACAGCTCCAGTGACCTGGGTTCGGTTCTGTTTACTGCCACAGTCTCACAGCTCCAGTGTCCCGGGTTCGGTTCTGTTTACTGCCACAGTCTCACAGCTCCAGTGTCCCGGGTTCGGTTCTGTTTACTGCCACAGTCTCACAGCTTCAGTGACCTGGGTTCGGTTCTGTTTATTGCCACAGTCTCACAGCTCCAGTGACCTGGGTTCGGTTCTGTTTACTGCCACAGTCTCACAGCTCCAGTGACCCGGGTTCGGTTCTGTTTACTGCCACAGTCTCACAGCTCCAGTGACCTGGGTTCGGTTCTGTTTACTGCCACAGTCTCACAGCTCCAGTGTCCCGGGTTCGGTTCTGTTTACTGCCACAGTCTCACAGCTCCAGTGACCTGGGTTCGGTTCTGTTTACTGCCACAGTCTCACAGCTCCAGTGACCCGGGTTCAGTTCTGTTTACTGCCACAGTCTCACAGCTCCAGTGACCCGGGTTCGGTTCTGTTTACTGCCACAGTCTCACAGCTCCAGTGTCCCGGGTTCGGTTCTGTTTACTGCCACAGTCTCACAGCTCCAGTGTCCCGGGTTCGGTTCTGTTCACTGTCACAGTCTCACAGCTTCAGTGACCTGGGTTCGGTTCTGTTTACTGCCACAGTCTCACAGCTCCAGTGTCCCGGGTTCGGTTCTGGGGACTGCCACAGTCTCACAGGTCCAGTGTCCCGGGTTCGGTTCTGGGGACTGCCACAGCCTCACAGCTCCAGTGACCTGGGTTCGGTTCTGTTTACTGCCACAGTCTCACAGCTTCAGTGACCTGGGTTCGGTTCTGTTTACTGCCACAGTCTCACAGCTCCAGTGTCCCGGGTTCGGTTCTGTTTACTGCCACAGTCTCACAGCTCCAGTGTCCCGGGTTCGGTTCTGTTTACTGCCACAGTCTCACAGCTCCAGTGACCCGAGTTCGGTTCTGTTTACTGCCACAGTCTCACAGCTCCAGTGTCCCGGGTTCGGTTCTGTTTACTGCCACAGTCTCACAGCTCCAGTGTCCCGGGTTCGGTTCTGTTTACTGCCACAGTCTCACAGCTCCAGTGACCTGGGTTCGGTTCTGTTTACTGCCACAGTCTCACAGCTCCAGTGTCCCGGGTTCGGTTCTGTTTACTGCCACAGTCTCACAGCTCCAGTGACCTGGGTTCGGTTCTGTTTACTGCCACAGTCTCACAGCTCCAGTGTCCCGGGTTCGGTTCTGTTCACTGCCACAGTCTCACAGCTTCAGTGACCTGGGTTCGGTTCTGTTCACTGCCACAGTCTCACAGCTCCAGTGTCCCGGGTTCGGTTCTGGGGACTGCCACAGCCTCACAGCTCCAGTGACCTGGGTTCGGTTCTGTTTACTGCCACAGTCTCACAGCTTCAGTGACCTGGGTTCGGTTCTGGGGACAGCCACAGCCTCACAGCTCCAGTGTCCTGGGTTCGGTTCTGTTTACTGCCACAGTCTCACAGCTCCAGTGTCCTGGGTTCGGTTCTGTTTACTGCCACAGTCTCACAGCTCCAGTGACCTGGGTTCGGTTCTGTTTACTGCCACAGTCTCACAGCTCCAGTGTCCTGGGTTCGGTTCTGTTTACTGCCACAGTCTCACAGCTCCAGTGACCTGGGTTCGGTTCTGTTTACTGCCACAGTCTCACAGCTCCAGAGACCGGGTTCGGTTCTGTTTACTGCCACAGCCTCACAGCTCCAGTGTCCTGGGTTCGGTTCTGTTTACTGCCACAGTCTCACAGCTCCAGTGACCCGGGTTCGGTTCTGTTTACTGCCACAGTCTCACAGCTCCAGTGACCCGGGTTCGGTTCTGCGTACTGCCACAGTCTCACAGCTCCAGTGACCCGGGTTCGGTTCTGTTTACTGCCACAGTCTCACAGCTCCAGTGACCTGGGTTCGGTTCTGTTTCCTGCCACAGTCTCACAGCTCCAGTGACCCGGGTTCAGTTCTGTTTACTGCCACAGTCTCACAGCTCCAGTGACCCTGGTTCGGTTCTGTTTACTGCCACAGTCTCACAGCTCCAGTGACATGGGTTCGGTTCTGTTTACTGCCACAGTCTCACAGCTCCAGTGACCCGGGTTCGGTTCTGTTTACTGCCACAGTCTCACAGCTTCAGTGACCTGGGTTCAGTTCTGTTTACTGCCACAGTCTCACAGCTCCAGTGACCCTGGTTCGGTTCTGTTTACTGCCACAGTCTCACAGCTCCAGTGACATGGGTTCGGTTCTGTTTACTGCCACAGTCTCACAGCTCCAGTGACCCGGGTTCGGTTCTGTTTACTGCCACAGTCTCACAGCTTCAGTGACCTGGGTTCAGTTCTGTTTACTGCCACAGTCTCACAGCTCCAGTGACCTGGGTTCGGTTCTGTTTACTGCCACAGTCTCACAGCTCCAGTGACCTGGGTTCGGTTCTGTTTACTGTCACAGTTTCACAGCTTCAGTGACCTGGGTTCGGTTCTGTTTACTGCCACAGCCTCACAGCTTCAGTGACCTGGGTTCAGTTCTGTTTACTGCCACAGTTTCACAGCTTCAGTGACCTGGGTTCGGTTCTGTTTACTGCCACAGTCTCACAGCTCCAGTGACCTGGGTTCAGTTCTGTTTACTGCCACAGTTTCACAGCTCCAGTGACCTGGGTTCGGTTCTGTTTCCTGCCACAGTCTCACAGCTCCAGTGACCCGGGTTCAGTTCTGTTTACTGCCACAGTCTCACAGCTCCAGTGACATGGGTTCGGTTCTGTTTACTGCCACAGTCTCACAGCTCCAGTGACCCTGGTTCGGTTCTGTTTACTGCCACAGTCTCACAGCTTCAGTGACCTGGGTTCAGTTCTGTTTACTGCCACAGTTTCACAGCTTCAGTGACCTGGGTTCAGTTCTGTTTTTTGCCACAGTCTCACAGCTCCAGTGTCCCGGGTTCGGTTCTGTTTACAGCCACAGTCTCACAGCTCCAGTGACCCGGGTTCGGTTCTGTTTCCTGCCACAGTCTCACAGCTCCAGTGTCCCGGGTTCGGTTCTGTTTACTGCCACAGTCTCACAGCTCCAGTGACCCGGGTTCGGTTCTGTTTACTGCCACAGTCTCACAGCTCCAGTGTCCCGGGTTCGGTTCTGTTTACTGCCACAGTCTCACAGCTCCAGTGTCCTGGGTTCGCTTCTGTTTCCTGCCACAGTCTCACAGCTCCAGTGACTTGGGTTCGGTTCTGTTTACTGCCACAGTCTCACAGCTCCAGTGACCCGGGTTCGGTTCTGTTTACTGCCACAGTCTCACAGCTCCAGCGACCTGGGTTCGGTTCTGTTTACTGCCACAGCCTCACAGCTCCAGTGACCCGGGTTCGGTTCTGTTTACTGCCACAGTCTGACAGCTCCAGTGACCTGGGTTCGGTTCTGTTTACTGCCACACTCTCACAGCTCCAGTGACCTGGGTTCGGTTCTGGGGACTGCCACAGTCTCACAGCTCCAGTGACCCGGGTTCGGTTCTGCGGACTGCCACAGTCTCTCAGCTCCAGTGACCTGGGTTCGGTTCTGTTTACTGCCACAGTCTCACAGCTCCAGTGACCTGGGTTCGGTTCTGTTTACTGCCACAGCCTCAGAGCTCCAGTGTCCCGGGTTCGGTTCTGTTTACTGCCACACTCTCACAGCTCCAGTGACCCGGGTTCAGTTCTGCGTACTGCCACAGACTCACAGCTCCAGTGTCCCGGGTTCGGTTCTGGTGACTGCCACAGCCTCACAGCTCCAGTGACCTGGGTTCGGTTCTGTTTACTGCCACAGCCTCACAGCTCCAGTGACCCGGGTTCGGTTCTGTTTTTTGCCACAGTCTCACAGCTCCAGTGACCTGGGTTCGGTTCTGGGGACTGCCACAGTCTCACAGCTCCAGTGTCCCGGGTCCGGTTCAGTTTACTGCCACAGCCTCACAGCTCCAGTGACCCGGGTTCGGTTCTGTTTACTGCCACAGTCACACAGCTCCAGTGACCTGGGTTCGGTTCTGTTTCCTGCCACAGTCTCACAGCTCCAGTGACCTGGGTTCGGTTCTGTTTACTGCCACAGTCTCACAGCTCCAGTGACCCGGGTTCGGTTCTGTTTACTGCCACAGTCTCACAGCTCCAGTGTCCCGGGTTCGGTTCTGTTTACTGCCACAGTCTCACAGCTCCAGTGTCCCGGGTTCGGTTCTGTTTACTGCCACAGTCTCACAGCTCCAGTGTCCCGGGTTCGGTTCTGTTCACTGCCACAGTCTCACAGCTCCAGTGTCCCGGGTTCGGTTCTGGGGACTGCCACAGCCTCACAGCTCCAGTGACCTGGGTTCGGTTCTGTTTACTGCCACAGTTTCACAGCTTCAGTGACCCGGGTTCAGTTCTGTTTACTGCCACAGTCTCACAGCTCCAGTGACCCGGGTTCAGTTCTGTTTACTGCCACAGTCTCACAGCTTCAGTGACCTGGGTTCAGTTCTGTTTACTGCCACAGCCACACAGCTCCAGTGACATGGGTTCGGTTCTGTTTACTGCCACAGTCTCACAGCTCCAGTGACCCGGGTTCGGTTCTGTTTACTGCCACAGTCTCACAGCTCCAGTGTCCCGGGTTCGGTTCTGTTTACTGCCACAGTCACACAGCTCCAGTGACCTGGGTTCGGTTCTGTTTACTGCCACAGTCTCACAGCTCCAGTGACCTGGGTTCGGTTCTGTTTACTGCCACTGTCTCACAGCTCCAGTGACCCGGGTTCGGTTCTGTTTACTGCCACAGTCTCACAGCTCCAGTGACATGGGTTCGGTTCTGTTTACTGCCACAGTCTCACAGCTCCAGTGACCTGGGTTCGGTTCTGTTTACTGCCACAGTCTCACAGCTCCCGTGACCTGGGTTCGGTTCTGTTTACTGCCACAGTCTCACAGCTCCAGTGACCTGGGTTCGGTTCTGTTTACTGCCACAGTCTCACAGCTCCAGTGACCTGGGTTCGGTTCTGTTTACTGCCACAGTCTCACAGCTCCAGTGACCCGGGTTCAGTTCTGTTTACTGCCACAGTCTCACAGCTCCAGTGACCCGGGTTCAGTTCTGTTTACTGCCACAGCCTCACAGCTCCAGTGACCTGGGTTCGGTTCTGTTTACTGCCACAGTCTCACAGCTCCAGTGACCTGGGTTCGGTTCTGTTTACTGCCACAGTCTCACAGCTCCAGTGACCTGGGTTCGGTTCTGTTTACTGCCACAGTCTCACAGCTCCAATGTCCCGGGTTCGGTTCTGTTTACTGCCACAGTCTCACAGCTCCAGTGACCTGGGTTCGGTTCTGTTTACTGCCACAGTCTCACAGCTCCAGTGACCCGGGTTCGGTTCTGTTTACTGCCACAGTCTCACAGCTCCAGTGACCCGGGTTCAGTTCTGTTTACTGCCACAGTCTCACAGCTCCAGTGACCCGGGTTCAGTTCTGTTTACTGCCACAGTCTCACAGCTCCAGTGACCCGGGTTAAGTTCTGTTTACTGCCACAGTCTCACAGCTCCAGTGTCCCGGGTTCGGTTCTGTTTACTGCCACAGTCTCACAGCTCCAGTGACCTGGGTTCGGTTCTGTTTACTGCCACAGTCTCACAGCTCCAGTGACCTGGGTTCGGTTCTGTTTACTGCCACAGTCTCACAGCTCCAGTGACCCGGGTTCGGTTCTGTTTACTGCCACAGTCTCACAGCTCCAGTGTCCCGGGTTCGGTTCTGTTTACTGCCACAGTCTCACAGCTCCAGTGACCTGGGTTCGGTTCTGTTTACTGCCACAGTCTCACAGCTCCAGTGACCTGGGTTCAGTTCTGTTTACTGCCACAGCCTCACAGCTCCAGTGACCTGGGTTCAGTTCTGTTTACTGCCACAGCCTCACAGCTCCAGTGACCTGAGTTCGGTTCTGTTTACTGCCACAGTCTCACAGCTCCAGTGACCAGGGTTCGGTTCTGTTTACTGCCACAGTCTCACAGCTCCAGTGACCCGGGTTCGGTTCTGTTTACTGCCACAGTCTCACAGCTCCAGTGACCTGAGTTCGGTTCTGTTTACTTCCACAGCCTCACAGCTCCAGTGTCCTGGGTTCGGTTCTGTTTACTGCCACAGTCTCACAGCTCCAGTGTCCCGGGTTCGGTTCTGTTTACTGCCACAGTCTCACAGCTCCAGTGTCCCGGGTTCGGTTCTGTTTACTGCCACAGTCTCACAGCTCCAGTGACCTGGGTTCGGTTCTGTTTACTGCCACAGTCTCACAGCTCCAGTGTCCCGGGTTCGGTTCTGTTTACTGCCACAGTCTCACAGCTCCAGTGTCCCGGGTTCGGTTCTGTTTACTGCCACAGTCTCACCGCTTCAGTGACCTGGGTTCGGTTCTGTTTACTGCCACAGTCTCACAGCTCCAGTGACCTGGGTTCGGTTCTGTTTACTGCCACAGTCTCACAGCTCCAGTGTCCCGGGTTCGGTTCTGTTTACTGCCACAGTCTCACAGCTCCAGTGACCTGGGTTCGGTTCTGTTTAATGCCACAGTCTCACAGCTCCAGTGACCCGGGTTCAGTTCTGTTTACTGCCACAGTCTCACAGCTCCAGTGACCCGGGTTCGGTTCTGTTTACTGCCACAGTCTCACAGCTCCAGTGTCCCGGGTTCGGTTCTGTTTACTGCCACAGTCTCACAGCTCCAGTGTCCCGGGTTCGGTTCTGTTTACTGCCACAGTCTCAGAGCTCCAGTGACCCGGGTTCGGTTCTGTTTACTGCCACAGTCTCACAGCTCCAGTGACCTGGGTTCGGTTCTGTTTACTGCCACAGTCTCACAGCTCCAGTGACCCGGGTTAAGTTCTGTTTACTGCCACAGTCTCACAGCTCCAGTGTCCCGGGTTCGGTTCTGTTTACTGCCACAGTCTCACAGCTCCAGTGACCTGGGTTCGGTTCTGTTTACTGCCACAGTCTCACAGCTCCAGTGACCTGGGTTCGGTTCTGTTTACTGCCACAGTCTCACAGCTCCAGTGACCCGGGTTCGGTTCTGTTTACTGCCACAGTCTCACAGCTCCAGTGTCCCGGTTTCGGTTCTGTTTACTGCCACAGTCTCACAGCTCCAGTGACCTGGGTTCGGTTCTGTTTACTGCCACAGTCTCACAGCTCCAGTGACCTGGGTTCAGTTCTGTTTACTGCCACAGCCTCACAGCTCCAGTGACCTGGGTTCAGTTCTGTTTACTGCCACAGCCTCACAGCTCCAGTGACCTGAGTTCGGTTCTGTTTACTGCCACAGTCTCACAGCTCCAGTGACCTGGGTTCGGTTCTGTTTACTGCCACAGTCTCACAGCTCCAGTGACCCGGGTTCGGTTCTGTTTACTGCCACAGTCTCACAGCTCCAGTGACCTGAGTTCGGTTCTGTTTACTGCCACAGTCTCACAGCTCCAGTGACCCGGGTTCGGTTCTGTTTACTGCCACAGTCTCACAGCTCCAGTGACCTGAGTTCGGTTCTGTTTACTGCCACAGCCTCACAGCTCCAGTGTCCTGGGTTCGGTTCTGGGGACTGCCACAGTCTCACAGCTCCAGTGTCCCGGGTTCGGTTCTGTTTACTGCCACAGTCTCACAGCTCCAGTGTCCCGGGTTCGGTTCTGTTTACTGCCACAGTCTCACAGCTCCAGTGACCTGGGTTCGGTTCTGTTTACTGCCACAGTCTCACAGCTCCAGTGTCCCGGGTTCGGTTCTGTTTACTGCCACAGTCTCACAGCTCCAGTGTCCCGGGTTCGGTTCTGTTTACTGCCACAGTCTCACCGCTTCAGTGACCTGGGTTCGGTTCTGTTTACTGCCACAGTCTCACAGCTCCAGTGACCTGGGTTCGGTTCTGTTTACTGCCACAGTCTCACAGCTCCAGTGTCCCGGGTTCGGTTCTGTTTACTGCCACAGTCTCAGCTCCAGTGACCTGGGTTCGGTTCTGCGTACTGCCACAGTCTCACAGCTCCAGTGACCCGGGTTCAGTTCTGTTTACTGCCACAGTCTCACAGCTCCAGTGACCCGGGTTCGGTTCTGTTTACTGCCACAGTCTCACAGCTCCAGTGTCCCGGGTTCGGTTCTGTTTACTGCCACAGTCTCACAGCTCCAGTGTCCCGGGTTCGGTTCTGTTCACTGCCACAGTCTCACAGCTTCAGTGACCTGGGTTCGGTTCTGTTTACTGCCACAGTCTCACAGCTCCAGTCTCCCGGGTTCGGTTCTGGGGACTGCCACAGTCTCACAGCTCCAGTGTCCCGGGTTCGGTTCTGGGGACTGCCACAGCCTCACAGCTCCAGTGACCTGGGTTCGGTTCTGTTTACTGCCACAGTCTCACAGCTTCAGTGACCTGGGTTCGGTTCTGTTTACTGCCACAGTCTCACAGCTCCAGTGTCCCGGGTTCGGTTCTGTTTACTGCCACAGCCTCACAGCTCCAGTGTCCCGGGTTCGGTTCTGTTTACTGCCACAGTCTCACAGCTCCAGTGACCCGAGTTCGGTTCTGTTTACTGCCACAGTCTCACAGCTCCAGTGTCCCGGGTTCGGTTCTGTTTACTGCCACAGTCTCACAGCTCCAGTGTCCCGGGTTCGGTTCTGTTTACTGCCACAGTCTCACAGCTTCAGTGACCTGGGTTCGGTTCTGTTTACTGCCACAGTCTCACAGCTCCAGTGTCCCGGGTTCGGTTCTGTTTACTGCCACAGTCTCACAGCTCCAGTGACCTGGGTTCGGTTCTGTTTACTGCCACAGTCTCACAGCTCCAGTGTCCCGGGTTCGGTTCTGTTTACTGCCACAGTCTCACAGCTCCAGTGACCAGGGTTCGGTTCTGTTTACTGCCACAGTCTCACAGCTCCAGTGTCCCGGGTTCGGTTCTGTTTACTGCCCCAGTCTCACAGCTCCAGTGACCTGGGTTCGGTTCTGTTTACTGCCACAGTCTCACAGCTCCAGTGACCTGGGTTCGGTTCTGTTTACTGCCACAGTCTCACAGCTTCAGTGACCTGGGTTCGGTTCTGTTTACTGCCACAGTCTCACAGCTCCAGTGACCTGGGTTCGGTTCTGTTTACTGCCACAGTCTCACAGCTCCAGTGTCCCGGGTTCGGTTCTGTTTACTGCCACAGTCTCACAGCTCCAGTGACCTGGGTTCGGTTCTGTTCACTGCCACAGCCTCACAGCTCCAGTGACCTGGGTTCGGTTCTGTTTACTGCCACAGTCTCACAGCTTCAGTGACCTGGGTTCGGTTCTGGGGACAGCCACAGCCTCACAGCTCCAGTGTCCTGGGTTCGGTTCTGTTTTTTGCCACAGTCTCACAGCTCCAGTGACCTGGGTTCGGTTCTGGGGACTGCCACAGTCTCACAGCTCCAGTGTCCCGGGTCCGGTTCAGTTTACTGCCACAGCCTCACAGCTCCAGTGACCCGGGTTCGGTTCTGTTTACTGCCACAGTCACACAGCTCCAGTGACCTGGGTTCGGTTCTGTTTCCTGCCACAGTCTCACAGCTCCAGTGACCTGGGTTCGGTTCTGTTTACTGCCACAGTCTCACAGCTCCAGTGACCCGGGTTCGGTTCTGTTTACTGCCACAGTCTCACAGCTCCAGTGACCTGGGTTCGGTTCTGTTTACTGCCACAGTCTCACAGCTCCAGTGTCCCGGGTTCAGTTCTTTTTACTGCCACAGTCTCACAGCTCCAGTGTCCCGGGTTCGGTTCTGTTTACTGCCACAGTCTCAGAGCTCCAGTGACCCGGGTTCGGTTCTGTTTACTGCCACAGTCTCACAGCTCCAGTGTCCCGGGTTCGGTTCTGTTTACTGCCTCAGTCTCACAGCTCCAGTGACCTGGGTTCGGTTCTGTTTACTGCCACAGTCTCACAGCTCCAGTGACCTGGGTTCGGTTCTGTTTACTGCCACAGTCTCACAGCTTCAGTGACCTGGGTTCGGTTCTGTTTACTGCCACAGTCTCACAGCTCCAGTGACCTGGGTTCGGTTCTGTTTACTGCCACAGTCTCACAGCTCCAGTGTCCCGGGTTCGGTTCTGTTTACTGCCACAGTCTCACAGCTCCAGTGACCTGGGTTCGGTTCTGTTCACTGCCACAGCCTCACAGCTCCAGTGACCTGGGTTCGGTTCTGTTTACTGCCACAGTCTCACAGCTTCAGTGACCTGGGTTCGGTTCTGGGGACAGCCACAGCCTCACAGCTCCAGTGTCCTGGGTTCGGTTCTGTTTTTTGCCACAGTCTCACAGCTCCAGTGACCTGGGTTCGGTTCTGGGGACTGCCACAGTCTCACAGCTCCAGTGTCCCGGGTCCGTTTCAGTTTACTGCCACAGCCTCACAGCTCCAGTGACCCGGGTTCGGTTCTGTTTACTGCCACAGTCACACAGCTCCAGTGACCTGGGTTCGGTTCTGTTTCCTGCCACAGTCTCACAGCTCCAGTGACCTGGGTTCGGTTCTGTTTACTGCCACAGTCTCACAGCTCCAGTGACCCGGGTTCGGTTCTGTTTACTGCCACAGTCTCACAGCTCCAGTGACCTGGGTTCGGTTCTGTTTACTGCCACAGTCTCACAGCTCCAGTGTCCCGGGTTCAGTTCTTTTTACTGCCACAGTCTCACAGCTCCAGTGTCCCGGGTTCGGTTCTGTTTACTGCCACAGTCTCAGAGCTCCAGTGACCCGGGTTCGGTTCTGTTTACTGCCACAGTCTCACAGCTCCAGTGTCCCGGGTTCGGTTCTGTTTACTGCCACAGTCTCACAGCTCCAGTGACCTGGGTTCGGTTCTGTTTCCTGCCACAGTCTCACAGCTCCAGTGACCCGGGTTCAGTTCTGTTTACTGCCACAGTCGCACATCTCCAGTGACCCGGGTTCGGTTTAGTTTACTGCCACAGTCTCACAGCTCCAGTGACCTGGGTTCGGTTCTGTTTACTGCCACAGTCTCACAGCTCCAGTGACCTGGGTTCGGTTCTGTTTACTGCCACAGTCTCACAGCTCCAGTGACATGGGTTCGGTTCTGTTTACTGCCACAGTCTCACAGCTCCAGTGACCCGGGTTCGGTTCTGCGTACTGCCACAGTCTCACAGCTTCAGTGACCTGGGTTCAGTTCTGTTTACTGCCGCAGCCTCACAGCTCCAGTGACATGGGCTCGGTTCTGTTTACTGCCACAGTCTCACAGCTTCAGTGACCCGGGTTCGGTTCTGTTTACTGCCACAGTCTCACATCTCCAGTGACCTGGGTTCCGTTCTGTTTACTGCCACAGTCTCACAGCTCCAGTGACCTGGGTTCGGTTCTGTTTACTGCCACAGTCTCACAGCTCCAGTGACCTGGGTTCGGTTCTGTTCACTGCCACAGTCTCACAGCTCCAGTGTCCCGGGTTCGGTTCTGTTTACTGCCACAGTCTCACAGCTCCAGTGTCCCGGGTTCGGTTCTGTTTACTGCCACAGCCTCACAGCTCCAGTGTCCCGGGTTCGGTTCTGTTTACTGTCACAGTCTTACAGCTCCAGTGACCTGGGTTCGGTTCTGTTTACTGCCACAGTCTCACAGCTCCAGTGACCTGGGTTCGGTTCTGTTTACTGCCACAGTCTCACAGCTCCAGTGACCTGGGTTCGGTTCTGTTTCCTGCCACAGTCTCACAGCTCCAGTGACCCGGGTTCGGTTCTGTTTACTGCCACAGCCTCACAGCTCCAGTGACCCGGGTTCGGTTCTGTTTACTGCCACAGTCTCACCGCTCCAGTGACCCGGGTTCGGTTCTGTTTACTGCCACAGTCTCACAGCTCCAGTGACCTGGGTTCGGTTCTGTTTACTGCCACACTCTCACAGCTCCAGTGACCTGGGTTCGGTTCTGGGGACTGCCACAGTCTCACAGCTCCAGTGACCCGGGTTCGGTTCTGGGGACTGCCACAGTCTCACAGCTCCAGTGACCTGGGTTCGGTTCTGTTTACTGCCACAGTCTCACAGCTCCAGTGACCTGGGTTCGGTTCTGTTTACTGCCACAGCCTCACAGCTCCAGTGTCCCGGGTTCGGTTCTGTTTACTGCCACACTCTCACAGCTCCAGTGACCCGGGTTCAGTTCTGCGTACTGCCACAGTCTCACAGCTCCAGTGTCCCGGGTTCGGTTCTGGGGACTGCCACAGCCTCACAGCTCCAGTGTCCCGGGTTAGGTTCTGTTTACTGCCACACTCTCACAGCTCCAGTGACCTGGGTTCGGTTCTGGGGACTGCCACAGCCTCACAGCTCCAGTGACCTGGGTTCGGTTCTGTTTACTGCCGCAGCCTCACAGCTCCAGTGACCCGGGTTCGGTTCTGTTTTTTGCCACAGTCTCACAGCTCCAGTGACCTGGGTTCGGTTCTGGGGACTGCCACAGTCTCACAGCTCCAGTGTCCCGGGTCCGGTTCTGTTTACTGCCACAGCCTCACAGCTCCAGTGACCCGGGTTCGGTTCTGTTTACTGCCACAGTCTCACAGCTCCAGTGTCCCGGGTCCGGTTCTGTTTACTGCCACAGTCTCACAGCTCCAGTGACCTGGGTTCGGTTCTGTTTACTGCCACAGTCTCACAGCTCCAGTGTCCCGGGTTCGGTTCTGTTTACTGCCACAGTCTCACAGCTTCAGTGACCTGGGTTCGGTTCTGTTTACTGCCACAGTCTCACAGCTTCAGTGACCTGGGTTCGGTTCTGTTTACTGCCACAGTCTCACAGCTCCAGTGACCTGGGTTCGGTTCTGTTTACTGCCACAGTCTCACAGCTCCAGTGACCCGGGTTCGGTTCTGTTTACTGCCACAGTCTCACAGCTCCAGTGTCCCGGGTTCGGTTCTGTTTACTGCCACAGTCTCACAGCTCCAGTGACCTGGGTTCGGTTCTGTTCACTGCCACAGTCTCACAGCTTCAGTGACCTGGGTTCGGTTCTGTTCACTGCCACAGTCTCACAGCTCCAGTGTCCCGGGTTCGGTTCTGGGGACTGCCACAGCCTCACAGCTCCAGTGACCTGGGTTCGGTTCTGTTTACTGCCACAGTCTCACAGCTTCAGTGACCTGGGTTCGGTTCTGGGGACAGCCACAGCCTCACAGCTCCAGTGTCCTGGGTTCGGTTCTGTTTTTTGCCACAGTCTCACAGCTCCAGTGACCTGGGTTCGGTTCTGGGGACTGCCACAGTCTCACAGCTCCAGTGTCCCGGGTCCGGTTCAGTTTACTGCCACAGCCTCACAGCTCCAGTGACCCGGGTTCGGTTCTGTTTACTGCCACAGTCACACAGCTCCAGTGACCTGGGTTCGGTTCTGTTTCCTGCCACAGTCTCACAGCTCCAGTGACCTGGGTTCGGTTCTGTTTACTGCCACAGTCTCACAGCTCCAGTGACCCGGGTTCGGTTCTGTTTACTGCCACAGTCTCACAGCTCCAGTGACCTGGGTTCGGTTCTGTTTACTGCCACAGTCTCACAGCTCCAGTGTCCCGGGTTCAGTTCTTTTTACTGCCACAGTCTCACAGCTCCAGTGTCCCGGGTTCGGTTCTGTTTACTGCCACAGTCTCAGAGCTCCAGTGACCCGGGTTCGGTTCTGTTTACTGCCACAGTCTCACAGCTCCAGTGTCCCGGGTTCGGTTCTGTTTACTGCCACAGTCTCACAGCTCCAGTGACCTGGGTTCGGTTCTGTTTCCTGCCACAGTCTCACAGCTCCAGTGACCCGGGTTCAGTTCTGTTTACTGCCACAGTCTCACATCTCCAGTGACCCGGGTTCGGTTTAGTTTACTGCCACAGTCTCACAGCTCCAGTGACCTGGGTTCGGTTCTGTTTACTGCCACAGTCTCACAGCTCCAGTGACCCGGGTTCAGTTCTGTTTACTGCCACAGTCTCACAGCTCCAGTGACATGGGTTCGGTTCTGTTTACTGCCACAGTCTCACAGCTCCAGTGACCCGGGTTCGGTTCTGCGTACTGCCACAGTCTCACAGCTTCAGTGACCTGGGTTCAGTTCTGTTTACTGCCGCAGCCTCACAGCTCCAGTGACATGGGCTCGGTTCTGTTTACTGCCACAGTCTCACAGCTTCAGTGACCCGGGTTCGGTTCTGTTTACTGCCACAGTCTCACAGCTCCAGTGACCTGGGTTCCGTTCTGTTTACTGCCACAGTCTCACAGCTCCAGTGACCTGGGTTCGGTTCTGTTTACTGCCACATTCTCACAGCTCCAGTGACCTGGGTTCGGTTCTGTTCACTGCCACAGTCTCACAGCTCCAGTGTCCCGGGTTCGGTTCTGTTTACTGCCACAGTCTCACAGCTCCAGTGTCCCGGGTTCGGTTCTGTTTACTGCCACAGCCTCACAGCTCCAGTGTCCCGGGTTCGGTTCTGTTTACTGTCACAGTCTTACAGCTCCAGTGACCTGGGTTCGGTTCTGTTTACTGCCACAGTCTCACAGCTCCAGTGACCTGGGTTCGGTTCTGTTTACTGCCACAGTCTCACAGCTCCAGTGACCTGGGTTCGGTTCTGTTTCCTGCCACAGTCTCACAGCTCCAGTGACCCGGGTTCGGTTCTGTTTACTGCCACAGCCTCACAGCTCCAGTGACCCGGGTTCGGTTCTGTTTACTGCCACAGTCTCACCGCTCCAGTGACCCGGGTTCGGTTCTGTTTACTGCCACAGTCTCACAGCTCCAGTGACCTGGGTTCGGTTCTGTTTACTGCCACACTCTCACAGCTCCAGTGACCTGGGTTCGGTTCTGGGGACTGCCACAGTCTCACAGCTCCAGTGACCCGGGTTCGGTTCTGGGGACTGCCACAGTCTCACAGCTCCAGTGACCTGGGTTCGGTTCTGTTTACTGCCACAGTCTCACAGCTCCAGTGACCTGGGTTCGGTTCTGTTTACTGCCACAGCCTCACAGCTCCAGTGTCCCGGGTTCGGTTCTGTTTACTGCCACACTCTCACAGCTCCAGTGACCCGGGTTCAGTTCTGCGTACTGCCACAGTCTCACAGCTCCAGTGTCCCGGGTTCGGTTCTGGGGACTGCCACAGCCTCACAGCTCCAGTGTCCCGGGTTCGGTTCTGTTTACTGCCACACTCTCACAGCTCCAGTGACCTGGGTTCGGTTCTGGGGACTGCCACAGCCTCACAGCTCCAGTGACCTGGGTTCGGTTCTGTTTACTGCCGCAGCCTCACAGCTCCAGTGACCCGGGTTCGGTTCTGTTTTTTGCCACAGTCTCACAGCTCCAGTGACCTGGGTTCGGTTCTGGGGACTGCCACAGTCTCACAGCTCCAGTGTCCCGGGTCCGGTTCTGTTTACTGCCACAGCCTCACAGCTCCAGTGACCCGGGTTCGGTTCTGTTTACTGCCACAGTCTCACAGCTCCAGTGTCCCGGGTCCGGTTCTGTTTACTGCCACAGTCTCACAGCTCCAGTGACCTGGGTTCGGTTCTGTTTACTGCCACAGTCTCACAGCTCCAGTGACCTGGGTTCGGTTCTGTTTACTGCCACAGTCTCACAGCTCCAGTGACCCGGGTTCGGTTCTGTTTACTGCCATAGTCTCACAGCTCCAGTGACCCGGGTTCGGATCTGTTTACTGCCACAGTCTCACAGCTCCAGTGTCCCGGGTTCGGCTCTGTTTACTGCCACAGTCTCACAGCTCCAGTGACCTGGGTTCAGTTCTGTTTACTGCCACAGCCTCACAGCTCCAGTGACCTGGGTTCGGTTCTGTTTACTGCCACAGTCTCACAGATCCAGTGACCTGGGTTCAGTTCTGTTTACTGCCACAGCCTCACAGCTCCAGTGACCTGGGTTCGGTTCTGTTTACTGCCACAGTCTCACAGCTCCAGTGACCTGGGTTCAGTTCTGTTTACTGCCACAGTCTCACAGCTCCAGTGACCTGGGTTCAGTTCTGTTTACTGCCACAGTCTCACAGCTCCAGTGTCCCGGGTTCGGTTCTGTTTACTGCCACAGTCTCACAGCTCCAGTGACCTGAGTTCGGTTCTGTTTACTGCCACAGCCTCACAGCTCCAGTGTCCTGGGTTCGGTTCTGGGGACTGCCACAGTCTCACAGCTCCAGTGTCCCGGGTTCGGATCTGTTTACTGCCACACTCTCACAGCTTCAGTGACCCGGGTTCGGTTCTGTTTACTGCCACAGTCTCACAGCTCCAGTGTCCCGGGTTCGGTTCTGTTTACTGCCGCAGTCTCATAGCTCCAGTGACCTGGGTTCGGTTCTGCGTACTGCCACAGTCTCACAGCTCCAGTGACCCGGGTTCTGTTCTGTTCACTGCCACAGTCTCACAGCTCCAGTGTCCCGGGTTCGGTTCTGTTTACTGCCACAGTCTCACAGCTCCAGTGACCTGGGTTCCGTTCTGTTTACTGCCACAGTCTCACAGCTCCAGTGACCTGGGTTCGGTTCTGTTTACTGCCACAGTCTCACAGCTCCAGTGACCTGGGTTCGGTGCTGTTCACTGCCACAGTCTCACAGCTCCAGTGTCCCGGGTTCGGTTCTGTTTACTGCCACAGTCTCACAGCTCCAGTGTCCCGGGTTCGGTTCTGTTTACTGCCACAGTCTCACAGCTCCAGTGACCCGGGTTCGGTTCTGTTTACTGCCACAGTCTCACAGCTCCAGTGTCCCGTGTTCGGTTCTGTTTACTGTCACAGTCTTACAGCTCCAGTGACCTGGGTTCGGTTCTGTTTACTGCCACAGCCTCACAGCTCCAGTGACCCGGGTTCGGTTCTGTTTTTTGCCACAGTCTCACAGCTCCAGTGACCTGGGTTCGGTTCTGGGGACTGCCACAGTCTCACAGCTCCAGTGTCCCGGGTCCGGTTCTGTTTACTGCCACAGCCTCACAGCTCCAGTGACCCGGGTTCGGTTCTGTTTACTGCCACAGTCACACAGCTCCAGTGACCTGGGTTCGGTTCTGTTTACTGCCACAGTCTCACAGCTCCAGTGACCCGGGTTCAGTTCTGTTTACTGCCACAGTCTCACAGCTCCAGTGACCCGGGTTCGGTTCTGTTTACTGCCACATTCTCACAGCTCCAGTGACCTGGGTTCGGTTCTGTTTACTGCCACAGTCTCACAGCTCCAGTGACCCGGGTTCGGTTCTGTTTACTGCCACAGTCTCACAGCTCCAGTGACCTGGGTTCGGTTCTGTTTACTGCCACAGTCTCGCAGCTCCAGTGTCCCGGGTTCAGTTCTGTTTACTGCCACAGTCTCACAGCTCCAGTGACCCGGGTTCGTTTCTGTTTACTGCCACAGTCTCACAGCTCCAGTGTCCCGGGTTCGGTTCTGTTTACTGCCACAGTCTCACAGCTCCAGTGACCTGGGTTCGTTTCTGTTTACTGCCACAGTCTCACAGCTCCAGTGTCCCGGGTTCGGTTCTGTTTACTGCCACAGTCTCACATCTCCAGTGACCCGGGTTCGGTTTAGTTTACTGCCACAGTCTCACAGCTCCAGTGACCTGGGTTCGGTTCTGTTTACTGCCACAGTCTCATAGCTCCAGTGACCTGGGTTCGGTTCTGCGTACTGCCACAGTCTCACAGCTCCAGTGACCCGGGTTCTGTTCTGTTTACTGCCACAGTCTCACAGCTCCAGTGTCCCGGGTTCGGTTCTGTTTACTGCCACAGTCTCACAGCTCCAGTGACCTGGGTTCGGTTCTGTTTACTGCCACAGTCTCACAGCTCCAGTGACCTGGGTTCGGTTCTGTTTACTGCCACAGTCTCACAGCTCCAGTGACCTGGGTTCGGTTCTGTTCACTGCCACAGTCTCACAGCTTCAGTGACCTGGGTTCAGTTCTGTTTACTGCCACAGTCTCACAGCTCCAGTGTCCCGGGTTCAGTTCTGTTTACTGCCACAGTCTCACAGCTCCAGTGACCCGGGTTCCGTTCTGTTTACTGCCACAGTCTCACAGCTCCAGTGACCTGGGTTCGGTTCTGTTTACTGCCACAGTCTCACAGCTCCAGTGACCTGGGTTCGGTTCTGTTCACTGCCACAGTCTCACAGCTCCAGTGTCCCGGGTTCGGTTCTGTTTACTGCCACAGTCTCACAGCTCCGGTGTCCCGGGTTCGGTTCTGTTTACTGCCACAGTCTCACAGCTCCAGTGTCCCGGGTTCGGTTCTGTTTACTGCCACAGTCTCACAGCTCCAGTGTCCCGGGTTCGGTTCTGTTTACTGCCACAGCCTCACAGCTCCAGTGACCCGGGTTCGGTTCTGTTTACTGCCACAGTCTCACAGCTCCAGTGTCCCGGGTTCTGTTCTGCGTACTGCCACAGTCGCACAGCTCCAGTGACCTGGGTTCAGTTCTGTTTACTGCCACAGTCTCACAGCTCCAGTGACCTGGGTTCGGTTCTGTTTACTGCCACAGTCTCACAGCTCCAGTGACCTGGGTTCTGTTCTGTTTACTGCCACAGTCTCACAGCTCCAGTGACCTGGGTTCGGTTCTGTTTACTGCCACAGTCTCACAGCTCCAGTGTCCTGGGATCAGTTCTGTTTACTGCCACAGTCTCACAGCTGCAGTGACCCGGGTTCGGTTCTGTTTACTGCCACAGCCTCACAGCTCCAGTGACCTGGGTTCGGTTCTGTTTACTGCCACAGTCTCACAGATCCAGTGACCTGGGTTCGGTTCTGTTTACTGCCACAGTCTAACAGCTCCAGTGACCCGGGTTCGGTTCTGTTTACTGCCACAGCCTCACAGCTCCAGTGACCCGGGTTCGGTTCTGTTTACTGCCACAGTCTCACCGCTCCAGTGACCCGGGTTCGGTTCTGTTTACTGCCAAACTCTCACAGCTCCAGTGACCTGGGTTCGGTTCTGGGGACTGCCACAGTCTCACAGCTCCAGTGTCCTGGGTTCGGTTCTGGGGACTGCCACAGTCTCACAGCTCCAGTGACCTGGGTTCGGTTCTGTTTACTGCCACAGCCTCACAGCTCCAGTGACCCGGGTTCGGTTCTGTTTACTGCCACAGTCTCACAGCTCCAGTGACCTGCGTTCGGTTCTGTTTACTGCCACAGTCTCACAGCTCCAGTGACCTGGGTTCGGTTCTGTTTACTGCCACAGTCTCACAGCTCCAGTGACCTGGGTTCGGTTCTGTTTACTGCCACAGCCTCACAGCTCCAGTGTCCCGGGTTCGGTTCTGTTTACTGCCACAGTCTCACAGCTCCAGTGACCTGGGTTCGGTTCTGTTTACTGCCACAGTCTCACAGCTCCAGTGTCCCGGGTTCGGTTCTGGGGACTGCCACAGCCTCACAGCTCCAGTGTCCCGGGTTCGGTTCTGTTTACTGCCACACTCTCACAGCTCCAGTGACCTGGGTTCGGTTCTGGGGACTGCCACAGCCTCACAGCTCCAGTGACCTGGGTTCGGTTCTGTTTACTGCCGCAGCCTCACAGCTCCAGTGACCCGGGTTCGGTTCTGTTTTTTGCCACAGTCTCACAGCTCCAGTGACCTGGGTTCGGTTCTGTTTACTGCCACAGTCTCACAGCTCCAGTGACCTGGGTTCGGTTCTGTTTACTGCCACAGTCTCACAGCTCCAGTGACCTGGGTTCGGTTCTGTTTACTGCCACAGTCTCACAGCTTCAGTGACCCAGGTTCGGTTCTGTTTACTGCCACAGTCTCATAGCTCCAGTGACCTGGGTTCGGTTCTGCGTACTGCCACAGTCTCACAGCTTCAGTGACCTGGGTTCGGTTCTGTTTACTGCCACATTCTCACAGCTCCAGTGACCTGGGTTCATTTCTGTTTACTGCCACAGTCTCACAGCTCCAGTGACCTGGGTTCGGTTCTGGGGACTGCCACAGTCTCACAGCTCCAATGTCCCGGGTTCGTTTCTGTTTACTGCCACAGTCTCACAGCTCCAGTGTCCCGGGTTCGGTTCTGTTTACTGCCACAGTCTCACAGCTCCAGTGTCCCGGGTTCGGTTCTGTTTACTGCCACAGTCTCACAGCTCCAGTGTCCTGGGTTCGGTTCTGTTCACTGCCACAGTCTCACAGCTCCAGTGTCCCGGGTTCGGTTCTGTTTACTGCCACAGTCTCACAGCTCCAGTGTCCCGGGTTCGGTTCTGTTTACTGTCAAAGTCTTACAGCTCCAGTGACCTGGGTTCGGTTCTGTTTACTGCCACAGTCTCACAGCTCCAGTGACCTGGGTTCTGTTCTGTTTACTGCCACAGTCTCACAGCTTCAGTGACCCGGGTTCAGTTCTGTTTACTGCCACAGTCTCACAGCTCCAGTGACCTGGGTTCGGTTCTGTTTACTGCCACAGTCTCACAGCTCCAGTGTCCTGGGTTCAGTTCTGTTTACTGCCACAGTCTCACAGCTCCAGTGACCCGGGTTCGGTTCTGTTTACTGCCACAGCCTCACAGCTCCAGTGACCCGGGTTCGGTTCTGTTTACTGCCACAGTCTCACAGCTGCAGTGACCCGGGTTCGGTTCTGTTTACTGCCACAGCCTCACAGCTCCAGTGACCTGGGTTCGGTTCTGTTTACTGCCACAGTCTCACAGCTCCAGTGACCTGGGTTCGGTTCTGTTTACTGCCACAGTCTCACAGCTCCAGTGACCCGGGTTCGGTTCTGTTTACTGCCACAGCCTCACAGCTCCAGTGACCCGGGTTCGGTTCTGTTTACTGCCACAGTCTCACCGCTCCAGTGACCCGGGTTCGGTTCTGTTTACTGCCAAACTCTCACAGCTCCAGTGACCTGGGTTCGGTTCTGGGGACTGCCTCAGTCTCACAGCTCCAGTGTCCTGGGTTCGGTTCTGGGGACTGCCACAGTCTCACAGCTCCAGTGACCTGGGTTCGGTTCTGTTTACTGCCACAGTCTCACAGCTCCAGTGACCTGGGTTCGGTTCTGTTTACTGCCACAGTCTCACAGCTCCAGTGACCTGGGTTCGGTTCTGTTTACTGCCACAGTCTCACAGCTCCAGTGACCTGGGTTCGGTTCTGTTTACTGCCACAGTCTCACAGCTCCAGTGACCTGGGTTCGGTTCTGTTTACTGCCACAGCCACACAGCTCCAGTGTCCCGGGTTCGGTTCTGTTTACTGCCACAGTCTCACAGCTCCAGTGACCCGGGTTCAGTTCTGCGTACTGCCACAGTCTCACAGCTCCAGTGTCCCGGGTTCGGTTCTGGGGACTGCCACAGCCTCACAGCTCCAGTGTCCCGGGTTCGGTTCTGTTTACTGCCACACTCTCACAGCTCCAGTGACCTGGGTTCGGTTCTGGGGACTGCCACAGCCTCACAGCTCCAGTGACCTGGGTTCGGTTCTGTTTACTGCCGCAGCCTCACAGCTCCAGTGACCCGGGTTCGGTTCTGTTTTTTGCCACAGTCTCACAGCTCCAGTGACCTGGGTTCGGTTCTGGGGACTGCCACAGTCTCACAGCTCCAGTGTCCCGGGTCCGGTTCTGTTTACTGCCACAGCCTCACAGCTCCAGTGACCCGGGTTCGGTTCTGTTTACTGCCACAGTCTCACAGCTCCAGTGTCCCGGGTCCGGTTCTGTTTACTGCCACAGTCTCACAGCTCCAGTGACCTGGGTTCGGTTCTGTTTACTGCCACAGTCTCACAGCTCCAGTGACCTGGGTTCGGTTCTGTTTACTGCCACAGTCTCACAGCTTCAGTGACCCAGGTTCGATTCTGTTTACTGCCACAGTCTCATAGCTCCAGTGACCTGGGTTCGGTTCTGCGTACTGCCACAGTCTCACAGCTTCAGTGACCTGGGTTCGGTTCTGTTTACTGCCACAGTCTCACAGCTCCAGTGACCTGGGTTCAGTTCTGTTTACTGCCACAGTCTCACAGCTCCAGTGACCTGGGTTCGGTTCTGGGGACTGCCACAGTCTCACAGCTCCAATGTCCCGGGTTCAGTTCTGTTTACTGCCACAGTCTCACAGCTCCAGTGTCCCGGGTTCGGTTCTGTTTACTGCCACAGTCTCACAGCTCCAGTGTCCCGGGTTCGGTTCTGTTTACTGCCACAGTCTCACAGCTCCAGTGTCCTGGGTTCGGTTCTGTTCACTGCCACAGTCTCACAGCTCCAGTGTCCCGGGTTCGGTTCTGTTTACTGCCACAGTCTCACAGCTCCAGTGTCCCGGGTTCGGTTCTGTTTACTGTCACAGTCTTACAGCTCCAGTGACCTGGGTTCGGTTCTGTTTACTGCCACAGTCTCACAGCTCCAGTGACCTGGGTTCTGTTCTGTTTACTGCCACAGTCTCACAGCTTCAGTGACCCGGGTTCAGTTCTGTTTACTGCCACAGTCTCACAGCTCCAGTGACCCGGGTTCAGTTCTGTTTACTGCCACAGCCTCACAGCTCCAGTGACCCGGGTTCGGTTCTGTTTACTGCCACAGTCTCACAGCTCCAGTGACCCGGGTTCGGTTCTGTTTACTGCCACAGTCTCACAGCTCCAGTGACCTGGGTTCGGTTCTGTTTACTGCCACACTCTCACAGCTCCAGTGACCTGGGTTCGGTTCTGGGGACTGCCACAGTCTCACAGCTCCAGTGACCCGGGTTCGGTTCTGGGGACTGCCACAGTCTCACAGCTCCAGTGACCTGGGTTCGGTTCTGTTTACTGCCACAGTCTCACAGCTCCAGTGACCTGGGTTCGGTTCTGTTTACTGCCACAGCCTCACAGCTCCAGTGTCCCGGGTTCGGTTCTGTTTACTGCCACAGTCTCACAGCTCCAGTGACCCGGGTTCAGTTCTGCGTACTGCCACAGTCTCACAGCTCCAGTGTCCCGGGTTCGGTTCTGGGGACTGCCACAGCCTCACAGCTCCAGTGTCCCGGGTTCGGTTCTGTTTACTGCCACACTCTCACAGCTCCAGTGACCTGGGTTCGGTTCTGGGGACTGCCACAGCCTCACAGCTCCAGTGACCTGGGTTCGGTTCTGTTTACTGCCGCAGCCTCACAGCTCCAGTGACCCGGGTTCGGTTCTGTTTTTTGCCACAGTCTCACAGCTCCAGTGACCTGGGTTCGGTTCTGGGGACTGCCACAGTCTCACAGCTCCAGTGTCCCGGGTCCGGTTCTGTTTACTGCCACAGCCTCACAGCTCCAGTGACCCGGGTTCGGTTCTGTTTACTGCCACAGTCTCACAGCTCCAGTGTCCCGGGTCCGGTTCTGTTTACTGCCACAGTCTCACAGCTCCAGTGACCTGGGTTCGGTTCTGTTTACTGCCACAGTCTCACAGCTCCAGTGACCTGGGTTCGGTTCTGTTTACTGCCACAGTCTCACAGCTACAGTGACCCGGGTTCGGTTCTGTTTACTGCCATAGTCTCACAGCTCCAGTGACCCGGGTTCGGTTCTGTTTACTGCCACAGTCTCACAGCTCCAGTGTCCCGGGTTCGGCTCTGTTTACTGCCACAGTCTCACAGCTCCAGTGACCTGGGTTCAGTTCTGTTTACTGCCACAGCCTCACAGCTCCAGTGACCTGGGTTCGGTTCTGTTTACTGCCACAGTCTCACAGCTCCAGTGACCTGGGTTCAGTTCTGTTTACTGCCACAGTCTCACAGCTCCAGTGTAATGGGTTCGGTTCTGTTTACTGCCACAGACTCACAGCTCCAGTGACCTGGGTTCAGTTCTGTTTACTGCCACAGTCTCACAGCTCCAGTGACCTGGGTTCAGTTCTGTTTACTGCCACAGTCTCACAGCTCCAGTGACCTGAGTTCGGTTCTGTTTAATGCCACAGCCTCACAGCTCCAGTGTCCTGGGTTCGGTTCTGGGGACTGCCACAGTCTCACAGCTCCAGTGTCCCGGGTTCGGTTCTGTTTACTGCCACACTCTCACAGCTTCAGTGACCCGGGTTCAGTTCTGCGTACTGCCGCAGTCTCATAGCTCCAGTGACCTGGGTTCGGTTCTGCGTACTGCCACAGTTTCACAGCTCCAGTGACCTGGGTTCTGTTCTGTTCACTGCCACAGTCTCACAGCTCCAGTGTCCCGGGTTCGGTTCTGTTTACTGCCACAGTCTCACAGCTCCAGTGACCTGGGTTCCGTTCTGTTTACTGCCACAGTCTCACAGCTCCAGTGACCTGGGTTCGGTTCTGTTCACTGCCACAGTCTCACAGCTCCAGTGTCCCGGGTTCGGTTATGTTTACTGCCACAGTCTCACAGCTCCAGTGTCCCGGGTTCGGTTCTGTTTACTGCCACAGTCTCACAGCTCCAGTGACCCGGGTTCGGTTCTGTTTACTGCCACAGTCTCACAGCTCCAGTGACCTGGGTTCGGTTCTGTTTACTGCCACAGCCTCACAGCTCCAGTGTCCTGGGTTCGGTTCTGTTTACTGCCACAGTCTCACAGCTCCAGTGTCCCGGGTTCGGTTCTGTTTACTGCCACAGTCTCACAGCTCCAGTGACCTGGGTTCGGTTCTGTTTACTGCCACAGTCTCACAGCTCCAGTGACCCGGGTTCGGTTCAGTTTAATGCCACAGTCTCACAGCTCCAGTGACCTGGGTTCGGTTCTGTTTACTGCCACAGTCTCACAGCTCCAGTGTCCCGGGTTCGGTTCTGTTTACTGCCACAGTCTCACAGCTCCAGTGTCCCGGGTTCTGTTCTGTTTACTGCCACAGTCTCACAGCTCCAGTGACCTGGGTTCGGTTCTGTTTACTGCCACAGTCTCACAGCTCCAGTGTCCTGGGTTCAGTTCTGTTTACTGCCACAGTCTCACAGCTCCAGTGACCCGGGTTCGGTTCTGTTTACTGCCACAGCCTCACAGCTCCAGTGTCCTGGGTTCGGTTCTGTTTACTGCCACAGTCTCACAGCTCCAGTGACCTGGGTTCGGTTCTGTTTACTGCCACAGTCTCACAGCTCCAGTGACCTGGGTTCGGTTCTGTTTACTGCCACAGTCTCACAGCTCCAGTGTCCCGGGTTCGGCTCTGTTTACTGCCACAGTCTCACAGCTCCAGTGACCTGGGTTCAGTTCTGTTTACTGCCACAGCCTCACAGCTCCAGTGACCTGGGTTCGGTTCTGTTTACTGCCACAGTCTCACAGCTCCAGTAACCCGGGTTCGGTTCTGTTTACTGCCACAGCCTCACAGCTCCAGTGACCTGGGTTCGGTTCTGTTTACTGCCACAGTCTCACAGCTCCAGTGACCCGGGTTCGGTTCTGTTTACTGCCACAGCCTCACAGCTCCAGTGACCCGGGTTCGGTTCTGTTTACTGCCACAGTCTCACAGCTCCAGTGACCTGGGTTCGGTTCTGTTTACTGCCACACTCTCACAGCTCCAGTGACCTGGGTTCGGTTCTGGGGACTGCCACAGTCTCACAGCTCCAGTGACCCGGGTTCGGTTCTGGGGACTGCCACAGTCTCACAGCTCCAGTGACCTGGGTTCGGTTCTGTTTACTGCCACAGTCTCACAGCTCCAGTGACCTGGGTTCGGTTCTGTTTACTGCCACAGCCTCACAGCTCCAGTGTCCCGGGTTCGGTTCTGTTTACTGCCACACTCTCACAGCTCCAGTGACCCGGGTTCAGTTCTGCGTACTGCCACAGTCTCACAGCTCCAGTGTCCCGGGTTCGGTTCTGGGGACTGCCACAGCCTCACAGCTCCAGTGTCCCGGGTTCGGTTCTGTTTACTGCCACAGTCTCACAGCTCCAGTGACCTGGGTTCGGTTCTGGGGACTGCCACAGCCTCACAGCTCCAGTGACCCGGGTTCGGTTCTGTTTACTGCCACAGTCTCACAGCTCCAGTGACCCGGGTTCGGTTCTGTTTACTGCCACAGTCTCACAGCTCCAGTGTCCCGGGTTCGGCTCTGTTTACTGCCACAGTCTCACAGCTCCAGTGACCTGGGTTCAGTTCTGTTTACTGCCACAGCCTCACAGCTCCAGTGACCTGGGTTCGGTTCTGTTTACTGCCACAGTCTCACAGCTCCAGTGACCTGGGTTCAGTTCTGTTTACTGCCACAGTCTCACAGCTCCAGTGTCCTGGGTTCGGTTCTGTTTACTGCCACAGTCTCACAGCTCCAGTGACCTGGGTTCAGTTCTGTTTACTGCCACAGTCTCACAGCTCCAGTGACCCGGGTTCGGTTCTGTTTACTGCCACAGTCTCACAGCTCCAGTGACCTGAGTTCGGTTCTGTTTACTGCCACAGCCTCACAGCTCCAGTGTCCTGGGTTCGGTTCTGGGGACTGCCACAGTCTCACAGCTCCAGTGTCCCGGGTTCGGTTCTGTTTACTGCCACAGTCTCACAGCTCCAGTGACCCGGGTTCGGTTCTGTTTACTGCCACAGTCTCACAGCTCCAGTGTCCTGGGTTCGGTTCTGTTAACTGCCACAGCCTCACAGCTCCAGTGACCCGGGTTCGGTTCTGTTTACTGCCACAGTCTCACAGCTCCAGTGACCCGGGTTCGGTTCTGTTTACTGCCACAGTCTCACAGCTCCAGTGTCCCGGGTTCGGTTCTGTTTACTGCCACAGTCTCACAGCTCCAGTGACCTGGGTTCGGTTCTGTTTACTGCCACAGTCTCACAGCTCCAGTGACCCGGGTTCGGTTCTGTTTACTGCCACAGTCTCACAGCTCCAGTGACCCGGGTTCAGTTCTGTTTACAGCCACAGTCTCACAGCTCCAGTGACCCGGGTTCGGTTCTGTTTACTGCCACAGTCTCACAGCTCCAGTGACCTGGGTTCGGTTCTGTTTACTGCCACAGTCTCACAGCTCCAGTGACCCGGGTTCGGTTCTGTTTACTGCCACAGTCTCACAGCTCCAGTGACCTGGGTTCGGTTCTGTTTACTGCCACAGTCTCACAGCTCCAGTGTCCCGGGTTCGGTTCTATTTACTGCCACAGCCTCACAGCTCCATTGACCTGGGTTCGGTTCTGTTTACTGCCACAGTCTCACAGCTCCAGTGACCTGGGTTCGGTTCTGTTTACTGCCACAGTCTCACAGCTCCAGTGACCCGTGTTCGGTTCTGTTTACTGCCACAGTCTCACAGCTCCAGTGACCCGGGTTCGGTTCTGTTTACTGCCACAGTCTCACAGCTCCAGTGACCTGGGTTCGGTTCTGTTTACTGCCACAGTCTCACAGCTCCAGTGTCCCGGGTTCGGTTCTGTTTACTGCCACAGTCTCACAGCTCCAGTGACATGGGTTTGGTTCTGTTTACTGCCACAGTCTCACAGCTCCAGTGACCTGGGTTCGGTTCAGTTTACTGCCACAGCCTCACAGCTCCAGTGACATGGGTTTGGTTCTGTTTACTGCCACAGTCTCACAGCTCCAGTGACCCGGGTTCGGTTCTGTTTACTGCCACACTCTCACAGCTCCAGTGACCTGGGTTCGGTTCTGTTTACTGCCACAGTCTCACAGCTCCAGTGACCCGGGTTCGGTTCTGTTTACTGCCACAGTCTCACAGCTCCAGTGACATGGGTTCGGTTCTGTTTACTGCCACAGCCTCACAGCTCCAGTGACCTGGGTTCGGTTCTGTTTACTGCCACAGTCTCACAGCTCCAGTGACCCGGGTTCGGTTCTGTTTACTGCCACAGCCTCACAGCTCCAGTGACCCGGGTTCGGTTCTGTTTACTGCCACAGCCTCACAGCTCCAGTGACCCGGGTTCGGTTCTGTTTACTGCCACAGTCTCACAGCTCCAGTGACCTGTGTTCGGTTCTGTTTACTGCCACAGTCTCACAGCTCCAGTGACCCGGGTTCGGTTCTGTTTACTGCCACAGTCTCACAGCTCCAGTGACCTGGGTTCAGTTCTGTTTACTGCCACAGTCTCACAGCTCCAGTGACCCGGGTTCGGTTCTGTTTACTGTCACAGTCTCACAGCTCCAGTGTCCCGGGTTCGGTTCTGTTTACTGCCACAGTCTCACAGCTCCAGTGACCTGGGTTCGGTTCTGTTTACTGCCACAGCCTCACAGCTCCAGTGACCTGGGTTCAGTTCTGTTTACTGCCACAGTCTCACAGCTCCAGTGTCCCGTGTTCGGTTCTGTTTACTGCCACAGTCTCACAGCTCCAGTGACCCGGGTTCGGTTCTGTTTACTGCCACACTCTCACAGCTCCTGTGACCTGGGTTCGGTTCTGTTTACTGCCACAGTCTCACAGCTCCAGTGTCCCGTGTTCGGTTCTGTTTACTGCCACAGTCTCACAGCTCCAGTGACCCGGGTTCGGTTCTGTTTACTGCCACAGTCTCACAGCTCCAGTGACCCGGGTTCGGTTCTGTTTACTGCCAGAGTCTCACAGCTCCAGTGACCCGGGTTCGGTTCTGTTTACTGCCACAGTCTCACAGCTCCAGTGACCCGGGTTCGGTTCTGTTTACTGCCACAGTCTCACAGCTCCAGTGACCTGGGTTCAGTTCTGTTTACTGCCACAGTCTCACAGCTCCAGTGACCCGGGTTCGGTTCTGTTTACTGTCACAGTCTCACAGCTCCAGTGTCCCGGGTTCGGTTCTGTTTACTGCCACAGTCTCACAGCTCCAGTGACCTGGGTTCGGTTCTGTTTACTGCCACAGCCTCACAGCTCCAGTGACCTGGGTTCAGTTCTGTTTACTGCCACAGTCTCACAGCTCCAGTGACCCGGGTTCGGTTCTGTTTACTGCCACACTCTCACAGCTCCTGTGACCTGGGTTCGGTTCTGTTTACTGCCACAGCCTCACAGCTCCAGTGACCTGGGTTCAGTTCTGTTTACTGCCACAGTCTCACAGCTCCAGTGACCCGGGTTCGGTTCTGTTTACTGCCACACTCTCACAGCTCCAGTGTCCTGGGTTCGGTTCTGTTTCCTGCCACAGTCTCACAGCTCCAGTGACCCGGGTTCGGTTCTGTTTACTGCCACAGTCTCACAGCTCCAGTGACATGGGTTCGGTTCTGTTTACTGCCACAGTCTCACAGCTCCAGTGACCTGGGTTCGGTTCTGTTTACTGCCACAGCCTCACAGCTCCAGTGATCTGGGTTCGGTTCTGTTTACTGCCACAGTCTCACAGCTCCAGTGACCTGGGTTCGGTTCTGTTTACTGCCACAGTCTCACAGCTCCAGTGACCTGTGTTCGGTTCTGTTTACTGCCACAGTCTCACAGCTCCAGTGACCCGGGTTCGGTTCTGTTTACTGCCACAGTCTCACAGCTCCAGTGACCTGGGTTCGGTTCTGTTTACTGTCACAGCCTCACAGCTCCAGTGACCTGGGTTCGGTTCTGTTTACTGCCACAGTCTCACAGCTCCAGTGTCCCGGGTTCGGTTCTGTATACTGCCACAGTCTCACAGCTCCAGTGACCTGGGTTCGGTTCTGTTTACTGCCACAGTCTCACAGCTCCAGTGTCCCGGGTTCGGTTCTGCGTACTGCCACAGTCTCACAGCTCCAGTGACCTGGGTTCGGTTCTGCGTACTGCCACAGTCTCACAGCTCCAGTGTCCCGGGTTCAGTTCTGTTTACTGCCACAGTCTCACAGCTCCAGTGTCCCGTGTTCGGTTCTGTTTACTGCCACAGTCTCACAGCTCCAGTGACCTGGGTTCGGTTCTGCGTACTGCCACAGTCTCACAGCTCCAGTGACCCGGGTTCGGTTCTGTTTACTGCCACAGTCTCACAGCTCCAGTGTCCCGGGTTCGGTTCTGTTTACTGCCACAGTCTCACAGCTCCAGTGTCCCGGGTTCGGTTCTGTTTACTGCCACAGTCTCACAGCTCCAGTGTCCCGGGTTCGGTTCTGTTTACTGCCACAGTCTCACAGCTCCAGTGACCCGGGTTCAGTTCTGTTTACTGCCACAGTCTCACAGCTCCAGTGTCCCGGGTTCGGTTCTGTTTACTGCCACAGTCTCAGAGCTCCAGTGACCTGGGTTCGGTTCTGTTTACTGCCACAGTCTCACAGCTCCAGTGACCTGGGTTCGGTTCTGTTTACTGCCACAGTCTCACAGCTCCAGTGACCCGGGTTCAGTTCTGTTTACAGCCACAGTCTCACAGCTCCAGTGACCCGGGTTCGGTTCTGTTTACTGCCACAGTCTCACATCTCCAGTGTCCCGGGTTTGGTTCTGTTTACTGCCACAGTCTCACAGCTCCAGTGACCTGGGTTCGGTTCTGTTTACTGCCACAGTCTCACAGCTCCAGTGACCTGGGTTCGGTTCTGTTTACTGCCACAGTCTCACAGCTCCAGTGACCCGGGTTCGGTTCTGTTTACTGCCACAGTCTCACAGCTCCAGTGACCTGGGTTCGGTTCTGTTTACTGCCACAGTCTCACAGCTCCAGTGTCCCGGGTTCGGTTCTATTTACTGCCACAGCCTCACAGCTCCATTGACCTGGGTTCGGTTCTGTTTACTGCCACAGTCTCACAGCTCCAGTGACCTGGGTTCGGTTCTGTTTACTGCCACAGTCTCACAGCTCCAGTGACCCGTGTTCGGTTCTGTTTACTGCCACAGTCTCACAGCTCCAGTGACCCGGGTTCGGTTCTGTTTACTGCCACAGTCTCACAGCTCCAGTGACCTGGGTTCGGTTCTGTTTACTGCCACAGTCTCACAGCTCCAGTGTCCCGGGTTCGGTTCTGTTTACTGCCACAGTCTCACAGCTCCAGTGACATGGGTTTGGTTCTGTTTACTGCCACAGTCTCACAGCTCCAGTGATCTGGGTTCGGTTCTGTTTACTGCCACAGCCTCACAGCTCCAGTGACATGGGTTTGGTTCTGTTTACTGCCACAGTCTCACAGCTCCAGTGACCCGGGTTCAGTTCTGTTTACAGCCACAGTCTCACAGCTCCAGTGACCCGGGTTCGGTTCTGTTTACTGCCACAGTCTCACAGCTCCAGTGACCCGGGTTCGGTTCTGTTTACTGCCACAGTCTCACAGCTCCAGTGACCTGGGTTCGGTTCTGTTTACTGCCACAGTCTCACAGCTCCAGTGTCCCGGGTTCGGTTCTGTTTACTGCCGCAGTCTCACAGCTCCAGTGACATGGGTTTGGTTCTGTTTACTGCCACAGTCTCACAGCTCCAGTGACCTGGGTTCGGTTCAGTTTACTGCCACAGCCTCACAGCTCCAGTGACATGGGTTTGGTTCTGTTTACTGCCACAGTCTCACAGCTCCAGTGACCCGGGTTCAGTTCTGTTTACAGCCACAGTCTCACAGCTCCAGTGACCCGGGTTCGGTTCTGTTTACTGCCACAGTCTCACAGCTCCAGTGACCCGGGTTCGGTTCTGTTTACTGCCACAGTCTCACAGCTCCAGTGACCTGGGTTCGGTTCTGTTTACTGCCACAGTCTCACAGCTCCAGTGTCCCGGGTTCGGTTCTGTTTACTGCCACAGTCTCACAGCTCCAGTGACATGGGTTTGGTTCTGTTTACTGCCACAGTCTCACAGCTCCAGTGACCTGGGTTCGGTTCAGTTTACTGCCACAGCCTCACAGCTCCAGTGACATGGGTTTGGTTCTGTTTACTGCCACAGTCTCACAGCTCCAGTGACCCGGGTTCAGTTCTGTTTACAGCCACAGTCTCACAGCTCCAGTGACCCGGGTTCGGTTCTGTTTACTGCCACAGTCTCACAGCTCCAGTGACCCGGGTTCGGTTCTGTTTACTGCCACAGTCTCACAGCTCCAGTGACCCGGGTTCGGTTCTGTTTACTGCCACAGTCTCACAGCTCCAGTGTCCCGGGTTCGGTTCTGTTTACTGCCACAGTCTCACAGCTCCAGTGACCTGGGTTCGGTTCTATTTACTGCCACAGCCTCACAGCTCCATTGACCTGGGTTCGGTTCTGTTTACTGCCACAGTCTCACAGCTCCAGTGACCTGGGTTCGGTTCTGTTTACTGCCACAGTCTCACAGCTCCAGTGACCCGTGTTCGGTTCTGTTTACTGCCACAGTCTCACAGCTCCAGTGACCCGGGTTCGGTTCTGTTTACTGCCACAGTCTCACAGCTCCAGTGACCTGGGTTCGGTTCTGTTTACTGCCACAGTCTCACAGCTCCAGTGTCCCGGGTTCGGTTCTGTTTACTGTCACAGTCTCACAGCTCCAGTGACCTGAGTTCGGTTCTGTTTACTGCCACAGTCTCACAGCTCCAGTGTCCCGGGTTCGGTTCTGTTTACTGCCACAGTCTCACAGCTCCAGTGACCCGGGTTCGGTTCTGTTTACTGCCACAGTCTCACAGCTCCAGTGACCTGGGTTCGGTTCTGTTTACTGCCACAGTCTCACAGCTCCAGTGTCCCGGGTTCGGTTCTGTTTACTGCCACAGTCTCACAGCTCCAGTGACATGGGTTTGGTTCTGTTTACTGCCACAGTCTCACAGCTCCAGTGACCTGGGTTCGGTTCAGTTTACTGCCACAGCCTCACAGCTCCAGTGACATGGGTTTGGTTCTGTTTACTGCCACAGTCTCACAGCTCCAGTGACCCGGGTTCGGTTCTGTTTACTGCCACACTCTCTCAGCTCCAGTGACCTGGGTTCGGTTCTGTTTACTGCCACAGTCTCACAGCTCCAGTGACCTGGGTTCGGTTCTGTTTACTGCCACAGCCTCACAGCTCCAGTGACCTGGGTTCGGTTCTGTTTACTGCCACAGCCTCACAGCTCCAGTGACCTGGGTTCGGTTCTGTTTACTGCCACAGTCTCACAGCTCCAGTGACCCGGGTTCGGTTCTGTTTACTGACACAGCCTCACAGCTCCAGTGACCCGGGTTCGGTTCTGTTTACTGCCACAGCCTCACAGCTCCAGTGACCCGGGTTCGGTTCTGTTTACTGCCACAGTCTCACAGCTCCAGTGACCTGTGTTCGGTTCTGTTTACTGCCACAGTCTCACCGCTCCAGTGACCCGGGTTCGGTTCTGTTTACTGCCACAGTCTCACAGCTCCAGTGACCTGTGTTCGGTTCTGTTTACTGCCACAGTCTCACAGCTCCAGTGACCTGTGTTCGGTTCTGTTTACTGCCACAGTCTCACAGCTCCAGTGACCTGTGTTCGGTTCTGTTTACTGCCACAGTCTCACAGCTCCAGTGACCTGGGTTCAGTTCTGTTTACTGCCACAGTCTCACAGCTCCAGTGACCCGGGTTCGGTTCTGTTTACTGTCACAGTCTCACAGCTCCAGTGTCCCGGGTTCGGTTCTGTTTACTGCCACAGTCTCACAGCTCCAGTGACCTGGGTTCGGTTCTGTTTACTGCCACAGCCTCACAGCTCCAGTGACCTGGGTTCAGTTCTGTTTACTGCCACAGTCTCACAGCTCCAGTGACCCGGGTTCGGTTCTGTTTACTGCCACACTCTCACAGCTCCTGTGACCTGGGTTCGGTTCTGTTTACTGCCACAGTCTCACAGCTCCAGTGACCCGGGTTCGGTTCTGTTTACTGCCACAGTCTCACAGCTCCAGTGACCTGGGTTCGGTTCTGTTTACTGCCACAGTCTCACAGCTCCAGTGACCTGGGTTCGGTTCTGTTTACTGCCACAGCCTCACAGCTCCAGTGATCTGGGTTCGGTTCTGTTTACTGCCACAGTCTCACAGCTCCAGTGACCTGTGTTCGGTTCTGTTTACTGCCACAGTCTCACAGCTCCAGTGACCCGGGTTCGGTTCTGTTTACTGCCACAGTCTCACAGCTCCAGTGACCTGGGTTCGGTTCTGTTTACTGTCACAGCCTCACAGCTCCAGTGACCTGGGTTCGGTTCTGTTTACTGCCACAGTCTCACAGCTCCAGTGTCCCGGGTTCGGTTCTGTTTACTGCCACAGTCTCACAGCTCCAGTGACCCGGGTTCGGTTCTGTTTACTGCCACAGTCTCACAGCTCCAGTGACCCGGGTTCGGTTCTGTTTACTGCCACAGTCTCACAGCTCCAGTGACCTGGGTTCGGTTCTGTTTACTGTCACAGCCTCACAGCTCCAGTGACCTGGGTTCGGTTCTGTTTACTGCCACAGTCTCACAGCTCCAGTGTCCCGGGTTCGGTTCTGTATACTGCCACAGTCTCACAGCTCCAGTGACCTGGGTTCGGTTCTGTTTACTGCCACAGTCTCACAGCTCCAGTGTCCCGGGTTCGGTTCTGCGTACTGCCACAGTCTCACAGCTCCAGTGACCTGGGTTCGGTTCTGCGTACTGCCACAGTCTCACAGCTCCAGTGTCCCGGGTTCAGTTCTGTTTACTGCCACAGTCTCACAGCTCCAGTGTCCCGTGTTCGGTTCTGTTTACTGCCACAGTCTCACAGCTCCAGTGTCCTGGGTTCGGTTCTGGGGACTGCCACAGTCTCACAGCTCCAGTGACCCGGGTTCGGTTCTGTTTACTGCCACAGTCTCACAGCTCCAGTGTCCCGGGTTCAGTTCTGTTTACTGCCACAGTCTCACAGCTCCAGTGACCTGGGTTCGGTTCTGTTTACTGCCACAGTCTCACAGCTCCAGTGACCTGGGTTCGGTTCTGTTTACCGCCACAGTCTCACAGCTCCAGTGACCCGGGTTCGGTTCTGTTTACTGCCACAGTCTCACAGCTCCAGTGTCCCGGGTTCGGTTCTGTTTACTGCCACAGTCTCACAGCTCCAGTGTCCCGGGTTCGGTTCTGTTTACTGCCACAGTCTCACAGCTCCAGTGACCCGGGTTCGGTTCTGTTTACTGCCACAGTCTCACAGCTCCAGTGACCTGGGTTCGGTTCTGTTTACTGCCACAGTCTCACAGCTCCAGTGTCCTGGGTTCGGTTCTGTTAACTGGCAAAGCCTCACAGCTCCAGTGACCCGGGTTCGGTTCTGTTTACTGCCACAGTCTCACAGCTCCAGTGACCTGGGTTCGGTTCTGTTTACTGCCACAGTCTCGCAGCACCAGTGACCCGGGTTCGGTTCTGTTTACTGCCACAGTCTCACAGCTCCAGTGTCCCGGGTTCGGTTCTGTTTACTGCCACAGTCTCACAGCTCCAGTGTCCCGGGTTCGGTTCTGTTTACTGCCACAGTCTCAAAGCTCCAGTGACCTGGGTTCGGTTCTGTTTACTGCCACAGTCTCACAGCTCCAGTGACCCGGGTTCAGTTCTGTTTACTGCCACAGTCTCACAGCTCCAGCGTCCCGGGTTCGATTCTGTTTACTGCCACAGTCTCACAGCTCCAGTGACCTGGGTTCGGTTCTATTTACTGCCACAGCCTCACAGCTCCATTGACCTGGGTTCGGTTCTGTTTACTGCCACAGTCTCACAGCTCCAGTGACCTGGGTTCGGTTCTGTTTACTGCCACAGTCTCACAGCTCCAGTGACCCGTGTTCGGTTCTGTTTACTGCCACAGTCTCACAGCTCCAGTGACCCGGGTTCGGTTCTGTTTACTGCCACAGTCTCACAGCTCCAGTGTCCCGGGTTCGGTTCTGTTTACTGCCACAGTCTCACAGCTCCAGTGACCTGGGTTCGGTTCTGTTTACTGCCACAGTCTCACAGCTCCAGTGACCTGGGTTCGGTTCTGTTTACTGCCACAGTCTCACAGCTCCAGTGTCCTGGGTTCGGTTCTGTTTACTGCCACAGTCTCACAGCTCCAGTGACCTGGGTTCGGTTCTGTTTACTGCCACAGTCTCACAGCTCCAGTGTCCCGGGTTCGGTTCTGTTTACTGCCACAGTCTCACAGCTCCAGTGACATGGGTTTGGTTCTGTTTACTGCCACAGTCTCACAGCTCCAGTGACCTGGGTTCGGTTCAGTTTACTGCCACAGCCTCACAGCTCCAGTGTCCCGGGTTCGGTTCTGTTTACTGCCACACTCTCACAGCTCCAGTGACCTGGGTTCGGTTCTGTTTACTGCCACAGTCTCACAGCTCCAGTGACCCGGGTTCGGTTCTGTTTACTGCCACAGTCTCACAGCTCCAGTGACATGGGTTCGGTTCTGTTTACTGCCACAGCCTCACAGCTCCAGTGACCTGGGTTCGGTTCTGTTTACTGACACAGCCTCACAGCTCCAGTGACCCGGGTTCGGTTCTGTTTACTGCCACAGCCTCACAGCTCCAGTGACCCGGGTTCGGTTCTGTTTACTGCCACAGTCTCACAGCTCCAGTGACCTGTGTTCGGTTCTGTTTACTGCCACAGTCTCACAGCTCCAGTGACCCGGGTTCGGTTCTGTTTACTGCCACAGTCTCACAGCTCCAGTGACCTGGGTTCGGTTCTGTTTACTGCCACAGTCTCGCAGCACCAGTGACCCGGGTTCGGTTCTGTTTACTGCCACAGTCTCACAGCTCCAGTGACCTGGGTTCGGTTCTGTTTACTGCCACAGTCTCACAGCTCCAGTGACCCGGGTTCAGTTCTGTTTACTGCCACAGTCTCACAGCTCCAGTGTCCCGGGTTCGGTTCTGTTTACTGCCACAGTCTCACAGCTCCAGTGACCTGGGTTCGGTTCTGTTTACTGCCACAGTCTCACAGCTCCAGTGACCTGGGTTCGGTTCTGATTACTGCCACAGTCTCACAGCTCCAGTTACCCGGGTTCAGTTCTGTTTACTGCCACAGTCTCACAGCTCCAGTGTCCCGGGTTCGGTTCTGTTTACTGCCACAGTCTCACAGCTCCAGTGACCTGGGTTCGGTTCTGTTTACTGCCACAGTCTCACAGCTCCAGTGACCTGGGTTCGGTTCTGATTACTGCCACAGTCTCACAGCTCCAGTTACCCGGGTTCAGTTCTGTTTACTGCCACAGTCTCACAGCTCCAGTGTCCCGGGTTCGGTTCTGTTTACTGCCACAGTCTCACAGCTCCAGTGTCCCGGGTTCGGTTCTGTTTACTGCCACAGTCTCACAGCTCCAGTGACATGGGTTCGGTTCTATTTACTGCCACAGCCTCACAGCTCCATTGACCTGGGTTCGGTTCTGTTTACTGCCACAGTCTCACAGCTCCAGTGACCTGGGTTCGGTTCTGTTTACTGCCACAGTCTCACAGCTCCAGTGTCCCGGGTTCGGTTCTGTTTACTGCCACAGTCTCACAGCTCCAGTGACCTGGGTTCGGTTCTGTTTACTGCCACAGTCTCACAGCTCCAGTGACCTGGGTTCGGTTCTGTTTACTGCCACAGTCTCACAGCTCCAGTGTCCCGGGTTCGGTTCTGTTTACTGCCACAGTCTCACAGCTCCAGTTACCCGGGTTCAGTTCTGTTTACTGCCACAGTCTCACAGCTCCAGTGTCCCGGGTTCGGTTCTGTTTACTGCCACAGTCTCACAGCTCCAGTGTCCCGGGTTCGGTTCTGTTTACTGCCACAGTCTCACAGCTCCAGTGACATGGGTTCGGTTCTATTTACTGCCACAGCCTCACAGCTCCATTGACCTGGGTTCGGTTCTGTTTACTGCCACAGTCTCACAGCTCCAGTGACCCGGGTTCGGTTCTGTTTACTGCCACAGTCTCACAGCTCCAGTGACCTGGGTTCGGTTCTGTTTACTGCCACAGTCTCACAGCTCCAGTGACCCGGGTTCGGTTCTGTTTACTGCCACAGTCTCACAGCTCCAGTGACCCGTGTTCGGTTCTGTTTACTGCCACAGTCTCACAGCTCCAGTGACCCGGGTTCGGTTCTGTTTACTGCCACAGTCTCACAGCTCCAGTGACCTGGGTTCGGTTCTGTTTACTGCCACAGTCTCACAGCTCCAGTGTCCCGGGTTCGGTTCTGTTTACTGCCACAGTCTCACAGCTCCAGTGACCTGGGTTCGGTTCAGTTTACTGCCACAGCCTCACAGCTCCAGTGACATGGGTTTGGTTCTGTTTACTGCCACAGTCTCACAGCTCCAGTGACCCGGGTTCGGTTCTGTTTACTGCCACACTCTCACAGCTCCAGTGACCTGGGTTCGGTTCTGTTTACTGCCACAGTCTCACAGCTCCAGTGACCTGGGTTCGGTTCAGTTTACTGCCACAGCCTCACAGCTCCAGTGACATGGGTTTGGTTCTGTTTACTGCCACAGTCTCACAGCTCCAGTGACCCGGGTTCGGTTCTGTTTACTGCCACACTCTCACAGCTCCAGTGACCTGGGTTCGGTTCTGTTTACTGCCACAGTCTCACAGCTCCAGTGACCCGGGTTCGGTTCTGTTTACTGCCACAGTCTCACAGCTCCAGTGACATGGGTTCGGTTCTGTTTACTGCCACAGTCTCACAGCTCCAGTGACCTGGGTTCGGTTCTGTTTACTGACACAGCCTCACAGCTCCAGTGACCCGGGTTCGGTTCTGTTTACTGCCACAGCCTCACAGCTCCAGTGACCCGGGTTCGGTTCTGTTTACTGCCACAGTCTCACAGCTCCAGTGACCTGTGTTCGGTTCTGTTTACTGCCACAGTCTCACAGCTCCAGTGACCCGGGTTCGGTTCTGTTTACTGCCACAGTCTCACAGCTCCAGTGACCTGGGTTCGGTTCTGTTTACTGCCACAGTCTCACTAGCTCCAGTGTCCCGGGTTCGGTTCTGTATACTGCCACAGTCTCACAGCTCCAGTGACCTGGGTTCGGTTCTGTTTACTGCCACAGTCTCACAGCTCCAGTGTCCCGGGTTCGGTTCTGCGTACTGCCACAGTCTCACAGCTCCAGTGACCTGGGTTCAGTTCTGCGTACTGCCACAGTCTCACAGCTCCAGTGTCCCGGGTTCGGTTCTGTTTACTGCCACAGTCTCACAGCTCCAGTGACATGGGTTTGGTTCTGTTTACTGCCACAGTCTCACAGCTCCAGTGACCTGGGTTCGGTTCAGTTTACTGCCACAGCCTCACAGCTCCAGTGACATGGGTTTGGTTCTGTTTACTGCCACAGTCTCACAGCTCCAGTGACCCGGGTTCGGTTCTGTTTACTGCCACACTCTCACAGCTCCAGTGACCTGGGTTCGGTTCTGTTTACTGCCACAGTCTCACAGCTCCAGTGACCCGGGTTCGGTTCTGTTTACTGCCACAGTCTCACAGCTCCAGTGACATGGGTTCGGTTCTGTTTACTGCCACAGCCTCACAGCTCCAGTGACCTGGGTTCGGTTCTGTTTACTGACACAGCCTCACAGCTCCAGTGACCCGGGTTCGGTTCTGTTTACTGCCACAGCCTCACAGCTCCAGTGACCCGGGTTCGGTTCTGTTTACTGCCACAGTCTCACAGCTCCAGTGTCCTGGGTTCTGTTCTGTTTACTGCCACAGTCTCACAGCTCCAGTGACCTGGGTTCGGTTCTGTTTACTGCCACAGTCTCACAGCTCCAGTGACCTGGGTTCGGTTCTGTTTACTGCCACAGTCTCACAGCTCCAGTGTCCCGGGTTCGGTTCTGTTTACTGCCACAGCCTCACAGCTCCAGTGTCCCGGGTTCGGTTCTGTTTACTGTCACAGTCTCACAGCTCCAGTGTCCTGGGTTCTGTTCTGTTTACTGCCACAGTCTCACAGCTCCAGTGACCTGGGTTCGGTTCTGTTTACTGCCACAGTCTCACAGCTCCAGTGTCCCGGGTTCGGTTCTGTTTACTGCCACAGTCTCACAGCTCCAGTGACCTGGGTTCGGTTCTGTTTACTGCCACAGTCTCACTAGCTCCAGTGTCCCGGGTTCGGTTCTGTTTACTGCCACAGTCTCACTAGCTCCAGTGTCCCGGGATCGGTTCTGTTTACTGCCACAGTCTCACAGCTCCAGTGTCCTGGGTTCTGTTCTGTTTACTGCCACAGTCTCACAGCTCCAGTGACCTGGGTTCGGTTCTGTTTACTGACACAGTCTCACAGCTCCAGTGTCCCGGGTTCGGTTCTGCGTACTGCCACAGTCTCACAGCTCCAGTGACCTGGGTTCAGTTCTGCGTACTGCCACAGTCTCACAGCTCCAGTGTCCCGGGTTCAGTTCTGTTTACTGCCACAGTCTCACAGCTCCAGTGTCCCGTGTTCGGTTCTGTTTACTGCCACAGTCTCACAGCTCCAGTGTCCCGGGTTCAGTTCTGTTTACTGCCACAGTCTCACAGCTCCAGTGTCCCGTCTTCGGTTCTGTTTACTGCCACAGTCTCACAGCTCCAGTGTCCTGGGTTCGGTTCTGGGGACTGCCACAGTCTCACAGCTCCAGTGACCCGGGTTCGGTTCTGTTTACTGCCACAGTCTCACAGCTCCAGTGACCCGGGTTCGGTTCTGTTTACTGCCACAGTCTCAAAGCTCCAGTGTCCCGGGTTCGGTTCTGTTTACTGCCACAGTCTCACAGCTCCAGTGTCCTGGGTTCGGTTCTGTTAACTGCCACAGCCTCAAAGCTCCAGTGACCCGGGTTCGGTTCTGTTTACTGCCACAGTCTCACAGCTCCAGTGACCTGGGTTCGGTTCTGTTTACTGCCACAGTCTCGCAGCACCAGTGACCCGGGTTCGGTTCTGTTTACTGTCACAGTCTCACAGCTCCAGTGACCCGGGTTCGGTTCTGTTTACTGTCACAGTCTCACAGCTCCAGTGACCCGGGTTCGGTTCTGTTTACTGCCACAGTCTCACAGCTCCAGTGTCCCGGGTTCGGTTCTGTTTACTGCCACAGTCTCACAGCTCCAGTGACCCGGGTTCGCTTCTGTTTACTGCCACAGTCTCACAGCTCCAGTGTCCCGGGTTCGGTTCTGTTTACTGCCACATTCTCACAGCTCCAGTGACCTGGATTCGGTTCTGTTTACTGCCACAGTCTCACAGCTCCAGTGTCCTGGGTTCGGTTCTGTTAACTGCCACAGCCTCAAAGCTCCAGTGACCCGGGTTCGGTTCTGTTTACTGCCACAGTCTCACAGCTCCAGTGTCCCGGGTTCGGTTCTGTTTACTGCCACATTCTCACAGCTCCAGTGACCTGGATTCGGTTCTGTTTACTGCCACAGTCTCACAGCTCCAGTGTCCCGGGTTCGGTTCTGTTTACTGCCACAGTCTCACAGCTCCAGTGACCTGGGTTCGGTTCTGTTTACTGCCACAGTCTCACAGCTCCAGTGACCTGGGTTCGGTTCTGTTTACTGCCACAGTCTCACAGCTCCAGTGACCCGGGTTCAGTTCTGTTTACTGCCACAGTCTCACAGCTCCAGTGACCTGGGTTCGGTTCTGTTTACTGCCACAGTCTCACAGCTCCAGTGACCTGGGTTCGGTTCTGTTTACTGTCACAGTCTCACAGCTCCAGTGACCCGGGTTCAGTTCTGTTTACTGCCACAGTCTCACAGCTCCAGTGTCCCGGGTTCGGTTCTGTTTACTGCCACAGTCTCACAGCTCCAGTGACCTGGGTTCGGTTCTATTTACTGCCACAGCCTCACAGCTCCATTGACCTGGGTTCGGTTCTGTTTACTGCCACAGTCTCACAGCTCCAGTGTCCCGGGTTCAGTTCTGTTTACTGCCACAGTCTCACAGCTCCAGTGACCCGTGTTCGGTTCTGTTTACTGCCACAGTCTCACAGCTCCAGTGACCCGGGTTCGGTTCTGTTTACTGCCACAGTCTCACAGCTCCAGTGACCCGGGTTCAGTTCTGTTTACTGCCACAGTCTCACAGCTCCAGTGACCCGGGTTCAGTTCTGTTTACTGCCACAGTCTCACAGCACCAGTGTCCCGGGTTCGGTTCTGTTTACTGCCACAGTCTCACAGCTCCAGTGACCCGGGTTCAGTTCTGTTTACTGCCACAGTCTCACAGCACCAGTGTCCCGGGTTCGGTTCTGTTTACTGCCACAGTCTCACAGCTCCAGTGACCCGGGTTCAGTTCTGTTTACTGCCACAGTCTCACAGCTCCAGTGTCCCGGGTTCGGTTCTGTTTACTGCCACAGTCTCACAGCTCCAGTGACCTGGGTTCGGTTCTGTTTACTGCCACAGTCTCACAGCTCCATTGACCCGGGTTCGGTTCTGTTTACTGCCACAGTCTCACAGCTCCAGTGTCCTGGGTTCGGTTCTGTTTACTGCCACAGTCTCACAGCTCCAGTGACCTGGGTTCAGTTCTGTTTACTGCCACAGTCTCACAGCTCCAGTGACCCGGGTTCGGTTCTGTTTACTGCCACAGTCTCACAGCTCCAGTGACCTGGGTTCGGTTCTGTTTACTGCCACAGTCTCACAGCTCCAGTGTCCCGGGTTCGGTTCTGTTTACTGTCACAGTCTCACAGCTCCAGTGACCCGGGTTCGGTTCTGTTTACTGCCACAGTCTCACAGCTCCAGTGTCCCGGGTTCAGTTCTGTTTACTGCCACAGTCTCACAGCTCCAGTGACCCGGGTTCGGTTCTGTTTACTGCCACAGTCTCACAGCTCCAGTGACCCTGGTTCGGTTCTGTTTACTGCCACAGTCTCACAGCTCCAGTGACCCGGGTTCGGTTCTGTTTACTGCCACAGTCTCACAGCTCCAGTGACCCGGGTTCGGTTCTGTTTACTGCCACAGTCTCACAGCTCCAGTGTCCCGGGTTCGGTTCTGTTTACTGCCACAGTCTCACAGCTCCAGTGACCCGGGTTCGGTTCTGTTTACTGCCACAGTCTCACAGCTCCAGTGTCCCGGGTTCGGTTCTGTTTACTGCCACAGTCTCACAGCTCCAGTGACCTGGGTTCGGTTCTGTTTACTGCCACAGTCTCACAGCTCCAGTGACCTGGGTTCGGTTCTGTTTACTACCACAGTCTCACAGCTCCAGTGACCCGGGTTCGGTTCTGTTTACTGCCACAGTCTCACAGCTCCAGTGTTCCGGGTTCGGTTCTGTTTACTGCCACAGTCTCACAGCTCCAGTGACCTGGGTTCGGTTCTGTTTACTGCCACAGTCTCACAGCTCCAGTGACCCGGGTTCGGTTCTGTTTACTGCCACAGTCTCACAGCTCCAGTGACCTGGGTTCGGTTCTGTTTACTGTCACAGTCTCACAGCTCCAGTGTCCCGGGTTCGGTTCTGTTTACTGCCACAGTCTCACAGCTCCAGTGACCTGGGTTCGGTTCTATTTACTGCCACAGCCTCACAGCTCCATTGACCTGGGTTCGGTTCTGTTTACTGCCACAGTCTCACAGCTCCAGTGACCTGGGTTCGGTTCTGTTTACTGCCACAGTCTCACAGCTCCAGTGACCCGTGTTCGGTTCTGTTTACTGCCACAGTCTCACAGCTCCAGTGACCCGGGTTCGGTTCTGTTTACTGCCACAGTCTCACAGCTCCAGTGACCCGGGTTCGGTTCTGTTTACTGCCACAGTCTCACAGCTCCAGTGTCCCGGGTTCGGTTCTGTTTACTGCCACAGTCTCACAGCTCCAGTGACCCGGTTCAGTTCTGTTTACTGCCACAGTCTCACAGCTCCAGTGTCCCGGGTTCAGTTCTGTTTACTGCCACACTCTCACAGCTCCAGTGACCTGGGTTCGGTTCTGTTTACTGCCACAGTCTCACAGCTCCAGTGACCTGGGTTCGGTTCTGTTTACTGCCACAGTCTCACAGCTCCATTGACCCGGGTTCGGTTCTGTTTACTGCCACAGTCTCACAGCTCCAGTGTCCTGGGTTCGGTTCTGTTTACTGCCACAGTCTCACAGCTCCAGTGACCTGGGTTCAGTTCTGTTTACTGCCACAGTCTCACAGCTCCAGTGACCCGGGTTCGGTTCTGTTTACTGCCACAGTCTCACAGCTCCAGTGTCCCGGGTTCGGTTCTGTTTACTGTCACAGTCTCACAGCTCCAGTGACCCGGGTTCGGTTCTGTTTACTGCCACAGTCTCACAGCTCCAGTGACCTGGGTTCGGTTCTGTTTACTGCCACAGTCTCACAGCTCCAGTGTCCCGGGTTCAGTTCTGTTTACTGCCACAGTCTCACAGCTCCAGTGACCCGGGTTCAGTTCTGTTTACTGCCACAGTCTCACAGCTCCAGTGACCCTGGTTCGGTTCTGTTTACTGCCACAGTCTCACAGCTCCAGTGACCCGGGTTCGGTTCTGTTTACTGCCACAGTCTCACAGCTCCAGTGACCCGGGTTCGGTTCTGTTTACTGCCACAGTCTCACCGCTCCAGTGACCTGGGTTCGGTTCTGTTTACTGCCACAGTCTCACAGCTTCAGTGACCTGGGTTCGGTTCTGTTTACTGCCACAGTCTCACAGCTCCAGTGATCTGGGTTCAGTTCTGTTTACTGCCACAGTCTCACAGCTCCAGTGACATGGGTTCGGTTCCGTTTACTGCCACAGTCTCACAGCTCCAGTGACCCGGGTTCGTTTCTGTTTACTGCCACAGTCTCACAGCTCCGGTGACCCGGGTTCGGTTCTGTTTACTGCCACAGTCTCACAGCTCCGGTGACCCGGGTTCGGTTCTGTTTACTGCCACAGCCTCACAGCTCCAGTGACCTGGGTTCGGTTCTGTTTACTGCCACAGTCTCACAGCTCCAGTGACATGGGTTCGGTTCCGTTTACTGCCACAGTCTCACAGCTCCAGTGACCCGGGTTCGTTTCTGTTTACTGCCACAGTCTCACAGCTCCGGTGACCCGGGTTCGGTTCTGTTTACTGCCACAGTCTCACAGCTCCAGTGTCCCGGGTTCGGTTCTGTTTACTGCCACAGCCTCACAGCTCCAGTGACCTGGGTTCGGTTCTGGGGACTGCCACAGTCTCACAGCTCCGGTGACCCGGGTTCGGTTCTGTTTACTGCCACAGTCTCACAGCTCCGGTGACCCGGGTTCGGTTCTGTTTACTGCCACAGTCTCACAGCTCCAGTGTCCCGGGTTCGGTTCTGTTTACTGCCACAGCCTCACAGCTCCAGTGACCTGGGTTCGGTTCTGGGGACTGCCACAGTCTCACAGCTCCGGTGACCCGGGTTCGGTTCTGTTTACTGCCACAGTCTCACAGCTCCAGTGACATGGGTTCGGTTCTGTATACTGCCACAGTCTCACAGCTCCGGTGACCCGGGTTCGGTTCTGTTTACTGCCACAGTCTCACAGCTCCGGTGACCCGGGTTCGGTTCTGTTTACTGCCACAGTCTCACAGCTCCAGTGAGATGGGTTCGGTTCTGTTTACTGCCACAGCCTCACAGCTCCAGTGACCCGGGTTCGGTTCTGTTTACTGCCACAGCCTCACAGCTCCAGTGACCCGGGTTCGGTTCTGTTTACTGCCACAGTCTCACAGCTCCGGTGACCCGGGTTCGGTTCTGTTTACTGCCACAGTCTCACAGCTCCGGTGACCCGGGTTCGGTTCTGTTTACTGCCACAGTCTCACAGCTCCAGTGAGATGGGTTCGGTTCTGTTTACTGCCACAGCCTCACAGCTCCAGTGACCCGGGTTCGGTTCTGTTTACTGCCACAGTGTCACAGCTCCAGTGACCTGGGTTCGGTTCTGTTTACTGCCACAGTCTCACAGCTCCGGTGACCCGGGTCCGGTTCTGTTTACTGCCACAGTCTCACAGCTCCAGTGACATGGGTTCGGTTCTGTTTACTGCCACAGCCTCACAGCTCCAGTGACCCGGGTTCGGTTCTGTTTACTGCCACAGTGTCACAGCTCCAGTGACCTGGGTTCGGTTCTGCTTACTGCCACAGTCTCACAGCTCCCGTGACCCGGGTTCGGTTCTGTTAACTGCCACAGTCTCACAGCTCCAGTGTCCCGGGTTCGGTTCTGTTTACTGCCACAGTCTCACAGCTCCAGTGTCCCGGGTTCGGTTCTGTTTTCTGCCACAGTCTCACAGCTCCAGTGTCCTGGGTTCGGTTCTGTTTACTGCCACAGTCTCTCAGCTCCAGTGTCCCAGGTTCGGTTCTGTTTACTGCCACAGTCTCACCGCTCCAGTGACCTGGGTTCGGTTCTGTTTACTGCCACAGTCTCACAGCTCCAGTGTCCCGGGTTCGGTTCTGTTTTCTGCCACAGTCTCACAGCTCCAGTGTCCTGGGTTCGGTTCTGTTTACTGCCACAGTCTCACAGCTCCAGTGTCCTGGGTTCGGTTCTGTTTACTGCCACAGTCACACAGCTCCAGTGTCCCGGGTTCAGTTCTGTTTACTGCCACAGTCTCACAGCTCCAGTGTCCCGGGTTCGGTTCTGTTTACTGCCACAGTCTCACAGCTCCAGTGTCCCGGGTTCGGTTCTGTTTTCTGCCACAGTCTCACAGCTCCAGTGTCCTGGGTTCGGTTCTGTTTACTGCCACAGTCTCACAGCTCCAGTGTCCTGGGTTCGGTTCTGTTTACTGCCACAGTCACACAGCTCCAGTGTCCCGGGTTCAGTTCTGTTTACTGCCACAGTCTCACAGCTCCAGTGTCCCGGGTTCGGTTCTGTTTACTGCCACAGTCTCACAGCTCCAGTGTCCCGGGTTCAGTTCTGTTTACTGCCACAGTCTCACAGCTCCAGTGACCTGGGTTCGGTTCTGTTTACTGCCACAGTCTCACAGCTCCAGTGTCCCGGGTTCGGTTCTGTTTACTGCCACAGTCTCACAGCTCCCGTGACCCGGGTTCGGTTCTGTTTACTGCCACAGTCTCACAGCTCCCGTGACCCGGGTTCGGTTCTGCTAACTGCCACAGTCTCACAGCTCCAGTGTCCCGGGTTCGGTTCTGTTTACTGCCACAGTCTCACAGCTCCAGTGTCCCGGGTTCGGTTCTGTTTACTGCCACAGTCTCACAGCTCCAGTGTCCCGGGTTCGGTTCTGTTTACTGCCACAGTCTCACAGCTCCAGTGACCTGGGTTCGGTTCTGTTTACTGCCACAGTCTCACAGCTCCAGTGTCCCGGGTTCGGTTCTGTTTACTGCCACAGTCTCACAGCTCCAGTGTCCCGGGTTAGGTTCTGTTTACTGCCACAGTCTCACAGCTCCAGTGACCTGGGTTCGGTTCTGTTTACTGCCACAGTCTCACAGCTCCAGTGACCCGGGTTCGGTTCTGTTTACTGCAACAGTCTCACAGCTCCAGTGACCTGGGTTCGGTTCTGTTTACTGCCACAGCCTCACAGCTCCAGTGTCCCGGGTTCGGTTCTGTTTACTGCCACAGTCTCACAGCTCCAGTGTCCCGGGTTCGGTTCTGTTTACTGTCACAGTCTCACAGCTCCAGTGTCCTGGGTTCGGTTCTGTTTACTGTCACAGTCTCACAGCTCCAGTGACCTGGGTTCGGTTCTGTTTACTGCCACAGTCTCACAGCTCCAGTGACCTGGGTTCGGTTCTGTTTACTGCCACAGTCTCACAGCTCCAGTGACCCGGGTTCGGTTCTGTTTACTGCCACAGCCTCACAGCTCCAGTGACCCGGGTTCGGTTCTGTTTACTGTCACAGTCTCACAGCTCCAGTGTCCCGGGTTCAGTTCTGTTTACTGCCACAGTCTCACAGCTCCAGTGACCCGGGTTCAGTTCTGTTTACTTCCACAGTCTCACAGCTCCAGTGACCCGGGTTCGGTTCTGTTTACTGCCACAGTCTCACAGCTCCGGTGACCCGGGTTCGGTTCTGTTTACTGCCACAGTCTCACAGCTCCAGTGACCCGGGTTCGGTTCTGTTTACTGCCACAGTCTCACAGCTCCGGTGACCCGGGTTCGGTTCTGTTTACTGCCACAGTCTCACAGCTCCAGTGACCTGGGTTCGGTTCTGTTTACTGCCACAGTCTCACAGCTCCAGTGACCTGGGTTCGGTTCTGTTTACTGCCACAGTCTCACAGCTCCAGTGACCTGGGTTCGGTTCTGTTTACTGCCACAGTCTCACAGCTCCGGTGACCCGGGTTCGGTTCTGTTTACTGCCACAGTCTCACAGCTCCAGTGACATGGGTTCGGTTCTGTATACTGCCACAGTCTCACAGCTCCGGTGACCCGGGTTCGGTTCTGTTTACTGCCACAGTCTCACAGCTCCGGTGACCCGGGTTCGGTTCTGTTTACTGCCACAGTCTCACCGCTCCAGTGTCCCGGGTTCGGTTCTGTTTACTGCCACAGCCTCACAGCTCCAGTGAACCGGGTTCGGTTCTGTTTACTGCCACAGCCTCACAGCTCCAGTGACCCGGGTTCGGTTCTGTTTACTGCCACAGCCTCACAGCTCCAGTGACCCGGGTTCGGTTCTGTTTACTGCCACAGTCTCACAGCTCCGGTGACCCTGGTCCGGTTCTGTTTACTGCCACAGTCTCACAGCTCCAGTGACATGGGTTCGGTTCTGTTTACTGCCACAGCCTCACAGCTCCAGTGACCCAGGTTCGGTTCTGTTTACTGCCACAGCCTCACAGCTCCAGTGACCCGGGTTCGGTTCTGTTTACTGCCACAGTGTCACAGCTCCAGTGACCTGGGTTCGGTTCTGTTTACTGCCACAGTCTCACAGCTCCCGTGACCCGGGTTCGGTTCTGTTTACTGTCACAGTCTCACAGCTCCAGTGTCCTGGGTTCGGTTCTGTTTACTGCCACAGTCTCACAGCTCCAGTGTCCCGGGTTCGGTTCTGTTTACTGCCACAGTCTCACAGCTCCAGTGTCCCGGGTTCGGTTCTGTTTACTGTCACAGTCTCACAGCTCCAGTGTCCTGGGTTCGGTTCTGTTTACTGCCACAGTCTCACAGCTCCAGTGTCCCGGGTTCGGTTCTGTTTACTGCCACAGTCTCACAGCTCCAGTGTCCCGGGTTCGGTTCTGTTTTCTGCCACAGTCTCACAGCTCCAGTGTCCTGGGTTCGGTTCTGTTTACTGCCACAGTCTCACCGCTCCAGTGACCCGGGTTCAGTTCTGTTTCCTGCCACAGTCTCACAGCTCCAGTGTCCCGGGTTCAGTTCTGTTTACTGCCACAGTCTCACAGCTCCAGTGTCCCGGGTTCGGTTCTGTTTACTGCCACAGTCTCACAGCTCCAGTGACCCGGATTCGGTTCTGTTTACTGCCACAGTCTCACAGCCCCAGTGTCCCGGGTTCGGTTCTGTTTACTGCCACAGTCTCACAGCTCCAGTGACACGGGTTCGGTTCTGTTTACTGCCACAGTCTCACAGCTCCAGTGACCTGGGTTCGGTTCTGTTTACTGCCACAGTCTCACAGCTCCAGTGTCCTGGGTTCGGTTCTGTTTACTGCCACAGTCTCACAGCTCCAGTGACACGGGTTCGGTTCTGTTTACTGCCACAGTCTCACAGCTCCAGTGACCTGGGTTCGGTTCTGTTTACTGCCACAGCCTCACAGCTCCAGTGTCCCGGGTTCGGTTCTGTTTACTGCCACAGTCTCACAGCTCCAGTGTCCCGGGTTCGGTTCTGTTTACTGCCACAGCCTCACAGCTCCAGTGACCCGGGTTCGGTTCTGTTTACTGTCACAGTCTCACAGCTCCAGTGACCTGGGTTCGGTTCTGTTTACTGCCACAGTCTCACAGCTCCAGTGACCTGGGTTCGGTTCTGTTTACTGCCACAGTCTCACAGCTCCAGTGACCCGGGTTCGGTTCTGTTTACTGCCACAGCCTCACAGCTCCAGTGACCTGGGTTCGGTTCTGTTTACTGTCACAGTCTCACAGCTCCAGTGACCTGGGTTCGGTTCTGTTTACTGTCACAGTCTCACAGCTCCAGTGACATGGGTTCGGTTCTGTTTACTGCCACAGCCTCACAGCTCCAGTGACCCGGGTTCGGTTCTGTTTACTGCCACAGTCTCACAGCTCCGGTGACCCTGGTCCGGTTCTGTTTACTGCCACAGTCTCACAGCTCCAGTGACATGGGTTCGGTTCTGTTTACTGCCACAGTCTCACAGCTCCAGTGACCCGGGTTCGGTTCTGTTTACTGCCACAGCCTCACAGCTCCAGTGTCCCGGGTTCGGTTCTGTTTACTGCCACAGTCTCACAGCTCCAGTGACCCGGGTTCGGTTCTGTTTACTGTCACAGTCTCACAGCTCCAGTGTCCTGGGTTCGGTTCTGTTTACTGCCACAGTCTCACAGCTCCAGTGACCCGGGTTCGGTTCTGTTTACTGCCACAGTCTCACCGCTCCAGTGACCTGGGTTTGGTTCTGTTTACTGCCACAGTCTCACAGCTCCAGTGACCTGGGTTCGGTTCTGTTTACTGCCACAGCCTCACAGCTCCAGTGTCCCGGGTTCGGTTCTGTTTACTGCCACAGTCTCACAGCTCCAGTGTCCCGGGTTCGGTTCTGTTTACTGCCACAGTCTCACAGCTCCAGTGTCCCGGGTTCGGTTCTGTTTACTGTCACAGTCTCACAGCTCCAGTGTCCTGGGTTCGGTTCTGTTTACTGTCAGAGTCTCACAGCTCCAGTGACCTGGGTTCGGTTCTGTTTACTGCCACAGTCTCACAGCTCCAGTGACCTGGGTTCGGTTCTGTTTACTGCCACAGTCTCACAGCTCCAGTGACCCGGGTTCGGTTCTGTTTACTGCCACAGCCTCACAGCTCCAGTGACCTGGGTTCGGTTCTGTTTACTGTCACAGTCTCACAGCTCCAGTGACCTGGGTTCGGTTCTGTTTACTGCCACAGTCTCACAGCTCCAGTGACCCGGGTTCAGTTCTGTTTACTTCCACAGTCTCACAGCTCCAGTGACCCGGGTTCGGTTCTGTTTACTGCCACAGTCTCACAGCTCCGGTGACCCGGGTTCGGTTCTGTTTACTGCCACAGTCTCACAGCTCCAGTGACCCGGGTTTGGTTCTGTTTACTGCCACAGTCTCACAGCTCCGGTGACCCGGGTTCGGTTCTGTTTACTGCCACAGTCTCACAGCTCCAGTGACCTGGGTTCGGTTCTGTTTACTGCCACAGTCTCACAGCTCCAGTGACATGGGTTCGGTTCTGTATACTGCCACAGTCTCACAGCTCCAGTGACATGGGTTCGGTTCTGTATACTGCCACAGTCTCACAGCTCCGGTGACCCGGGTTCGGTTCTGTTTACTGCCACAGTCTCACAGCTCCGGTGACCCGGGTTCGGTTCAATTTATTGCCACAGTCTCACAGCTCCAGTGACCCGGGTTCGGTTCTGTTTACTGCCACAGCCTCACAGCTCCAGTGACCCGGGTTCGGTTCTGTTTACTGCCACAGTGTCACAGCTCCAGTGACCTGGGTTCGGTTCTGTTTACTGCCACAGTCTCACAGCTCCAGTGACCTGGGTTCGGTTCTGTTTACTGCCACAGTCTCACAGCTCCGGTGACCCTGGTCCGGTTCTGTTTACTGCCACAGTCTCACAGCTCCAGTGACATGGGTTCGGTTCTGTTTACTGCCACAGTCTCACAGCTCCAGTGACCTGGGTTCGGTTCTGTTTACTGCCACAGCCTCACAGCTCCAGTGACCCGGGTTCGGTTCTGTTTACTGCCACAGCCTCACAGCTCCAGTGACCCGGGTTCGGTTCTGTTTACTGCCACAGTCTCACAGCTCCAGTGTCCCGGGTTCGGTTCTGTTTACTGCCACAGTCTCACAGCTCCAGTGTCCCGGGTTCGGTTCTGTTTACTGTCACAGTCTCACAGCTCCAGTGTCCAGGGTTCGGTTCTGTTTACTGCCACAGTCTCACAGCTCCAGTGTCCCGGGTTCGGTTCTGTTTACTGCCACAGTCTCACAGCTCCAGTGTCCCGGGTTCAGTTCTGTTTACTGCCACAGTCTCACAGCTCCAGTGTCCCGGGTTCGGTTCTGTTTACTGCCACAGTCTCACAGCTCCAGTGTCCCGGGTTCGGTTCTGTTTACTGCCACAGTCTCACAGCTCCAGTGACCCGGGTTCAGTTCTGTTTACTGCCACAGTCTCACAGCTCCAGTGTCCCGGGTTCGGTTCTGTTTACTGCCACAGTCTCACAGCTCCAGTGACCTGGGTTCGGTTCTGTTTACTGCCACAGTCTCACAGCTCCAGTGTCCCGGGTTCGGTTCTGTTTACTGCCACAGTCTCACAGCTCCCGTGACCCGGGTTCGGTTCTTTTTACTGCCACAGTCTCACAGCTCCCGTGACCCGGGTTCGGTTCTGCTAACTGCCACAGTCTCACAGCTCCAGTGTCCCTGGTTCGGTTCTGTTTACTGTCACAGTCTCACAGCTCCAGTGTCCCGGGTTCGGTTCTGTTTACTGTCACAGTCTCACAGCTCCAGTGTCCTGGGTTCGGTTCTGTTTACTGCCACAGTCTCACAGCTCCAGTGTCCCGGGTTCGGTTCTGTTTACTGCCACAGTCTCACAGCTCCAGTGTCCCGGGTTCGGTTCTGTTTACTGTCACAGTCTCACAGCTCCAGTGTCCTGGGTTCGGTTCTGTTTACTGTCACAGTCTCACAGCTCCAGTGTCCCGGGTTCGGTTCTGTTTACTGTCACAGACTCACAGCTCCAGTGTCCTGGGTTCGGTTCTGGGGACTGCCACAGTCACACAGCTCCAGTGACCCGGGTTCGGTTCTGTTTACTGCCACAGTCTCACAGCTCCAGTGTCCTGGGTTCGGTTCTGGGGACTGCCACAGTCACACAGCTCCAGTGACCCGGGTTCGGTTCTGTTTACTGCCACAGTCTCACAGCTCCAGTGACCTGGGTTCGCTTCTGTTTACTGCCACAGTCTCACATCTCCAGTGACCTGGGTTCGGTTCCGTTTACTGCCACAGTCTCACAGCTCCAGTGACCCGGGTTCGGTTCTGTTTACTGCCACAGTCTCACAGCTCCAGTGACCCGGGTTCGGTTCTGTTTACTGCCACAGTCTCACAGCTCCAGTGTCCTGGGTTCGGTTCTGTTTACTGTCACAGTCTCACAGCTCCAGTGTCCCGGGTTCGGTTCTGTTTACTGTCACAGTCTCACAGCTCCAGTGTCCTGGGTTCGGTTCTGGGGACTGCCACAGTCACACAGCTCCAGTGACCCGGGTTCGGTTCTGTTTACTGCCACAGTCTCACAGCTCCAGTGTCCCGGGTTCGGTTCTGTTTACTGCCACAGTCTCACAGCTCCAGTGTCCCGGGTTCGGTTCTGTTTACTGCCACAGTCTCACAGCTCCAGTGACCTGGGTTCGGTTCTGTTTACTGCCACAGTCTCACAGCTCCAGTGTCCCAGGTTCAGTTCTGTTTACTTCCACAGTCTCACAGCTCCAGTGTCCCGGGTTCGGTTCTGTTTACTGCCACAGTCTCACAGCTCCAGTGTCCCGGGTTCGGTTCTGTTTACTGCCACAGTCTCACAGCTCCAGTGTCCCGGGTTCGGTTCTGTTTACTGCCACAGTCTCACAGCTCCAGTGACCCGGGTTCGGTTCTGTTTACTGCCACAGTCTCACAGCTCCAGTGTCCCGGGTTCGGTTCTGTTTACTGCCACAGTCTCACACCTCCAGTGTCCCGGGTTCGGTTCTGTTTACTGCCACAGTCTCACAGCTCCAGTGACCCGGGTTCAGTTCTGTTTACTGCCACAGTCTCACAGCTCCAGTGTCCCGGGTTCGGTTCTGTTTACTGTCACAGTCTCACAGCTCCAGTGACCCGGGTTCAGTTCTGTTTACTGCCACAGTCTCACAGCTCCAGTGTCCCGGGTTCGGTTCTGTTTACTGCCACAGTCTCACAGCTCCAGTGACCTGGGTTCGGTTCTGTTTACTGCCACAGTCTCACAGCTCCAGTGACCTGGGTTCGGTTCTGTTTACTGCCACAGTCTCACAGCTCCAGTGACCTGGGTTCGGTTCTGTTTACTGCCACAGTCTCACAGCTCCAGTGACCTGGGTTCGGTTCTGTTTACTGTCACAGTCTCACAGCTCCAGTGACCCGGGTTCAGTTCTGTTTACTGCCACAGTCTCACAGCTCCAGTGTCCCGGGTTCGGTTCTGTTTACTGCCACAGTCTCACAGCTCCAGTGACCCGGGTTCGGTTCTGTTTACTGCCACAGTCTCACAGCTCCAGTGACCTGGGTTCGGTTCTGTTTACTGCCACAGTCTCACAGCTCCAGTGACCCGGGTTCGGTTCTGTTTACTGTCACAGTCTCACAGCTCCAGTGACCTGGGTTCAGTTCTGTTTACTGCCACAGTCTCACAGCTCCAGTGTCCCGGGTTCGGTTCTGTTTACTGCCACAGTCTCACAGCTCCAGTGTCCCGGGTTCGGTTCTGTTTACTGCCACAGTCTCACAGCTCCAGTGTCCCGGGTTCGGTTCTGTTTACTGCCACAGTCTCACAGCTCCAGTGACACGGGTTCGGTTCTGTTTACTGCCACAGTCTCACAGCTCCAGTGTCCCGGGTTCGGTTCTGTTTACTGCCACAGTCTCACAGCTCCAGTGTCCCGGGTTCGGTTCTGTTTACTGCCACAGTCTCACAGCTCCAGTGACCCGGGTTCGGTTCTGTTTACTGCCACAGTCTCACAGCTCCAGTGACCCGGGTTCGGTTCTGTTTACTGCCACAGTCTCACCGCTCCAGTGACCTGGGTTCGGTTCTGTTTACTGCCACAGTCTCACAGCTCCAGTGACCTGGGTTCAGTTCTGTTTACTGCCACAGTCTCACAGCTCCAGTGTCCCGGGTTCGGTTCTGTTTACTGCCACAGTCTCACCGCTCCAGTGACCTGGGTTCGGTTCTGTTTACTGCCACAGTCTCACAGCTCCAGTGACCCGGGTTCAGTTCTGTTTACTGTCACAGTCTCACAGCTCCAGTGTCCTGGGTTCGGTTCTGGGGACTGCCACAGTCACACAGCTCCAGTGTCCCGGGTTCAGTTCTGTTTACTGCCACAGTCTCACAGCTCCAGTGTCCCGGGTTCGGTTCTGTTTACTGCCACAGTCTCACAGCTCCAGTGACCCGGGTTCAGTTCTGTTTACTGCCACAGTCTCACAGCTCCAGTGTCCTGGGTTCGGTTCTGTTTACTGCCACAGTCTCACAGCTCCAGTGTCCCGGGTTCAGTTCTGTTTACTGCCACAGTCTCACAGCTCCAGTGTCCCGGGTTCGGTTCTGTTTACTGCCACAGTCTCACAGCTCCAGTGTCCCGGGTTCGGTTCTGTTTACTGCCACAGTCTCACAGCTCCAGTGACCCGGGTTCAGTTCTGTTTACTGCCACAGTCTCACAGCTCCAGTGTCCCGGGTTCGGTTCTGTTTACTGCCACAGTCTCACAGCTCCAGTGACCTGGGTTCGGTTCTGTTTACTGCCACAGTCTCACAGCTCCAGTGTCCCGGGTTCGGTTCTGTTTACTGCCACAGTCTCACAGCTCCCGTGACCCGGGTTCGGTTCTGTTTACTGCCAAAGTCTCACAGCTCCCGTGACCCGGGTTCGGTTCTGCTAACTGCCACAGTCTCACAGCTCCAGTGACCCGGGTTCGGTTCTGTTTACTGCCACAGTCTCACAGCTCCAGTGTCCCGGGTTCGGTTCTGTTTACTGCCACAGTCTCACAGCTACAGTGACCTGGGTTCGGTTCTGTTTACTGCCACAGTCTCACAGCTCCAGTGTCCCGGGTTCGGTTCTGTTTACTGTCACAGTCTCACAGCTCCAGTGTCCTGGGTTCGGTTCTGTTTACTGTCACAGTCTCACAGCTCCAGTGACCTGGGTTCGGTTCTGTTTACTGCCACAGTCTCACAGCTCCAGTGACCTGGGTTCGGTTCTGTTTACTGCCACAGTCTCACAGCTCCAGTGACCCGGGTTCGGTTCTGTTTACTGCCACAGTCTCACAGCTCCAGTGACCTGGGTTCGGTTCTGTTTACTGCCACAGTCTCACAGCTCCAGTGACCTGGGTTCGGTTCTGTTTACTGCCACAGTCTCACAGCTCCAGTGACCTGGGTTCGGTTCTGTTTACTGCCACAGTCTCACAGCTCCAGTGACCCGGGTTCGGTTCTGTTTACTGCCACAGCCTCACAGCTCCAGTGACCTGGGTTCGGTTCTGTTTACTGCCACAGTCTCACAGCTCCGGTGACCCGGGTTCAGTTCTGTTTACTTCCACAGTCTCACAGCTCCAGTGACCCGGGTTCGGTTCTGTTTACTGCCACAGTCTCACAGCTCCGGTGACCCGGGTTCGGTTCTGTTTACTGCCACAGTCTCACAGCTCCAGTGACCCGGGTTCGGTTCTGTTTACTGCCACAGTCTCACAGCTCCGGTGACCCGGGTTCGGTTCTGTTTACTGCCACAGTCTCACAGCTCCAGTGACCTGGGTTCGGTTCTGTTTACTGCCACAGTCTCACAGCTCCAGTGACATGGGTTCGGTTCTGTATACTGCCACAGTCTCACAGCTCCGGTGACCCGGGTTCGGTTCTGTTTACTGCCACAGTCTCACAGCTCCGGTGACCCGGGTTCGGTTCTGTTTACTGCCACAGTCTCACAGCTCCAGTGAGATGGGTTCGGTTCTGTTTACTGCCACAGCCTCACAGCTCCAGTGACCCGGGTTCGGTTCTGTTTACTGCCACAGCCTCACAGCTCCAGTGACCCGGGTTCGGTTCTGTTTACTGCCACAGTGTCACAGCTCCAGTGACCTGGGTTCGGTTCTGTTTACTGCCACAGTCTCACAGCTCCGGTGACCCGGGTCCGGTTCTGTTTACTGCCACAGTCTCACAGCTCCAGTGACATGGGTTCGGTTCTGTTTACTGCCACAGCCTCACAGCTCCAGTGACCCGGGTTCGGTTCTGTTTACTGCCACAGCCTCACAGCTCCAGTGACCCGGGTTCGGTTCTGTTTACTGCCACAGTCTCACAGCTCCAGTGACCTGGGTTCGGTTCTGTTTACTGCCACAGTCTCACAGCTCCAGTGACCTGGGTTCGGTTCTGTTTACTGCCACAGTCTCACAGCTCCCGTGACCCGGGTTCGGTTCTGTTAACTGCCACAGTCTCACAGCTCCAGTGACCCGGGTTCGGTTCTGTTTACTGCCACAGTCTCACAGCTCCAGTGACCCGGGTTCGGTTCTGTTTACTGTCACAGTCTCACAGCTCCAGTGTCCTGGGTTCGGTTCTGTTTACTGCCACAGTCTCACAGCTCCAGTGTCCCGGGTTCGGTTCTGTTTACTGCCACAGTCTCACAGCTCCAGTGTCCCGGGTTCGGTTCTGTTTACTGTCACAGTCTCACAGCTCCAGTGTCCTGGGTTCGGTTCTGTTTACTGCCACAGTCTCACAGCTCCAGTGTCCCAGGTTCGGTTCTGTTTACTGCCACAGTCTCACAGCTCCAGTGTCCTGGGTTCGGTTCTGGGGACTGCCACAGTCACACAGCTCCAGTGTCCCGGGTTCAGTTCTGTTTACTGCCACAGTCTCACAGCTCCAGTGTCCCGGGTTCGGTTCTGTTTACTGCCACAGTCTCACAGCTCCAGTGACCCGGGTTCAGTTCTGTTTACTGCCACAGTCTCACAGCTCCAGTGTCCTGGGTTCGGTTCTGTTTACTGCCACAGTCTCACAGCTCCAGTGTCCCGGGTTCAGTTCTGTTTACTGCCACAGTCTCACAGCTCCAGTGTCCCGGGTTCGGTTCTGTTTACTGCCACAGTCTCACAGCTCCAGTGTCCCGGGTTCGGTTCTGTTTACTGCCACAGTCTCACAGCTCCAGTGTCCCGGGTTCGGTTCTGTTTACTGCCACAGCCTCACAGCTCCAGTGACATGGGTTCAGTTCTGTTTACTGCCACAGTCTCACAGCTCCAGTGACCCGGGTTCCGTTCTGTTTACTGCCACAGTCTCACAGCTCCAGTGACCCGGGTTCGGTTCTGTTTACTGCCACAGTCTCACAGCTCCAGTGACCCGGGTTCGGTTCTGTTTACTGTCACAGTCTCACAGCTCCAGTGTCCCGGGTTCAGTTCTGTTTACTGCCACAGTCTCACAGCTCCAGTGACCTGGGTTCAGTTCTGTTTACTGCCACAGTCTCACAGCTCCAGTGTCCCGGGTTCGGTTCTGTTTACTGTCACAGTCTCACAGCTCCAGTGTCCTGGGTTCGGTTCTGTTTACTGCCACAGTCTCACAGCTCCAGTGTCCCTGGTTAGGTTCTGTTTACTGCCACAGTCTCACAGCTCCAGTGACCTGGGTTCGGTTCTGTTTACTGCCACAGTCTCACAGCTCCAGTGACCCGGGTTCGGTTCTGTTTACTGCCACAGCCTCACAGCTCCAGTGACCTGGGTTCGGTTCTGTTTACTGTCACAGTCTCACAGCTCCAGTGACCTGGGTTCGGTTCTGTTTACTGCCACAGTCTCACAGCTCCAGTGACCCGGGTTCAGTTCTGTTTACTGCCACAGTCTCACAGCTCCAGTGACCCGGGTTCGGTTCTGTTTACTGCCACAGTCTCACAGCTCCGGTGACCCGGGTTCGGTTCTGTTTACTGCCACAGTCTCACAGCTCCAGTGACCCGGGTTCGGTTCTGTTTACTGCCACAGTCTCACAGCTCCGGTGACCCGGGTTCGGTTCTGTTTACTGCCAAAGTCTCACAGCTCCAGTGACATGGGTTCGGTTCTGTATACTGCCACAGTCTCACAGCTCCGGTGACACGGGTTCGGTTCTGTTTACTGCCACAGTCTCACAGCTCCAGTGACCCGGGTTCGGTTCTGTTTACTGCCACAGTCTCACAGCTCCAGTGTCCCGGGTTCGGTTCTGTTTACTGTCACAGTCTCACAGCTCCAGTGTCCTGGGTTCGGTTCTGTTTACTGCCACAGTCTCACAGCTCCAGTGTCCCGGGTTCGGTTCTGTTTACTGTCACAGTCTCACAGCTCCAGTGTCCTGGGTTCAGTTCTGTTTACTGCCACAGTCTCACAGCTCCAGTGTCCTGGGTTCGGTTCTGGGGACTGCCACAGTCACACAGCTCCAGTGACCCGGGTTCGGTTCTGTTTACTGCCACAGTCTCACAGCTCCAGTGACCCGGGTTCGGTTCTGTTTACTGCCACAGTCTCACAGCTCCAGTGACCCGGGTTCGGTTCTGTTTACTGCCACAGTCTCACAGCTCCAGTGTCCCGGGTTCGGTTCTGTTTACTGCCACAGTCTCACAGCTCCAGTGTCCCGGGTTTGGTTCTGTTTACTGCCACAGTCTCACAGCTCCAGTGACCTGGGTTCGGTTCTGTTTAATGCCACAGTCTCACAGCTCCAGTGTCCCGGGTTCGGTTCTGTTTACTGCCACAGTCTCACAGCTCCAGTGACCCGGGTTCGGTTCTGTTTACCGCCACAGTCTCACAGCTCCAGTGACCCGGGTTCGGTTCTGTTTACTGCCACAGTCTCACAGCTCCGGTGACCCGGGTTCGGTTCTGTTTACTGCCAAAGTCTCACAGCTCCAGTGACATGGGTTCGGTTCTGTATACTGCCACAGTCTCACAGCTCCGGTGACACGGGTTCGGTTCTGTTTACTGCCACAGTCTCACAGCTCCAGTGTCCCGGGTTCGGTTCTGTTTACTGCCACAGTCTCACAGCTCCAGTGACCCGGGTTCGGTTCTGTTTACTGCCACAGTCTCACAGCTCCAGTGTCCCGGGTTCGGTTCTGTTTACTGTCACAGTCTCACAGCTCCAGTGTCCTGGGTTCGGTTCTGTTTACTGCCACAGTCTCACAGCTCCAGTGTCCCGGGTTCGGTTCTGTTTACTGTCACAGTCTCACAGCTCCAGTGTCCTGGGTTCAGTTCTGTTTACTGCCACAGTCTCACAGCTCCAGTGTCCTGGGTTCGGTTCTGGGGACTGCCACAGTCACACAGCTCCAGTGACCCGGGTTCGGTTCTGTTTACTGCCACAGTCTCACAGCTCCAGTGACCCGGGTTCGGTTCTGTTTACTGCCACAGTCTCACAGCTCCAGTGACCCGGGTTCGGTTCTGTTTACTGCCACAGTCTCACAGCTCCAGTGTCCCGGGTTCGGTTCTGTTTACTGCCACAGTCTCACAGCTCCAGTGTCCCGGGTTTGGTTCTGTTTACTGCCACAGTCTCACAGCTCCAGTGACCTGGGTTCGGTTCTGTTTACTGCCACAGTCTCACAGCTCCAGTGTCCCGGGTTCAGTTCTGTTTACTGCCACAGTCTCACAGCTCCAGTGACCCGGGTTCAGTTCTGTTTACTGCCACAGTCTCACAGCTCCAGTGTCCCGGGTTCGGTTCTGTTTACTGCCACAGTCTCACAGCTCCAGTGACCTGCGTTCGGTTCTGTTTACTGCCACAGTCTCACAGCTCCAGTGTCCCGGGTTCGGTTCTGTTTACTGCCACAGTCTCACAGCTCCAGTGACCTGCGTTCGGTTCTGTTTACTGCCACAGTCTCACAGCTCCAGTGTCCCGGGTTCGGTTCTGTTTACTGCCACAGTCTCACAGCTCCAGTGTCCCGGGTTCGGTTCTGTTTACTGCCACAGTCTCACAGCTCCAGTGAACCGGGTTCAGTTCTGTTTACTGCCACAGTCTCACAGCTCCAGTGTCCCGGGTTCGGTTCTGTTTACTGTCACAGTCTCACAGCTCCAGTGACCCGGGTTCAGTTCTGTTTACTGCCACAGTCTCACAGCTCCAGTGTCCCGGGTTCGGTTCTGTTTACTGCCACAGTCTCACAGCTCCAGTGACCTAGGTTCGGTTCTGTTTACTGCCACAGTCTCACAGCTCCAGTGACCTGGGTTCGGTTCTGTTTACTGCCACAGTCTCACAGCTCCAGTGACCCGGGTTCAGTTCTGTTTACTGCCACAGTCTCACAGCTCCAGTGTCCCGGGTTCGGTTCTGTTTACTGCCACAGCCTCACAGCTCCAGTGACCTGGGTTCGGTTCTGTTTACTGTCACAGTCTCACATCTCCAGTGACCTGGGTTCAGTTCTGTTTACTGCCACAGTCTCACAGCTCCAGTGACCCGGGTTCAGTTCTGTTTACTGCCACAGTCTCACAGCTCCAGTGTCCCGGGTTCGGTTCTGTTTACTGCCACAGCCTCACAGCTCCAGTGTCCCGGGTTCGGTTCTGTTTACTGCCACAGTCTCACAGCTCCAGTGACCCGGGTTCAGTTCTGTTTACTGCCACAGTCTCACAGCTCCAGTGACCCGGGTTCAGTTCTGTTTACTGCCACAGCCTCACAGCTCCAGTGTCCCGGGTTCGGTTCTGTTTACTGCCACAGTCTCACAGCTCCAGTGTCCCGGGTTCGGTTCTGTTTACTGCCACAGTCTCACAGCTCCAGTGTCCCGTGTTCGGTTCTGTTTACTGACACAGTCTCACAGCTCCAGTGACCTGGGTTCGGTTCTGTTTACTGCCACAGTCTCACAGCTCCAGTGTCCCGGGTTCGGTTCTGTTTACTGCCACAGTCTCACAGCTCCAGTGACCCGGGTTCAGTTCTGTTTACTGCCACAGTCTCACAGCTCCAGTGTCCCGGGTTCGGTTCTGTTTACTGCCACAGTCTCACAGCTCCAGTGACCTGGGTTCGGTTCTGTTTACTGCCACAGTCTCACAGCTCCAGTGTCCCGGGTTCAGTTCTGTTTACTGCCACAGTCTCACAGCTCCAGTGTCCTGGGTTCGGTTCTGTTTACTGCCACAGTCTCACAGCTCCAGTGACCTGGGTTCGGTTCTGTTTACTGCCACAGTCTCACTGCTCCAGTGACCTGGGTTCGGTTCTATTTACTGCCACAGTCTCACTGCTCCAGTGACCTGGGTTCAGTTCTGTTTACTGCCACAGTCTCACTGCTCCAGTGTCCTGGGTTCGGTTCTGTTTACTGCCACAGTCTCACAGCTCCAGTGACCCGGTTTCGGTTCTGTTTACTGTCACAGTCTCACAGCTCCAGTGTCCCGGGTTCAGTTCTGTTTACTGCCACAGTCTCACAGCTCCAGTGACCCGGTTTCGGTTCTGTTTACTGTCACAGTCTCACAGCTCCAGTGTCCCGGGTTCAGTTCTGTTTACTGCCACAGTCTCACAGCTCCAGTGTCCCGGGTTCAGTTCTGTTTACTGCCACAGTCTCACAGCTACAGTGTCCTGGGTTCGGTTCTGTTTACTGCCACAGCCTCACAGCTCCAGTGACCCGGGTTCGGTTCTGTTTACTGCCACAGTCTCACAGCTCCAGTGACCCGGGTTCGGTTCTGTTTACTGCCACAGTCTCACAGCTCCAGTGTCCCGGGTTCGGTTCTGTTTACTGCCACAGTCTCACAGCTCCAGTGTCCCGGGTTCGGTTCTGTTTACTGCCACAGTCTCACAGCTCCAGTGTCCTGGGTTCGGTTCTGTTTACTGCCGCAACCTCACAGCTCCAGTGACCCGGGTTCGGTTCTGTTTACTGCCACAGTCTCACAGCTCCAGTGTCCTGGGTTCGGTTCTGTTTACTGCCGCAACCTCACAGCTCCAGTGACCTGGGTTCGGTTCTGTTTACTGCCACAGTCTCACAGCTCCAGTGACCTGGGTTCAGTTCTGTTTACTGCCACAGTCTCACAGCTCCAGTGACCCGGGTTCGGTTCTGTTTACTGCCGCAACCTCACAGCTCCAGTGACCCGGGTTCGGTTCTGTTTACTGCCACAGTCTCACAGCTCCAGTGACCTGGGTTCAGTTCTGTTTACTGCCGCAACCTCACAGCTCCAGTGACCTGGGTTCGGTTCTGTTTACTGCCACAGTCTCACAGCTCCACTGTCCCGGGTTCGGTTCTGTTTACTGCCACAGTCTCACAGCTCCAGTGTCCCGGGTTCGGTTCTGTTTACTGCCGCAACCTCACAGCTCCAGTGACCTGGGTTCGGTTCTGTTTACTGCCACAGTCTCACAGCTCCAGTGTCCCGGGTTCAGTTCTGTTTACTGCCACAGTCTCACAGCTCCAGTGACCCGGGTTCGGTTCTGTTTACTGCCACAGTCTCACAGCTCCAGTGACCCAGGTTCGGTTCTGTTTACTGCCACAGTCTCACAGCTCCAGTGACCTGGGTTCGGTTCTGTTTACTGCCACAGTCTCACTGCTCCAGTGTCCTGGGTTCGGTTCTGGGGACTGCCACAGTCTCACAGCTCCAGTGACCCGGGTTCGGTTCTGTTTACTGCCACAGTCTCACAGCTCCAGTGACCTGGGTTCAGTTCTGTTTACTGCCACAGTCTCACAGCTCCAGTGTCCCGGGTTCGGTTCTGTTTACTGCCACAGTCTCACAGCTCCAGTGTCCCGGGTTCGGTTCTGTTTACTGCCACAGTCTCACAGCTCCAGTGTCCCGGGTTCGGTTCTGTTTACTGCCACAGTCTCACAGCTCCAGTGTCCCGGGTTCGGTTCTGTTTACTGCCACAGTCTCACAGCTCCAGTGTCCCGGGTTCGGTTCTGTTTACTGTCACAGTCTCACAGCTCCAGTGACCCGGGTTCGGTTCTGTTTACTGCCACAGTCTCACAGCTCCAGTGTCCCGGGTTCGGTTCTGTTTACTGCCACAGTCTCACAGCTCCAGTGACCCGGGTTCGGTTCTGTTTACTGCCACAGTCTCACAGCTCCAGTGACCTGGGTTCGGTTCTGTTTACTGTCACAGTCTCACAGCTCCAGTGTCCCGGGTTCGGTTCTGTTTACTGCCACAGTCTCACAGCTCCAGTGACCCGGGTTCGGTTCTGTTTACTGCCACAGTCTCACAGCTCCAGTGACCTGGGTTCGGTTCTGTTTACTGTCACAGTCTCACAGCTCCAGTGACCCGGGTTCAGTTCTGTTTACTGCCACAGTCTCACAGCTCCAGTGACATGGGTTCGGTTCTGTTTACTGCCACAGTCTCACAGCTCCAGTGTCCCGGGTTCGGTTCTGTTTACTGCCACAGTCTCACAGCTCCAGTGACCCGGGTTCGGTTCTGTTTACTGCCACAGTCTCACAGCTCCAGTGACCCAGGTTCGGTTCTGTTTACTGCCACAGTCTCACAGCTCCAGTGACCTGGGTTCGGTTCTGTTTACTGCCACAGTCTCACAGCTCCAGTGTCCCGGGTTCGGTTCTGTTTACTGCCACAGTCTCACAGCTCCAGTGTCCCGGGTTCGGTTCTGTTTACTGCCACAGTCTCACAGCTCCAGTGACCCGGGTTCAGTTCTGTTTACTGCCACAGTCTCACAGCTCCAGTGTCCCGGGTTCGGTTCTGTTTACTGTCACAGTCTCACAGCTCCAGTGACCCGGGTTCAGTTCTGTTTTCTGCCACAGTCTCACAGCTCCAGTGTCCTGGGTTCGGTTCTGTTTACTGCCACAGTCTCACAGCTCCAGTGTCCCGGGTTCGGTTCTGTTTACTGCCACAGTCTCACAGCTCCAGTGTCCCGGGTTCGGTTCTGTTTACTGCCACAGTCTCACAGCTCCAGTGACCCGGGTTCAGTTCTGTTTACTGCCACAGTCTCACAGCTCCAGTGTCCCGGGTTCGGTTCTGTTTACTGTCACAGTCTCACAGCTCCAGTGACCCGGGTTCAGTTCTGTTTTCTGCCACAGTCTCACAGCTCCAGTGTCCTGGGTTCGGTTCTGTTTACTGTCACAGTCTCACAGCTCCAGTGTCCCGGGATCGGTTCTGTTTACTGCCACAGTCTCACAGCTCCAGTGTCCCGGGTTCGGTTCTGTTTACTGCCACAGTCTCACAGCTCCAGTGACCCGGGTTCGGTTCTGTTTACTGCCACAGTCTCACAGCTCCAGTGTCCCGGGTTCAGTTCTGTTTACTGCCACAGTCTCACAGCTCCAGTGTCCCGGGTTCGGTTCTGTTTACTGCCACAGTCTCACAGCTCCAGTGACCCGGTTTCGGTTCTGTTTACTGCCACAGTCTCACAGCTCCAGTGTCCTGGGTTCGGTTCTGGGGACTGCCACAGTCTCACAGCTCCAGTGACCCGGGTTCGGTTCTGTTTACTGCCACAGTCTCACAGCTCCAGTGTCCCGGGTTCGGTTCTGTTTACTGCCACAGTCTCACAGCTCCAGTGTCCCGGGTTCGGTTCTGTTTACTGCCACAGTCTCACAGCTCCAGTGTCCTGGGTTCGGTTCTGTTTACTGCCGCAACCTCACAGCTCCAGTGACCTGAGTTCGGTTCTGTTTACTGCCGCAACCTCACAGCTCCAGTGACCCGGGTTCGGTTCTGTTTACTGCCACAGTCTCACAGCTCCAGTGTCCCGGGTTCGGTTCTGTTTACTGCCACAGTCTCACAGCTCCAGTGTCCCGGGTTCGGTTCTGTTTACTGCCACAGTCTCACAGCTCCAGTGTCCTGGGTTCGGTTCTGTTTACTGCCGCAACCTCACAGCTCCAGTGACCTGAGTTCGGTTCTGTTTACTGCCGCAACCTCACAGCTCCAGTGACCTGGGTTCGGTTCTGTTTACTGCCACAGTCTCACAGCTCCAGTGTCCCGGGTTCGGTTCTGTTTACTGCCACAGTCTCACAGCTCCAGTGTCCCGGGTTCGGTTCTGTTTACTGCCACAGTCTCACAGCTCCAGTGTCCCGGGTTCGGTTCTGTTTACTGCCACAGTCTCACAGCTCCAGTGTCCCGGGTTCAGTTCTGTTTACTGCCACAGTCTCACAGCTCCAGTGTCCCGGGTTCGGTTCTGTTTCCTGCCACAGTCTCACAGCTCCCGTGACCCGGGTTCGGTTCTGTTTACTGCCACAGTCTCACAGCTCCAGTGTCCTGGGTTCGGTTCTGTTTACTGCCACAGTCTCACAGCTCCAGTGTCCCGGGTTCAGTTCTGTTTACTGCCACAGTCTCACAGCTCCAGTGTCCCGGGTTCGGTTCTGTTTACTGCCACAGTCTCACAGCTCCAGTGTCCTGGGTTCGGTTCTGGGGACTGCCACAGTCTCACAGCTCCAGTGACCCGGGTTCGGTTCTGTTTACTGCCACAGTCTCACAGCTCCAGTGACCCGGGTTCCGTTCTGTTTACTGCCACAGTCTCACAGCTCCAGTGACCCGGGTTCGGTTCTGTTTACTGCCACAGTCTCACAGCTCCAGTGACCTGGGTTCGGTTCTGTTTACTGCCACAGTCTCACAGCTCCAGTGTCCCGGGTTCGGTTCTGTTTACTGCCACAGTCTCACAGCTCCAGTGACCCGGGTTCGGTTCTGTTTACTGCCACAGTCTCACAGCTCCAGTGTCCCGGGTTCGGTTCTGTTTACTGCCACAGTCTCACAGCTCCAGTGACCTGGGTTCGGTTCTGTTTACTGCCACAGTCTCACAGCTCCAGTGTCCCGGGTTCGGTTCTGTTTACTGCCACAGTCTCACAGCTCCAGTGACCCGGGTTCGGTTCTGTTTACTGCCACAGTCTCACAGCTCCAGTGACCCGGGTTCGGTTCTGTTTACTGCCACAGTCTCACAGCTCCAGTGACCTGGGTTCGGTTCTGTTTACTGCCACAGTCTCACAGCTCCAGTGTCCCGGGTTCGGTTCTGTTTACTGCCACAGTCTCACAGCTCCAGTGTCCCGGGTTCGGTTCTGTTTACTGCCACAGTCTCACAGCTCCAGTGACCTGGGTTCGGTTCTGTTTACTGCCACAGTCTCACAGCTCCAGTGTCCCGGGTTCGGTTCTGTTTACTGCCACAGTCTGACAGCTCCAGTGTCCCGGGTTCGGTTCTGTTTACTGCCACAGTCTCACAGCTCCAGTGACCTGGGTTCGGTTCTGTTTACTGCCACAGTCTCACAGCTCCAGTGTCCCGGGTTCGGTTCTGTTTACTGCCACAGTCTCACAGCTCCAGTGTCCCGGGTTCCGTTCTGTTTACTGCCACAGTCTCACAGCTTCAGTGACCCGGGTTCGGTTCTGTTTACTGCCACAGTCTCACAGCTCCAGTGTCCCGGTTTCGGTTCTGTTTACTGCCACAGTCTCACAGCTCCAGTGACCCGGTTTCGGTTCTGTTTACTGCCACAGTCTCACAGCTCCAGTGTCCCGGGTTCGGTTCTGTTTACTGCCACAGCCTCACAGCTCCAGTGACCCGGGTTCGGTTCTGCTTACTGCCACAGTCTCACAGCTCCAGTGACCCGGGTTCGGTTCTGTTTACTGCCACAGTCTCACAGCTCCAGTGTCCCGGGTTCGGTTCTGTTTACTGCCACAGTCTCACAGCTCCAGTGTCCCGGGTTCGGTTCTGTTTACTGCCACAGTCTCACAGCTCCAGTGTCCTGGGTTCGGTTCTGTTTACTGCCGCAACCTCACAGCTCCAGTGACCTGAGTTCGGTTCTGTTTACTGCCGCAACCTCACAGCTCCAGTGACCCGGGTTCGGTTCTGTTTACTGCCACAGTCTCACAGCTCCAGTGACCTGGGTTCGGTTCTGTTTACTGCCACAGTCTCACAGCTCCAGTGTCCCGGGTTCGGTTCTGTTTACTGCCACAGTCTCACAGCTCCAGTGTCCCGGGTTCGGTTCTGTTTACTGCCACAGTCTCACAGCTCCAGTGTCCCAGGTTCGGTTCTGTTTACTGCCACAGTCTCACAGCTCCAGTGACCCGGGTTCGGTTCTGTTTACTGCCACAGTCTCACAGCTCCAGTGACCTGGGTTCGGTTCTGTTTACTGCCACAGTCTCACAGCTCCAGTGACCTGGGTTCGGTTCTGTTTACTGCCACAGTCTCACAGCTCCAGTGACCTGGGTTCGGTTCTGTTTACTGCCACAGTCTCACAGCTCCAGTAACCCGGGTTCGGTTCTGTTTACTGCCACAGTCTCACAGCTCCAGTGTCCCGGGTTCAGTTCTGTTTACTGCCACAGTCTCACAGCTCCAGTGTCCCGGGTTCTGTTCTGTTTACTGCCACAGTCTCACAGCTCCAGTGTCCCGGGTTCAGTTCTGTTTACTGCCACAGTCTCACAGCTCCCGTGACCCGGGTTCGGTTCTGTTTACTGCCACAGTCTCACAGCTCCAGTGTCCTGGGTTCGGTTCTGTTTACTGCCACAGTCTCACAGCTCCAGTGTCCCGGGTTCAGTTCTGTTTACTGCCACAGTCTCACAGCTCCAGTGTCCCGGGTTCGGTTCTGTTTTCTGCCACAGTCTCACAGCTCCAGTGTCCTGGGTTCGGTTCTGGGGACTGCCACAGTCTCACAGCTCCAGTGACCCGGGTTCGGTTCTGTTTACTGCCACAGTCTCACAGCTCCAGTGTCCCGGGTTCGGTTCTGTTTACTGCCACAGCCTCACAGCTCCAGTGTCCCGGGTTCAGTTCTGTTTACTGCCACAGTCTCACAGCTCCAGTGACCCGGGTTCGGTTCTGTTTACTGCCACAGTCTCACAGCTCCAGTGACCTGGGTTCAGTTCTGTTTACTGCCACAGTCTCACAGCTCCAGTGACCCGGGTTCAGTTCTGTTTACTGCCACAGTCTCACAGCTCCAGTGTCCAGGGTTCGGTTCTGTTTACTGCCACAGCCTCACAGCTCCAGTGACCCGGGTTCGGTTCTGTTTACTGCCACAGTCTCACAGCTCCAGTGTCCAGGGTTCGGTTCTGTTTACTGCCACAGTCTCACAGCTCCAGTGACCTGGGTTCGGTTCTGTTTACTGCCACAGTCTCACAGCTCCAGTGTCCAGGGTTCGGTTCTGTTTACTGCCACAGTCTCACAGCTCCAGTGACCTGGGTTCGGTTCTGTTTACTGCCACAGTCTCACAGCTCCAGTGTCCAGGGTTCGGTTCTGATTACTGCCACAGTCTCACAGCTCCAGTGACCCGGGTTCGGTTCTGTTTACTGCCACAGTCTCACAGCTCCAGTGACCCGCGTTCGGTTCTGTTTACTGCCACAGTCTCACAGCTACAGTGTCCCGGGTTCGGTTCTGTTTACTGCCACAGTCTCACAGCTCCAGTGACCCAGGTTCGGTTCTGTTTACTGCCACAGTCTCACAGCTCCAGTGTCCCGGGTTCGGTTCTGTTTACTGCCACAGTCTCACAGCTCCAGTGTCCCGGGTTCGGTTCTGTTTACTGCCACAGTCTCACAGCTCCAGTGTCCCGGGTTCGGTTCTGTTTACTGCCACAGTCTCACAGCTCCAGTGTCCCGGGTTCAGTTCTGTTTACTGCCACAGTCTCACAGCTCCAGTGACCCGGGTTCGGTTCTGTTTACTGCCACAGTCTCACAGCTCCAGTGACACGGGTTCAGTTCTGTTTACTGCCACAGTCTCACAGCTCCAGTGACCCGGGTTCGGTTCTGTTTACTGCCACAGTCTCACAGCTCCAGTGTCCCGGGTTCGGTTCTGTTTACTGTCACAGACTCACAGCTCCAGTGACCCGGGTTCAGTTCTGTTTACTGCCACAGTCTCACAGCTCCAGTGTCCCGGGTTCGGTTCTGTTTACTGCCACAGTCTCACAGCTCCAGTGACCTGGGTTCGGTTCTGTTTACTGCCACAGTCTCACAGCTCCAGTGTCCTGGGTTCGGTTCTGGGGACTGCCACAGTCTCACAGCTCCAGTGTCCCGGGTTCAGTTCTGTTTACTGCCACAGTCTCACAGCTCCAGTGACCCGGGTTCGGTTCTGTTTACTGCCACAGTCTCACAGCTCCAGTGACCCGGGTTCGGTTCTGTTTACTGCCACAGTCTCACAGCTCCAGTGACCCGGGTTCGGTTCTGTTTACTGCCACAGTCTCACAGCTCCAGTGACCTGGGTTCGGTTCTGTTTACTGCCACAGTCTCACAGCTCCAGTGACCCGGGTTCGGTTCTGTTTACTGCCACAGTCTCACAGCTCCAGTGTCCTGGGTTCGGTTCTGTTTACTGCCACAGCCTCACAGCTCCAGTGATCCGGGTTCGGTTCTGTTTACTGCCACAGTCTCACAGCTCCAGTGACCCGGGTTCGGTTCTGTTTACTGCCACAGTCTCACAGCTCCAGTGTCCCGGGTTCGGTTCTGTTTACTGCCACAGTCTCACAGCTCCAGTGACCTGGGTTCGGTTCTGTTTACTGCCACAGTCTCACAGCTCCAGTGACCTGGGTTCGGTTCTGTTTACTGCCACAGTCTCACAGCTCCAGTGTCCTGGGTTCGGTTCTGTTTACTGCCACAGTCTCACAGCTCCAGTGTCCTGGGTTCAGTTCTGTTTACTGCCACAGTCTCACAGCTCCAGTGACCTGGGTTCAGTTCTGTTTACTGCCACAGTCTCACAGCTCCAGTGTCCCGGGTTCGGTTCTGTTTACTGCCACAGTCTCACAGCTCCAGTGTCCCGGGTTCGGTTCTGTTTACTGCCACAGTCTCACAGCTCCAGTGACCCGGGTTCAGTTCTGTTTACTGCCACAGTCTCACAGCTCCAGTGTCCCGGGTTCGGTTCTGTTTACTGTCACAGTCTCACAGCTCCAGTGACCCGGGTTCAGTTCTGTTTACTGCCACAGTCTCACAGCTCCAGTGTCCCGGGTTCGGTTCTGTTTACTGCCACAGTCTCACAGCTCCAGTGACCTGGGTTCGGTTCTGTTTACTGCCACAGCCTCACAGCTCCAGTGACCTGGGTTCGGTTCTGTTTACTGCCACAGTCTCACAGCTCCAGTGACCCGGGTTCGGTTCTGTTTACTGCCACAGTCTCACAGCTCCAGTGACCTGGGTTCGGTTCTGTTTACTGTCACAGTCTCACAGCTCCAGTGACCCGGGTTCGGTTCTGTTTACTGCCACAGTCTCACAGCTCCAGTGACCCGGGTTCAGTTCTGTTTACTGTCACAGTCTCACAGCTCCAGTGACCCGGGTTCGGTTCTGTTTACTGCCACAGTCTCACAGCTCCAGTGACCCGGGTTCGGTTCTGTTTACTGCCACAGTCTCACAGCTCCAGTGTCCTGGGTTCGGTTCTGTTTACTGCCACAGTCTCACAGCTCCAGTGACCCGGGTTCGGTTCTGTTTACTGCCACAGTCTCACAGCTCCAGTGACCCAGGTTCGGTTCTGTTTACTGCCACAGTCTCACAGCTCCAGTGACCTGGGTTCAGTTCTGTTTACTGCCACAGTCTCACAGCTCCAGTGTCCCGGGTTCGGTTCTGTATACTGCCACAGTCTCACAGCTCCAGTGACCTGGGTTCGGTTCTGTTTACTGCCACAGTCACACAGCTCCAGTGTCCCGGGTTCGGTTCTGTTTACTGCCACAGTCTCACAGCTTCAGTGACCCGGGTTCAGTTCTGTTTACTGCCACAGTCTCACAGCTCCAGTGTCCCGGGTTCAGTTCTGTTTACTGCCACAGTCTCACAGCTCCAGTGACCCGGGTTCAGTTCTGTTTACTGCCACAGTCTCACAGCTCCAGTGTCCCGGGTTCGGTTCTGTTTACTGTCACAGTCTCACAGCTCCAGTGTCCCGGGTTCGGTTCTGTTTACTACCACAGTCTCACAGCTCCAGTGACCCGGGTTCGGTTCTGTTTACTGCCACAGTCTCACAGCTCCAGTGTCCCGGGTTCAGTTCTGTTTACTGCCACAGTCTCACAGCTCCAGTGTCCCGGGTTCGTTTCTGTTTACTGCCACAGTCTCACAGCTCCAGTGTCCCGGGTTCAGTTCTGTTTACTGCCACAGTCTCACAGCTCCAGTGTCCCGGGTTCAGTTCTGTTTACTGCCACAGTCTCACAGCTCCAGTGACCCAGTTTCGGTTCTGTTTACTGCCACAGTCTCACAGCTCCAGTGTCCTGGGTTCGGTTCTGTTTACTGCCACAGCCTCACAGCTCCAGTGACCCGGGTTCGGTTCTGTTTACTGCCACAGTCTCACAGCTCCAGTGACCCGGGTTCGGTTCTGTTTACTGCCACAGTCTCACAGCTCCAGTGACCTGGGTTCAGTTCTGTTTACTGCCACAGTCTCACAGCTCCAGTGTCCCGGGTTCGGTTCTGTTTACTGCCACAGTCTCACAGCTCCAGTGTCCCGGGTTCAGTTCTGTTTACTGCCACAGTCTCACAGCTCCAGTGTCCTGGGTTCGGTTCTGTTTACTGCCGCAACCTCACAGCTCCAGTGACCTGAGTTCGGTTCTGTTTACTGCCACAGTCTCACAGCTCCAGTGACCCGGGTTCGGTTCTGTTTACTGCCACAGTCTCACAGCTCCAGTGACCCGGGTTCAGTTCTGTTTACTGCCACAGTCTCACAGCTCCAGTGACCTGGGTTCGGTTCTGTTTACTGCCACAGTCTCACAGCTCCAGTGTCCCGGGTTCGGTTCTGTTTACTGCCACAGTCTCACAGCTCCAGTGACACGGGTTCGGTTCTGTTTACTGCCACAGTCTCACAGCTCCAGTGTCCCGGGTTCGGTTCTGTTTACTGTCACAGTCTCACAGCTCCAGTGACCCGGGTTCAGTTCTGTTTACTGCCACAGTCTCACAGCTCCAGTGTCCCGGGTTCGGTTCTGTTTACTGCCACAGTCTCACAGCTCCAGTGACCTGGGTTCGGTTCTGTTTACTGCCACAGTCTCACAGCTCCAGTGACCCGGGTTCAGTTCTGTTTACTGCCACAGTCTCACAGCTCCAGTGACCTGGGTTCGGTTCTGTTTACTGCCACAGTCTCACAGCTCCAGTGACCCGGGTTCGGTTCTGTTTACTGCCACAGTCTCACAGCTCCAGTGACCCGGGTTCGGTTCTGTTTACTGCCACAGTCTCAAAGCTCCAGTGACCTGGGTTCGGTTCTGTTTACTGCCACAGTCTCACAGCTCCAGTTACCCGGGTTCAGTTCTGTTTACTGCCACAGTCTCACAGCTCCAGTGACCCGGGTTCAGTTCTGTTTACTGCCACAGTCTCACAGCTCCAGTGACCTGGGTTCGGTTCTGTTTACTGCCACAGTCTCACAGCTCCAGTGACCCGGGTTCAGTTCTGTTTACTGCCACAGTCTCACAGCTCCAGTGTCCCGGGTTCGGTTCTGTTTACTGCCACAGTCTCACAGCTCCAGTGACCTGGGTTCGGTTCTGTTTACTGCCACAGTCTCACAGCTCCAGTGACCCGGGTTCGGTTCTGTTTACTGCCACAGTCTCAAAGCTCCAGTGACCTGGGTTCGGTTCTGTTTACTGCCACAGTCTCACAGCTCCAGTTACCCGGGTTCAGTTCTGTTTACTGCCACAGTCTCACAGCTCCAGTTACCCGGGTTCAGTTCTGTTTACTGCCACAGTCTCACAGCTCCAGTGACCCGGGTTCGGTTCTGTTTACTGCCACAGTCTCACAGCTCCAGTGACCCGGGTTCGGTTCTGTTTACTGCCACAGTCTCACAGCTCCAGTGACCTGGGTTCGGTTCTGTTTACTGCCACAGTCTCACAGCTCCAGTGACCTGGGTTCGGTTCTGTTTACTGCCACAGTCTCACAGCTCCAGTGACCCGGGTTCAGTTCTGTTTACTGCCACAGTCTCACAGCTCCAGTGTCCCGGGTTCGGTTCTGTTTACTGTCACAGTCTCACAGCTCCAGAGACCCGGGTTCAGTTCTGTTTACTGCCACAGTCTCACAGCTCCAGTGTCCTGGGTTCGGTTCTGTTTAGTGCCACAGTCTCACAGCTCCAGTGACATGGGTTCGGTTCTGTTTACTGCCACAGTCTCACAGCTCCAGTGACCCGGGTTCGGTTCTGTTTACTTCCACAGTCTCACAGCTCCAGTGTCCCGGGTTCGGTTCTGTTTACTACCACAGTCTCACAGCTCCAGTGACCCGGGTTCGGTTCTGTTTACTGCCACAGTCTCACAGCTCCAGTGACCTGGGTCCGGTTCTGTTTACTGCCACAGTCTCACAGCTCCAGTGACCTGGGTTCGGTTCTGTTTACTGCCACAGTCTCACAGCTCCAGTGTCCCGGGTTCAGTTCTGTTTACTGCCACAGTCTCACAGCTCCAGTGTCCCGGGTTCGGTTCTGTTTACTGCCACAGTCTCACAGCTCCAGTGACCCGGTTTCGGTTCTGTTTACTGCCACAGTCTCACAGCTCCAGTGTCCTGGGTTCGGTTCTGTTTACTGCCACAGCCTCACAGCTCCAGTGACCTGGGTTCGGTTCTGTTTACTGCCACAGTCTCACAGCTCCAGTGTCCCGGGTTCGGTTCTGTTTACTGCCACAGTCTCACAGCTCCAGTGTCCCGGGTTCGGTTCTGTTTACTGCCACAGTCTCACAGCTCCAGTGTCCCGGGTTCGGTTCTGTTTACTGCCACAGTCTCACAGCTCCAGTGACCCGGGTTCGGTTCTGTTTACTGCCACAGTCTCACAGCTCCAGTGACCCGGGTTCGGTTCTGTTTACTGCCACAGTCTCACAGCTCCAGTGACCTGGGTTCGGTTCTGTTTACTGCCACAGTCTCACAGCTCCAGTGACCTGGGTTCGGTTCTGTTTACTGCCACAGTCTCACAGCTCCAGTCTCCTGGGTTCGGTTCTGTTTACTGCCGCAACCTCACAGCTCCAGTGACCTGAGTTCGGTTCTGTTTACTGCCGCAACCTCACAGCTCCAGTGACCCGGGTTCGGTTCTGTTTACTGCCACAGTCTCACAGCTCCAGTGACCTGGGTTCGGTTCTGTTTACTGCCGCAACCTCACAGCACCAGTGACCTGGGTTCGGTTCTGTTTACTGCCACAGTCTCACAGCTCCAGTGTCCCGGGTTCGGTTCTGTTTACTGCCACAGTCTCACAGCTCCAGTGTCCCGGGTTCGGTTCTGTTTACTGCCGCAACCTCACAGCTCCAGTGACCTGGGTTCGGTTCTGTTTACTGCCACAGTCTCACAGCTCCAGTGTCCCGGGTTCGGTTCTGTTTACTGCCACAGTCTCACAGCTCCAGTGACCTGGGTTCAGTTCTGTTTACTGCCACAGTCTCACAGCTCCAGTGTCCCGGGTTCAGTTCTGTTTACTGCCACATTCTCACAGCTCCAGTGTCCCGGGTTCGGTTCTGTTTACTGCCACAGTCTCACAGCTCCAGTGTCCCGGGTTCGGTTCTGTTTACTGCCACAGTCTCACAGCTCCAGTGACCTGGGTTCAGTTCTGTTTACTGCCACAGTCTCACAGCTCCAGTGTCCCGGGTTCGGTTCTGTTTACTGCCACAGTCTCACAGCTCCAGTGTCCCGGGATCGGTTCTGTTTACTGCCACAGTCTCACAGCTCCAGTGACCCGGGTTCAGTTCTGTTTACTGCCACAGTCTCACAGCTCCAGTGTCCCGGGTTCGGTTCTGTTTACTGCCACAGTCTCACAGCTCCAGTGACCCGGGTTCAGTTCTGTTTACTGCCACAGTCTCACAGCTCCAGTGACCCGGGTTCAGTTCTGTTTACTGCCACAGTCTCACAGCTCCAGTGACCCGGGTTCAGTTCTGTTTACTGCCACAGTCTCACAGCTCCAGTGACCCGGGTTCGGTTCTGTTTACTGCCACAGTCTCACAGCTCCAGTGTCCCGGGTTCGGTTCTGTTTACTGCCACAGTCTCACAGCTCCAGTGTCCCGGGTTCGGTTCTGTTTACTGCCACAGTCTCACAGCTCCAGTGTCCCGGGTTCAGTTCTGTTTACTGCCACAGTCTCACAGCTCCAGTGACCCGGGTTCAGTTCTGTTTACTGCCACAGTCTCACAGCTCCAGTGACCTGGGTTCGGTTCTGTTTACTGCCACAGTCTCACAGCTCCAGTGACCTGGGTTCGGTTCTGTTTACTGCCACAGTCTCACAGCTCCAGTGACCCGGGTTCAGTTCTGTTTACTGCCACAGTCTCACAGCTCCAGTGTCCCGGGTTCGGTTCTGTTTACTGCCACAGTCTCACAGCTCCAGTGACCCGGGTTCAGTTCTGTTTACTGCCACAGTCTCACAGCTCCAGTGTCCCGGGTTCGGTTCTGTTTACTGTCACAGTCTCACAGCTCCAGTGTCCCGGGTTCGGTTCTGTTTACTGCCACAGCCTCACAGCTCCAGTGACCTGGGTTCGGTTCTGTTTACTGCCACAGTCTCACAGCTCCACTGACCTGGGTTCGGTTCTGTTTACTGCCACAGTCTCACAGCTCCAGTGACCCGGGTTCGGTTCTGTTTACTGCCACAGTCTCACAGCTCCAGTGACCCGGGTTCGGTTCTGTTTACTGCCACAGTCTCACAGCTCCCGTGTCCCGCGTTCGGTTCTGTTTACTGCCACAGTCTCACAGCTCCAGTGACCCTGGTTCGGTTCTGTTTACTGCCACAGTCTCACAGCTCCAGTGTCCTGGGTTCGGTTCTGTTTACTGCCACAGTCTCACAGCTCCAGTGACCCGGGTTCGGTTCTGTTTACTGCCACAGTCTCACAGCTCCAGTGACCCGGGTTCGGTTCTGTTTACTGCCACAGTCTCACAGCTCCAGTGACCTGGGTTCGGTTCTGTTTACTGCCACAGTCTCACAGCTCCAGTGACCCGGGTTCGGTTCTGTTTACTGCCACAGTCTCACAGCTCCAGTGACCCGGGTTCGGTTCTGTTTACTGCCACAGCCTCACAGCTCCAGTGTCCCGGGTTCGGTTCTGTTTACTGCCACAGTCTCACAGCTCCAGTGACCCGGGTTCGGTTCTGTTTACTGCCACAGTCTCACAGCTCCAGTGACCTGGGTTCGGTTCTGTTTACTGCCACAGCCTCACAGCTCCAGTGACCCGGGTTCAGTTCTGTTTACTGCCACAGTCTCACAGCTCCAGTGACCTGGGTTCGGTTCTGTTTACTGCCACAGTCTCACAGCTCCAGTGTCCCGGGATCGGTTCTGTTTACTGCCACAGTCTCACAGCTCCAGTGACCCGGTTCAGTTCTGTTTACTGCCACAGTCTCACAGCTCCAGTGTCCCGGGTTCGGTTCTGTTTACTGTCACAGTCTCACAGCTCCAGTGACCCGGGTTCAGTTCTGTTTACTGCCACAGTCTCACAGCTCCAGTGTCCCGGGTTCGGTTCTGTTTACTGCCACAATCTCACAGCTCCAGTGACCTGGGTTCGGTTCTGTTTACTGCCACAGTCTCACAGCTCCAGTGACCTGGGTTCGGTTCTGTTTACTGCCGCAACCTCACAGCTCCAGTGACCTGGGTTCAGTTCTGTTTACTGCCACAGTCTCACAGCTCCAGTGTCCTGGGTTCGGTTCTGTTTACTGCCACAGTCTCACAGCTCCAGTGACCCGGGTTCGGTTCTGTTTACTGCCACAGCCTCACAGCTCCAGTGTCCCGGGTTCGGTTCTGTTTACTGCCACAGTCTCACAGCTCCAGTGTCCCGGGTTCGGTTCTGTTTACTGCCACAGTCTCACAGCTCCAGTGTCCCGGGTTCGGTTCTGTTTACTGCCGCAACCTCACAGCTCCAGTGACCTGGGTTCAGTTCTGTTTACTGCCACAGTCTCACAGTTCCAGTGTCCCGGGTTCAGTTCTGTTTACTGCCACAGTCTCACAGCTCCAGTGACCTGGGTTCGGTTCTGTTTACTGCCACAGTCTCACAGCTCCAGTGTCCCGGGTTCGGTTCTGTTTACTGCCACAGTCTCACAGCTCCAGTGACCCGGGTTCTGTTCTGTTTACTGCCACAGTCTCACAGCTCCAGTGACCTGGGTTCGGTTCTGTTTACTGCCACAGTCTCACAGCTCCAGTGACCCGGGTTCAGTTCTGTTTACTGCCACAGTCTCACAGCTCCAGTGACCTGGGTTCGGTTCTGTTTACTGCCACAGTCTCACAGCTCCAGTGTCCCGGGTTCGGTTCTGTTTACTGCCACAGTCTCACAGCTCCAGTGACCCGGGTTCAGTTCTGTTTACTGCCACAGTCTCACAGCTCCAGTGACCTGGGTTCGGTTCTGTTTACTGCCACAGTCTCACAGCTCCAGTGTCCCGGGTTCGGTTCTGTTTACTGCCACAGTCTCACAGCTCCAGTGACCCGGGTTCTGTTCTGTTTACTGCCACAGTCTCACAGCTCCCGTGACCCGGGTTCGGTTCTGTTTACTGCCACAGTCTCACAGCTCCAGTGTCCTGGGTTCGGTTCTGTTTACTGCCACAGTCTCACAGCTCCAGTGTCCTGGGTTCAGTTCTGTTTACTGCCACAGTCTCACAGCTCCAGTGACCCGGGTTCGGTTCTGTTTACTGCCACAGTCTCACAGCTCCAGTGTCCTGGGTTCGGTTCTGTTTACTGCCACAGTCTCACAGCTCCAGTGTCCTGGGTTCAGTTCTGTTTACTGCCACAGTCTCACAGCTCCAGTGACCCGGGTTCGGTTCTGTTTACTGCCACAGTCTCACAGCTCCAGTGTCCTGGGTTCGGTTCTGTTTACTGCCACAGTCTCACAGCTCCAGTGTCCTGGGTTCAGTTCTGTTTACTGCCACAGTCTCACAGCTCCAGTGACCCGGGTTCGGTTCTGTTTACTGCCACAGTCTCACAGCTCCAGTGTCCTGGGTTCGGTTCTGTTTACTGCCACAGTCTCACAGCTCCAGTGTCCTGGGTTCAGTTCTGTTTACTGCCACAGTCTCACAGCTCCAGTGACCCGGGTTCGGTTCTGTTTACTGCCACAGTCTCACAGCTCCAGTGTCCCGGGTTCAGTTCTGTTTACTGCCACAGTCTCACAGCTCCAGTGTCCCGGGTTCGGTTCTGTTTACTGCCACAGTCTCACAGCTCCAGTGACCCGGGTTCGGTTCTGTTTACTGCCACAGTCTCACAGCTCCAGTGTCCCGGGTTCAGTTCTGTTTACTGCCACAGTCTCACAGCTCCAGTGACCCGGGTTCGGTTCTGTTTACTGCCACGGTCTCACAGCTCCAGTGACCCGGGTTCGGTTCTGTTTACTGCCACAGTCTCACATCTCCAGTGTCCTGGGTTCGGTTCTGTTTACTGCCACAGTCTCACAGCTCCAGTGACCTGGGTTCGGTTCTGTTTACTGCCACAGTCTCACAGCTCCAGTGTCCCGGGTTCGGTTCTGTTTACTGCCACAGTCTCACAGCTCCAGTGACCCGGGTTCAGTTCTGTTTACTGCCACAGCCTCACAGCTCCAGTGTCCCGGGTTCGGTTCTGTTTACTGCCACAGTCTCACAGCTCCAGTGTCCCGGGTTCAGTTCTGTTTAATGCCACAGTCTCACAGCTCCAGTGACCCGGGTTCGGTTCTGTTTACTGCCACAGTCTCACAGCTCCAGTTTCCCGGGTTCGGTTCTGTTTACTGCCACAGTCTCACAGCTCCAGTGACCCGGGTTCGGTTCTGTTTACTGCCACAGTCTCACAGCTCCAGTGACCCGGGTTCAGTTCTGTTTACTGCCACAGCCTCACAGCACCAGTGACCCGGGTTCGGTTCTGTTTACTGCCACATTGAACAGTATAAGTGAGGAGGTTGTTTTCCCCTGATGGTTTAATATACAGTATACTCTGCTCACTAATACTGTTCACCTGGTAACATGTCCTGTGTATATTAAAACATCAGGGGAACACACTCTCCTCACTTACACTTTTCACCTGGTGACATGTCCTGTGTATATTAAACCATCAGGGGAACACACTCTCCTCACTTATACTGTTCACCTGTTTACATGTCCTGTGTATATTAAACAATCAGGGGAACACACTCTCCTCACTTATAATGTTCGCCTGGAAACATCTCCCGTGTATATTCAACAATCAGGGGAACACACACTCCACACTTATAATGTTCGCCTGGAAACATGTCCCGTGTATATTAAACCATCAGGGGAACACACTCACCTCACTTATACGGTTCACCTGGTAACATGTCCCGTGTATATTCAACAATCAGGGGAACACACACTCCACACTTATAATGTTCGCCTGGAAACATCTCCCGTGTATATTCAACAATCAGGGGAACACACACTCCACACTTATAATGTTCGCCTGGAAACATGTCCCGTGTATATTAAACCATCAGGGGAACACACTCACCTCACTTATACTGTTCACCTGGTAACATGTCCCGGGTATATTAAACCCTCAGGGGAACACACTCTCCTCACTTATACTGTTCACCTGGGAACATGTTACGTGTATATTAAACCATCAGGGGAACACACTCTCCTCATATATACTGTTCACCTGGTAACATGTCCCGTGTATATTAAACCATCAGGGGAACACACTCTCCTCATATATACTGTTCACCTGGTAACATGTCCCGTGTATATTAAACCATCAGGGGAACACACTCTCATCACTTATACTGTTCACCTGGTGACATGTCCTGTGTGCATTAAACATTCAGGGGAACATACTCTCCTCAATTATACTGTTCACCTGCTGACATGTCCCGTGTGTATTAAACCATCAGGGGAACACAATCTCCTCACTTATACTGTTCACCTGGTAACATGTCCTGTGTGTATTAAACCATCAGGGGAAGACACTCTCCTCACTTATACTGTTCACCTGTTTACATGTCCTGTGTGTATTAAACAATCAGGGGAACACACTCTCCTCACTTATACTCTTCACCTGGTAACATGTCCCGTGGATATTAAACCATCAGGGGAACACACTCTCCTCACTTAAACTGTTCACATGGTGACATGTCCCTTCAGTATTATACCATCAGGGGAACACACTCTCCTCACTTATACTGTTCACCTGGTGACATGTCCCGTGTGTATTAAAGAATAAGGGGAACACACTCTCCTCACTTATACTGTTCACCTGGGAACATGTCCCGTGTATATTAAACCATCAGGGGAACACACTCTCCTCACTTATACTGTTCACCTGCTGACATGTCCCGTGTGTATTAAACCATCAGGGGAACACACTCTCCTCACTTATAATGTTCACCTGGTAACATGTCCCGTGTGAATTAAACAATCAGGGGAACACACTCTCCTCACTTATACTGTTCACCTGGTGACATGTCCCGTGTGTATTAAACAATCAGGGGAACACACTCTCCTCACTTATACTGTTCACTTGGTAACATGTCCTGTGTATACTAAACCATCAGGGGAACACACTCTCCTCACTTATACTGTTCACCTGGTAACATGTCCCGTGTATATTAAACCATCAGGGGAACACACTCTCCTCACTTCTACTGTTCACCTGGTAACATGTCCCGTGTATATTAAACCATCAGGGGAACACACTCTCCTGACTTATACTGTTCACCTGGTAACATGTCCCGTGTATATTAAACCATCAGGGGAACACACTCTCCTCACTTATACTGTTCACCTGGTAACATGTCCCGTGTATATTAAACCATCAGGGGCACACACTCTCCTCACTTAAACTGTTCCGCTGGTAACATGTCCCGCGTGCATTAAACCATTAGGGGAACACACTCTCCTCACTTATACTTTTCACCTGGTAACATGTCCCGTGTATATTAAACCATCAGGTGAACACACTCTCCTCACTTATACTGTTCACCTGCTAAGATGTCCCGTGTATATTAAACCATCAGGGGCACACACTCTCCTCACTTTAACTGTTCCGCTGGTAACATGTCCCGCGTGCATTAAACAATCAGGGGAACACACTCTCCTCACTTATACTGTTCACTTGGTGACATGTCCCGTGTATATTAAAGCATCAGAAAACAAACTCTCCTCACTTATACTGTTCACCTGGTAACATGTCTCGTGTATATTAAACCATCAGGTGAACACAATCTCCTCACTTATACTGTTCACCTGGTAACATGTCCCGTGTATATTAAACCATCAGGGGAACACACTCTCCTCACTTATAATGTTCACCTGATAACATGTCCCGTGTGCATTAAACAATCAGGGGAACACACTCTCCTCACTTATACTGTTCACCTGGTAAAATGTCCTGTGTGCATTAAACCATCAGGAGAACACACTCTCCTCACTTATACAGTTCACTTGGTGACATGTCCCGTGCGTATTAAACCATCAGGTGAACACAATCTCCTCACTTATACTGTTCACCTGGTAACATGTCCCGTGTATATTAAACCATCAGGGGAACACACTCTCCTCACTTATACTGTTCACCTGGTAACATGTCCCGTGTATATTAAAACATCAGTGGAACACACTCTCCTCACTTATACTGTTCACCTGGTAACATGTCCCGTGTATATTAAACAATCAGGGGAACACACTCTCCTCACCTATACTGTTCACCTGGTAACATGTCCTGTGTATATTAAACCATCAGGGGAACACACTCTCCTCACTTATAATGTTCTCCTGATAACATGTCCCGTGTGCATTAAACAATCAGGGGAACACACTCTCCTCACTTATACTGTTCACCTGGTAACATGTCCCGTGTATGTTAAACTATCAGGGGAACACTCTCTCCTCACCTATACTGTTCACCTGGTAACATGTCCTGTGTATATTAAACCATCATGGGAACACACTCTCCTCACTTATAATGTTCACCTGATAACATGTCCCGTGTGCATTAAACAATCAGGGGAACACACTCTCCTCACTTATACTGTTCACCTGGTAACATGTCCCGTGTATGTTAAACTATCAGGGGAACACACTCTCCTCACGTATACTGTTCACCTGGTAACATGTCCTGTGTATATTAAACCATCAGGGGAACTCACTCTCCTCACTTATACTGTTCACCTGATAACATGTCCCGTGTGCATTAAACAATCAGGGGAACACACTCTCCTCACCTATACTGTTCACCTGGTAACATGTCCCGTGTGCATTAAACAGTCAGGGGAACACACTCTCCTCACTTATAGTGTTCACCTGATAACATGTCCCGTGTGTATTAAAGCATCAGGGGAACACACTCTCCTCACTTATACTGTTCACCTGATTACATGTCCCGTGTGTATTAAACAATCAGGGGAACACATTCTCCTCACTTATACTGTTCACCTGATAACATGTCCCGTGTGTATTAAAGCATCAGGGGAACACACTCTCCTCACTTATACTGTTCACCTGATTACATGTCCCGTGTGTATTAAAGCATCAGGGGAACACACTCTCCTCACTTATCCTGTTCACCTGGTAACATGCCCTGTGTATATTAAACCATCAGGGGAACACACTCTCTTCACTTATACTGTTCACCTGGTAACATGTCCCGTGTGTATTAAACCATCAGGGGAACACTCTCTCCTCACTTATACTGTTCACCTGGTAAAATGTCCTGTGTGCATTAAAACATCAGGGGAACACACTCTCCTCACTTATACAGTTCACTTGGTGACATGTCCCGTGTATATTAAAGCATCAGAAAACAAACTCTCCTCACTTATACTGTTCACCTGGTAACATGTCCCGTGTATATTAAACCATCAGGTGAACAAACTCTCCTCACTTCCACTGTTCATCTGGTAACATGTCCCGTGTATATTAAACCATCAGGGGAACACACTCTCCTCACTTATGCTGTTCACCTGGTAACATGTCCCGTGTATATTAAACCATCAGGGGAACTCACTCTCCTCACTTATACTGTTCACCTGGTAACATGTCCCGTGTATATTAAACCATCAGGGGAACACACTCTCCTCACATATACTGTTCAGCTGGTAACATGTCCCGTCAGTATTAAGCCATCAGTGGAACACACTCTCCTCACTTATACAGTTCACTTGGTGAAATGCCCCGTGTGTATTAAACCATCAGGGCAACACACTCTCCTCACTTATACTGTTCATCTGGTAACATGTCCCGTCAGTATTAAGCCATCAGTGGAACACAATCTCCTCACTTATACAGTTCACTTGGTGACATGTCCCGTGCGTATTAAACCATCAGGTGAACACAATCTCCTCACTTATACTGTTCACCTGGTAACATGTCGCGTGTGTATTAAACCATCAGGGGAACACACTCTCCTCACTTATACTGTTCACCTGGTGACATGTCCCGTGTATATTAAACAATCAGGGGAACATACTGTCCTCACTTATACTGTTCACCTGGTAACATGTCCTGTGTGCATTAAACCATCAGGAGAACACACTCTCCTCACTTATACAGTTCACTTGGTGACATGTCCCGTGCGTATTAAACCATCAGGTGAACACAATCTCCTCACTTATACTGTTCACCTGGTAACATGTCCCGTGTATATTAAACCATCAGGGGAACACACTCTCCTCACTTATACTGTTCACCTGGTAACATGTCCCGTGTATATTAAAACATCAGTGGAACACACTCTCCTCACTTATACTGTTCACCTGGTAACATGTCCCGTGTATATTAAACAATCAGGGGAACACACTCTCCTCACCTATACAGTTCACTTGGTGACATGTCCCGTGCGTATTAAACCATCAGGTGAACACAATCTCCTCACTTATACTGTTCACCTGGTAACATGTCCCGTGTATATTAAACCATCAGGGGAACACACTCTCCTCACTTATACTGTTCACCTGGTAACATGTCCCGTGTATATTAAAACATCAGTGGAACACACTCTCCTCACTTATACTGTTCACCTGGTAACATGTCCCGTGTATATTAAACAATCAGGGGAACACACTCTCCTCACCTATACTGTTCACCTGGTAACATGTCCTGTGTATATTAAACCATCAGGGGAACACACTCTCCTCACTTATAATGTTCACCTGATAACATGTCCCGTGTGCATTAAACAATCAGGGGAACACACTCTCCTCACTTATACTGTTCACCTGGTAACATGTCCCGTGTATGTTAAACTATCAGGGGAACACTCTCTCCTCACCTATACTGTTCACCTGGTAACATGTCCTGTGTATATTAAACCATCATGGGAACACACTCTCCTCACTTATAATGTTCACCTGATAACATGTCCCGTGTGCATTAAACAATCAGGGGAACACACTCTCCTCACTTATACTGTTCACCTGGTAACATGTCCCGTGTATGTTAAACTATCAGGGGAACACACTCTCCTCACGTATACTGTTCACCTGGTAACATGTCCTGTGTATATTAAACCATCAGGGGAACTCACTCTCCTCACTTATACTGTTCACCTGGTAACATGTCCTGTGTATATTAAACCATCAGGGGAACTCACTCTCCTCACTTATACTGTTCACCTGGTAACATGTCCCGTGTGCATTAAACAATCAGGGGAACACACTCTCCTCACCTATACTGTTCACCTGGTAACATGTCCCGTGTGCATTAAACAGTCAGGGGAACACACTCTCCTCACTTATAGTGTTCACCTGATAACATGTCCCGTGTGTATTAAAGCATCAGGGGAACACACTCTCCTCACTTATACTGTTCACCTGATTACATGTCCCGTGTGTATTAAACAATCAGGGGAACACATTCTCCTCACTTATACTGTTCACCTGATAACATGTCCCGTGTGTATTAAAGCATCAGGGGAACACACTCTCCTCACTTATACTGTTCACCTGATTACATGTCCCGTGTGTATTAAAGCATCAGGGGAACACACTCTCCTCACTTATCCTGTTCACCTGGTAACATGCCCTGTGTATATTAAACCATCAGGGGAACACACTCTCTTCACTTATACTGTTCACCTGGTAACATGTCCCGTGTGTATTAAACCATCAGGGGAACACTCTCTCCTCACTTATACTGTTCACCTGGTAAAATGTCCTGTGTGCATTAAAACATCAGGGGAACACACTCTCCTCACTTATACAGTTCACTTGGTGACATGTCCCGTGTATATTAAAGCATCAGAAAACAAACTCTCCTCACTTATACTGTTCACCTGGTAACATGTCCCGTGTATATTAAACCATCAGGTGAACAAACTCTCCTCACTTCCACTGTTCATCTGGTAACATGTCCCGTGTATATTAAACCATCAGGGGAACACACTCTCCTCACTTATGCTGTTCACCTGGTAACATGTCCCGTGTATATTAAACCATCAGGGGAACTCACTCTCCTCACTTATACTGTTCACCTGGTAACATGTCCCGTGTATATTAAACCATCAGGGGAACACACTCTCCTCACATATACTGTTCAGCTGGTAACATGTCCCGTCAGTATTAAGCCATCAGTGGAACACACTCTCCTCACTTATACAGTTCACTTGGTGAAATGCCCCGTGTGTATTAAACCATCAGGGCAACACACTCTCCTCACTTATACTGTTCATCTGGTAACATGTCCCGTCAGTATTAAGCCATCAGTGGAACACAATCTCCTCACTTATACAGTTCACTTGGTGACATGTCCCGTGCGTATTAAACCATCAGGTGAACACAATCTCCTCACTTATACTGTTCACCTGGTAACATGTCGCGTGTGTATTAAACCATCAGGGGAACACACTCTCCTCACTTATACTGTTCACCTGGTGACATGTCCCGTGTATATTAAACAATCAGGGGAACATACTGTCCTCACTTATACTGTTCACCTGGTAACATGTCCTGTGTGCATTAAACCATCAGGAGAACACACTCTCCTCACTTATACAGTTCACTTGGTGACATGTCCCGTGCGTATTAAACCATCAGGTGAACACAATCTCCTCACTTATACTGTTCACCTGGTAACATGTCCCGTGTATATTAAACCATCAGGGGAACACACTCTCCTCACTTATACTGTTCACCTGGTAACATGTCCCGTGTATATTAAAACATCAGTGGAACACACTCTCCTCACTTATACTGTTCACCTGGTAACATGTCCCGTGTATATTAAACCATCAGGGGCACACACTCTCCTCACTTAAACTGTTCCGCTGGTAACATGTCCCGCGTGCATTAAACCATTAGGGGAACACACGCTCCTCACTTATACTTTTCACCTGGTAACATGTCCCGTGTATATTAAACCATCAGGTGAACACACTCTCCTCACTTATACTGTTCACCTGCTAAGATGTCCCGTGTATATTAAACCATCAGGGGCACACACTCTCCTCACTTTAACTGTTCCGCTGGTAACATGTCCCGCGTGCATTAAACAATCAGGGGAACACACTCTCCTCACTTATACTGTTCACTTGGTGACATGTCCCGTGTATATTAAAGCATCAGAAAACAAACTCTCCTCACTTATACTGTTCACCTGGTAACATGTCTCGTGTATATTAAACCATCAGGTGAACACAATCTCCTCACTTATACTGTTCACCTGGTAACATGTCCCGTGTATATTAAACCATCAGGGGAACACACTCTCCTCACTTATAATGTTCACCTGATAACATGTCCCGTGTGCATTAAACAATCAGGGGAACACACTCTCCTCACTTATACTGTTCACCTGGTAAAATGTCCTGTGTGCATTAAACCATCAGGAGAACACACTCTCCTCACTTATACAGTTCACTTGGTGACATGTCCCGTGCGTATTAAACCATCAGGTGAACACAATCTCCTCACTTATACTGTTCACCTGGTAACATGTCCCGTGTATATTAAACCATCAGGGGAACACACTCTCCTCACTTATACTGTTCACCTGGTAACATGTCCCGTGTATATTAAAACATCAGTGGAACACACTCTCCTCACTTATACTGTTCACCTGGTAACATGTCCCGTGTATATTAAACAATCAGGGGAACACACTCTCCTCACCTATACTGTTCACCTGGTAACATGTCCTGTGTATATTAAACCATCAGGGGAACACACTCTCCTCACTTATAATGTTCACCTGATAACATGTCCCGTGTGCATTAAACAATCAGGGGAACACACTCTCCTCACTTATACTGTTCACCTGGTAACATGTCCCGTGTATGTTAAACTATCAGGGGAACACTCTCTCCTCACCTATACTGTTCACCTGGTAACATGTCCTGTGTATATTAAACCATCATGGGAACACACTCTCCTCACTTATAATGTTCACCTGATAACATGTCCCGTGTGCATTAAACAATCAGGGGAACACACTCTCCTCACTTATACTGTTCACCTGGTAACATGTCCCGTGTATGTTAAACTATCAGGGGAACACACTCTCCTCACGTATACTGTTCACCTGGTAACATGTCCTGTGTATATTAAACCATCAGGGGAACTCACTCTCCTCACTTATACTGTTCACCTGATAACATGTCCCGTGTGCATTAAACAATCAGGGGAACACACTCTCCTCACCTATACTGTTCACCTGGTAACATGTCCCGTGTGCATTAAACAGTCAGGGGAACACACTCTCCTCACTTATAGTGTTCACCTGATAACATGTCCCGTGTGTATTAAAGCATCAGGGGAACACACTCTCCTCACTTATACTGTTCACCTGATTACATGTCCCGTGTGTATTAAACAATCAGGGGAACACATTCTCCTCACTTATACTGTTCACCTGATAACATGTCCCGTGTGTATTAAAGCATCAGGGGAACACACTCTCCTCACTTATACTGTTCACCTGATTACATGTCCCGTGTGTATTAAAGCATCAGGGGAACACACTCTCCTCACTTATCCTGTTCACCTGGTAACATGCCCTGTGTATATTAAACCATCAGGGGAACACACTCTCTTCACTTATACTGTTCACCTGGTAACATGTCCCGTGTGTATTAAACCATCAGGGGAACACTCTCTCCTCACTTATACTGTTCACCTGGTAAAATGTCCTGTGTGCATTAAAACATCAGGGGAACACACTCTCCTCACTTATACAGTTCACTTGGTGACATGTCCCGTGTATATTAAAGCATCAGAAAACAAACTCTCCTCACTTATACTGTTCACCTGGTAACATGTCCCGTGTATATTAAACCATCAGGTGAACAAACTCTCCTCACTTCCACTGTTCATCTGGTAACATGTCCCGTGTATATTAAACCATCAGGGGAACACACTCTCCTCACTTATGCTGTTCACCTGGTAACATGTCCCGTGTATATTAAACCATCAGGGGAACTCACTCTCCTCACTTATACTGTTCACCTGGTAACATGTCCCGTGTATATTAAACCATCAGGGGAACACACTCTCCTCACATATACTGTTCAGCTGGTAACATGTCCCGTCAGTATTAAGCCATCAGTGGAACACACTCTCCTCACTTATACAGTTCACTTGGTGAAATGCCCCGTGTGTATTAAACCATCAGGGCAACACACTCTCCTCACTTATACTGTTCATCTGGTAACATGTCCCGTCAGTATTAAGCCATCAGTGGAACACAATCTCCTCACTTATACAGTTCACTTGGTGACATGTCCCGTGCGTATTAAACCATCAGGTGAACACAATCTCCTCACTTATACTGTTCACCTGGTAACATGTCGCGTGTGTATTAAACCATCAGGGGAACACACTCTCCTCACTTATACTGTTCACCTGGTGACATGTCCCGTGTATATTAAACAATCAGGGGAACATACTGTCCTCACTTATACTGTTCACCTGGTAACATGTCCTGTGTGCATTAAACCATCAGGAGAACACACTCTCCTCACTTATACAGTTCACTTGGTGACATGTCCCGTGCGTATTAAACCATCAGGTGAACACAATCTCCTCACTTATACTGTTCACCTGGTAACATGTCCCGTGTATATTAAACCATCAGGGGAACACACTCTCCTCACTTATACTGTTCACCTGGTAACATGTCCCGTGTATATTAAAACATCAGTGGAACACACTCTCCTCACTTATACTGTTCACCTGGTAACATGTCCCGTGTATATTAAACAATCAGGGGAACACACTCTCCTCACCTATACAGTTCACTTGGTGACATGTCCCGTGCGTATTAAACCATCAGGTGAACACAATCTCCTCACTTATACTGTTCACCTGGTAACATGTCCTGTGTATATTAAACCATCAGGGGAACACACTCTCCTCACTTATAATGTTCACCTGATAACATGTCCCGTGTGCATTAAACAATCAGGGGAACACACTCTCCTCACTTATACTGTTCACCTGGTAACATGTCCCGTGTATGTTAAACTATCAGGGGAACACACTCTCCTCACCTATACTGTTCACCTGGTAACATGTCCTGTGTATATTAAACCATCAGGGGAACACACTCTCCTCACTTATAATGTTCACCTGATAACATGTCCCGTGTGCATTAAACAATCAGGGGAACACACTCTCCTCACTTATACTGTTCACCTGGTAACATGTCCCGTGTATGTTAAACTATCAGGGGAACACACTCTCCTCACGTATACTGTTCACCTGGTAACATGTCCTGTGTATATTAAACCATCAGGGGAACACACTCTCCTCACTTATAATGTTCACCTGATAACATGTCCCGTGTGCATTAAACAATCAGGGGAACACACTCTCCTCACCTATACTGTTCACCTGGTAACATGTCCCGTGTGCATTAAACAGTCAGGGGAACACACTCTCCTCACTTATAGTGTTCACCTGATAACATGTCCCGTGTGTATTAAAGCATCAGGGGAACACACTCTCCTCACTTATACTGTTCACCTGATTACATGTCCCGTGTGTATTAAACAATCAGGGGAACACATTCTCCTCACTTATACTGTTCACCTGATAACATGTCCCGTGTGTATTAAAGCATCAGGGGAACACACTCTCCTCACTTATACTGTTCACCTGGTAACATGTCCCGTGTGTATTAAAGCATCAGGGGAACACACTCTCCTCACTTATCCTGTTCACCTGGTAACATGCCCTGTGTATATTAAACCATCAGGGGAACACACTCTCTTCACTTATACTGTTCACCTGGTAACATGTCCCGTGTGTATTCAACCATCAGTGGAACACACTCTCCTCACTTATACTGTTCACCTGGTAACATGTCCCGTGTATATTAAACCATCAGGGGAACACTCTCTCCTCACTTATACTGTTCACCTGGTAAAATGTCCTGTGTGCATTAAAACATCAGGGGAACACACTCTCCTCACTTATACAGTTCACTTGGTGACATGTCCCGTGTATATTAAAGCATCAGAAAACAAACTCTCCTCACTTATACTGTTCACCTGGTAACATGTCCCGTGTATATTAAACCATCAGGTGAACAAACTCTCCTCACTTATGCTGTTCACCTGGTAACATGTCCCGTGTATATTAAACCATCAGGGGAACTCACTCTCCTCACTTATACTGTTCACCTGGTAACATGTCCCGTGTATATTAAACCATCAGGGGAACACACTCTCCTCACATATACTGTTCAGCTGGTAACATGTCCCGTCAGTATTAAGCCATCAGTGGAACACACTCTCCTCACTTATACAGTTCACTTGGTGAAATGCCCCGTGTGTATTAAACCATCAGGGCAACACACTCTCCTCACTTATACTGTTCATCTGGTAACATGTCCCGTCAGTATTAAGCCATCAGTGGAACACAATCTCCTCACTTATACAGTTCACTTGGTGACATGTCCCGTGCGTATTAAACCATCAGGTGAACACAATCTCCTCACTTATACTGTTCACCTGGTAACATGTCGCGTGTGTATTAAACCATCAGGGGAACACACTCTCCTCACTTATACTGTTCACCTGGTGACATGTCCCGTGTATATTAAACAATCAGGGGAACATACTGTCCTCACTTATACTGTTCACCTGGTAACATGTCCTGTGTGTATTAAACAATCAGGGGAATACACTCTCCTCACTTACACTGTTCACCTGGTAACATGTCCCGTGTATATTAAACCATAAGGGGAACACACTCTCCTCGCTTATACTGTTCACCTGGAAACATGTCCCGTGCATATTAAACCATCAGGGGAACACACGCTCCTCACTTATACTGTTCATCTGGTAACATGTCCCGTCAGTATTAAACCATCAGTGGAACACTCTCTCCTCACTTATACTGTTCACCTGGTAACATGTCCTGTTTGCATTAAACCATCAGGGGAACACACTCTCCTCACTTATATTGTTTAGCTGGTAACATATCCTGTGTGTATTAAACCATCAGGGGAACACACTCTCCTCACTTATACTGTTCACCTGGAAACGTGTCCCGTGAATATTAAACCATCAGGGGAAAGCACTCTCCTCACTTAGACTTTTCTCTTTTTAACATATCCCGTGCGTATTAAACAAACAGGGGAACACATTCTCCTCACTTATACTGTTCACCTGGTAACATGTCCCGTGCGTATTAAACAATCAGGGGAACACATTCTCCTCACTTTTTCTATTCACTTGGTAACATGTCCCGTGCGTATTAAACAAACAGGGGAACACATTCTCCTCACTTATACTGTTCACCTGGTAACATGTCCCGTGCGTATTAAACAAACAGGGGAACACATTCTCCTCACTTATACTGTTGACCTGGTAACATGTCCCGTGTGTATTAAACAATCAGGGGAACACATTCTCCTCACTAATACTGTTCACCTGGTAACATGTCCCGTGTGCATTAAACAATCAGGGGAGCACACTCTCCTCACTTATACTGTTCACCTGATAACATGTCCCGTGTGTATTAAACCATCAGGGGAACACACTCTCCTCACTTATACTGTTCACCTGGTAACATGTCCCGTGTATATTAAACCATCAGGGGAACACACTCTCCTCACTTATACTGTTCACCTGGTAACATGTCCTTGGAATATTTCACCATCAGGGGAAAACATTCTGCTCACTTATACTGTTCACCTGGTAACATGTCCTGTGTGTATTAAACAATCAGGGGAACACAATCTCCTCACTTATACAGTTCACCCGGTGACATGTCCCGTGAGTATTAAACAATCAGGGGAACACATGCTCCTCACTTATACTGTTCACCTGGTAACATGTCCAGTGTATATTAAACCATCAGGGGAACACATTCTCCTCACTTATACTGTTCACCTGGTAACATGTCCTGTGTGTATTAAACAATCAGGGGAACACACTCTCCTCGCTTATACTGTTCACCTGGAAACATGTGCTGTGAATATTAAACCATCAGGGGAAAGCACTCTCCTGACTTAGACTTTTCTCCTGGTAACATGTCCCGTGCGTATTAAACCATCAGGGGAACACACTCTCCTCACTTATACTGTTCATCTGGTAACATGTCCCGTCAGTATTAAACCATCAGGGGAACACACTCTCCTCACTTATACTGTTCACCTGGTAACATGTCCTGTTTGCATTAAGCCATCAGGGGAACACACTCTACTCACTTATCCATTTCACTTGGTGAAATGCCAGTGCTTATTAAACCATAAGGGGAACACTCTCTCCTCACATATACTGTTCAGCTGGTAACATATCCTGTGTGTATTAAACCATCAGGGGAACACACTCTCCTCACTGAGACTGTTCATCTGGTAACATGTCCCGTCAGTATTAAACCATCAGGGGAACACACTCTCCTCACTTAAACTGTTCACCTGGAAACATGTCCCGTGAATATTAAACCATCAGGGGAAAGCACTCTCCTCACTTAGCCTTTTCTCTTTTTAACATGTCCCGTGCGTATTGAACAAACAGGGGAACACATTCTCCTCACTTATACTGTTCATCCGGTAACATGTCCCGTGCGTATTAAACAATCAGGGGAACACACTCTCCTCACTAATACTGTTCACCTGGTAACATGTCCTGTGTATATTAAACCATCAATGGAACACACTGTCCTCACTTATACTGTTCACCTGGTGACATGTCCTGTGTATATTAAAACATCAGGGGAACACACGCTCCTCACTTACACTGTTCACCTGGTAACATGTCCCGTGTGCATTAAACAATCAGGGGAACACACTCTCCTCACTAATACTGTTCACCTGGTAACATGTCCTGTGTATATTAAACCATCAGGGGAACACACTCTCCTCACTTATCCTGTTCACCTGATAACATGTCCCGTGTGCATTAAACCATCAGGGGAACACAATCTCCTCACTTATACTGTTCAACTGGTAACATGTCCCGTGTGCATTAAACAATCAGGGGAACACACTCTCCTCACTAATACTGTTCACCTGGTAACATGTCCCGTGTATATTAAACCATCAATGGAACACACTGTCCTCACTTATACTGTTCACCTGGTAACATGTCCCGTGTGCATTAAACAATCAGGGGAGCACAATCTCCTCACTTATACTGTTCAACTGGTAACATGCCCTGTGTATATTAAACCATCAGGGGAACACACTCTCCTCACTTATCCTGTTCACCTGATAACATGTCCCGTGTGTATTAAACCATCAGGGGAACACAATCTCCTCACTTATACTGTTCAACTGGTAACATGCCCTGTGTATATTAAACCATCAGGGGAACACACTCTCCTCACTTATACTGTTCACCTGGTAACATGTCCCGTGTATAGAAAACCATCTGGGGCACACACTCCCCTCACTTATACTGTTCACATGGTGACATGTCCCGTGTGTATTAAACAATCAGGGGAACACACTCTCCTCACTTATACTGTTCACCTGGTAACATGTCCTGTGTATATTAAACCATCAGCGGAACACACTCTCCTCAATGATACTGTTCATCTGGTAACATGTCCCGTGCGTGTTAAACCATCAAGGGAACACACTCTCCTCACTTATACTGTTCAGCTGGTAACATGTCCCGTGTATATTAAACCATCAGGGGAACACACTCTCCTCACTAACCCTGTTCACCTGGTGACATGTCCCGGGTATATTAAAACATCAGGGGAACACACTCTCCTCACTTATACTGTTCACCTGGTGACATGTCCCGTGTGTATTAAACCATCAGGGGAACACACTCCCCTCACTTATACTGTTCACCTGGTGACATGTCCCGTGTGTATTAAACAATCAGGGGATCACACTCTCCTCAATTACACTGTTCACCTGCTGACATGTCCCGGGTATATTAAAACATCAGGGGAACACACTCTCCTCACTTACACTTTTCACCTGTTAACATGTCCCGTGTATATTAAACCATCAGGGGAAAACACTCATCTCACTTATACTGTTCACCTGGTCACATGTGCCGTGTATATTAATCCATCAGGGGAACACACTCTCCTCACTTATACTGTTCACCGGGTAACATGTCCCGTGTATATTAAACCATCAGGGAAACACACTCTCCTCACTTATACTGTTCACCTGGTAACATGTCCTTTGAATATTTAACCATCAGGGGAAAACATTCTGCTCACTTATCCTGTTCACATGGGGACATGTGCCGTGTGTATTAAACAATCAGGGGAACACACTCTCCTCACTTATGCAGTTCACCCGGTGAAATGTCCCGTGTGTATTAAACAATCAGGGGAACACACTCTCCTCACTTATACTGTTCACCTGGTAACATGTCCCGTGTATATTAAACCATCAGGGGAACACACTCTCCTCACTTGTACTGTTCACCTGGGAACATGTGCCGTGTATATTAAACCATCAGGGGAACACACTCTCCTCACTTATACTGTTCACCTGGTGACATGTCCCGTGTGTATTAAACAATCAGGGGAGCACACTCTCCTCACTTATCCTGTTCACCTGGTGACATGTCCCGTCAGTATTAAACAATCAGGGGAACACACTCTCCTCACTGAGACTGTTCACCTGGCAATATGTCCCGTGTATATTAAACCATCAGGGGAACACACTCTCCTCACTTATACTGTTCACCTGGTAACATGTCCCGTGTGTATTAAACAATCAGGGGATCACACTCTCCTCACTTATACTGTTCACCTGGTAACATGTCCCGTGTGTATTAAACAATCAGGGGAACACATTCCCCTCACTTATCCTGTTCACTTGGTAACATGTCCCGTGCGTATTAAAAAAACAGGAGAACACATTCTCCTCACTTATACTGTTCATCTGGTAACATGTCCCGTGCGTATTAAACAATCAGGGGAACACACTCTCCTCACTTATACTGTTCACCTGGTAACATGTCCTGTGCATATTAAAACATCAGGGGAACACACTCTCCTCACTTATACTGTTCAACTGCTAACATGCCCTGTGTATATTAAACCATCAGGGGAACACAATCTCCTCACTTATACTGTTTACCTGGTAACATGTCCCGTGTATATTAAACCATCAGGGGAACACACTGCCCTCACTTATACTGTTCACCTGGTAACATGTCCCGTGCGTATTAAACAAACAGGGGAACACATTCTCCTCACTTAAACTGTTCACCTGGTAACATGTCCCGTGTGTATTAAACAATCAGGGGAACACATTCCCCTCACTTAACCTGTTCACTTGGTAACATGTCCCGTGCGTATTAAACCATCAGGGGAACACACTCTCCTCACTTATTCTGTTCACCTGGTAACATATCCCGTGTATATAAAACCATCAGGGGAACACACTCTCCTCACTTACACAGTTCACCTGGTAAAATGTCCTGTGTGCATTAAACCATCAGGGGAACACACTCTCCTCACTTATACTGTTCACCTGGTAACATATCCCGTGTATTTAAAACCATCAGGGGAACACACTCTCGTCACTTACTCAGTTCACCTGGTAAAATGCCCTGTGTGCATTAAACCATCAGGGGAACAAACTCTCCTCACCTATACAGTTCACTTGGTGACATGTCCCGTCAGTATTAAACCATCAGGGGAACACACTCTCCTCACTTATACTGTTCACCTGGTAACATGTCCTTTGAATATTTAACCATCAGGGGAAAACTTTCTGCTCACTTATACTGTTCACATGGTGACATGTCCCGTGTGTATTAAACAATCAGGGGAACACACTCTCCTCACTTATACAGTTCACTTGGTGACATGTCCCGTCAGTATTAAACCATCAGGGGAACACACTCTCCTCACTTATACTGTTCACCTGGTAACATGTCCTTTGAATATTTAACCATCAGGGGAAAACTTTCTGCTCACTTATACTGTTCACATGGTGACATGTCCCGTGTGTATTAAACAATCAGGGGAACACACTCTCCTCACTTATACTGTTCACCTGGTAACATGTCCCGTGTATATTAAACCATCAGGGGAACACACTCTCCTCACTTATACTGTTCACCTGGTAACATGTCCCGGGTATATTAAAACATCTGGGGAACACACTCTTCTCACTTATACTGTTCACCTGGTAACATGTCCCGTGTATATTAAACAATCAGGGGAACACACTCTCCTCACTTATACTGTTCACCTGGTAACATGTCCCATGTATATTAAACCATCAGGGGAACACACTCTCCTCACTTATACTGTTCACCTGGTGACATGTCCCGTCTGTATTAACCCATCAGGTGAACACACTCGCCTCACTTATGCTGTTCATCTGGTAACATGTCCCGTGAATATTAAACCATCAGGGGAACACACTCTCCTCACTTATACAGTTCACCCGGTGACATGTCCCGTGCGTATTAAACCATCAGGGGAACACACTCTCCTCACTTATACTGTTCACCTGGCAACATGTCCCGTGAGTATTAAACAATCAGGGGAACACACTCTCCTCACTTATACTGTTCACCTGGTGACATGTCCCGTGCGTGTTAAACCATCAAGGGAGCACACTCTCCTCACTTATACTTTTCAGCTGGTTCCATGTCCCGTGTATATTAAACCATCAGGGGAAAACACTCTCCTCACTTATACTGTTCATCTGGTAACATGTCCCCTGTATATTAAACCATCAGGGGAACACACTCTCCTCACTAATCCTGTTCACCTGGTGACATGTCCCGGGTATATTAAAACATCAGGGGAACACACTCTCCTCACTTATACTGTTCACCTGGTGACATGTGCCGTGTGTATTAAACCATCAGGGGAACACACTCTCCTCACTTATACTGTTCACCTGGTAACATGTGCCGTGTGTATTAAACCATCAGGGGAACACACTCTCCTCACTTATACTGTTCACCTGGTAACATGTCCCGTCAGTATTAAACCATCAGGGGAACACACTCTCCTCACTTATACTGTTCACCTGGTAACATGTCCCGTCAGTATTAAACCATCAGGGGAACACACTCTCCTCAATTACACTGTTCACCTGCTGACATGTCCCGGGTATATTAAAACATCAGGGGAACACACTCTCCTCACTTATACTGTTCACCTGGTAACATGTGCCGTGTGTATTAAACCATCAGGGGAACACACTCTCCTCACTTATACTGTTCACCTGGTAACATGTCCTGTGTGCATTAAACCATCAGAGGAACACACTCTCCTCACTTATACTGTTCATCTGGTAACATGTCCCGTCAGTATTAAACCATCAGGGGAACACACTCTCCTCACTTATACTGTTCATCTGGTAACATGTCCCGTGTATATTAAACCATCAGGGGAACACATTCTCCTCACTTATACTGTTCACCTGGTAACATGTCCCGTGAGTATTAAACAATCAGGGGAACACACTCTCCTCACTTATACTGTTCACCTGGAAACATGTCCTGTGAATATTAAACCATCAGGGGAAAGCACTCTCCTCACTTATACTGTTCACCTGGTAACATGTCCCGTCAGTATTAAACCATCAGGGGAACACACTCTCCTCACTTATACTGTTCACCTGGTAACATGTCCCGTCAGTATTAAACCATCAGGGGAACACACTCTCCTCAATTACACTGTTCACCTGCTGACATGTCCCGGGTATATTAAAACATCAGGGGAACACACTCTCCTCACTTATACTGTTCACCTGGTAACATGTGCCGTGTGTATTAAACCATCAGGGGAACACACTCTCCTCACTTATACTGTTCACCTGGTAACATGTCCCGTCAGTATTAAACCATCAGGGGAACACACTCTCCTCACTTATACTGTTCACCTGGTAACATGTCCCGTCAGTATTAAACCATCAGGGGAACACACTCTCCTCAATTACACTGTTCACCTGCTGACATGTCCCGGGTATATTAAAACATCAGGGGAACACACTCTCCTCACTTATACTGTTCACCTGGTAACATGTGCCGTGTGTATTAAACCATCAGGGGAACACACTCTCCTCACTTATACTGTTCACCTGGTAACATGTCCTGTGTGCATTAAACCATCAGAGGAACACACTCTCCTCACTTATACTGTTCATCTGGTAACATGTCCCGTCAGTATTAAACCATCAGGGGAACACACTCTCCTCACTTATACTGTTCATCTGGTAACATGTCCCGTGTATATTAAACCATCAGGGGAACACATTCTCCTCACTTATACTGTTCACCTGGTAACATGTCCCGTGAGTATTAAACAATCAGGGGAACACACTCTCCTCACTTATACTGTTCACCTGGAAACATGTCCAGTGAATATTAAACCATCAGGGGAAAGAACTCTCCTCACTTAGACTTTTCTCCTGGTAACATGTCCCGTGCGTATTAAACCATCAGGGGAACACTCTCTCCTCACTTATACTGTTCACCTGGTAACATGTCCTGTTTGCATTCAACCATCAGGGGAACACACTCTCCTCACTTATACTGTTCATCTGGTAACATGTCCCGTCAGTATTAAACCATCAGTGGAACACTCTCTCCTCACTTATACTGTTCACCTGGTAACATGTCCTGTTTGCATTCAACCATCAGGAGAACACATTCTCCTCACTTATACTGTTCACCTGGAAACATGTCACGTGAATATTAAACCATCAGGGGAAAGCACTCTGCTCACTTAGACTTTTCTCTTTTTAACATGTCCCGTGTGTATTAAACAATCAGGGGAACACATTATCCTCACGTTTTCTGTTCACTTGGTAACATGTCCCGTGCGTATTAAACAATCAGGGGAACACACTCTCCTCACTTATACTGTTCACCTGGTAACATGTCCCGTGAGTATTAAACCATCAGGGGATCACACTCTCCTCACTTATACTGTTTTCCTGGTAACATGTCCCGTGTATATTAAACAATCAGGGGAACACACTCTCCTCACTTATACTGTTCACCTGGTAACATGTCCCGTGAGTATTAAACCATCAGGGGAACACACTCTCCTCACTTATACTGTTCACCTGGTAACATGTCCCGTGAGTATTAAACCATCAGGGGAACACACTCTCCTCACTTATACTGTTCATCTGGTAACATGTCCCGTGAGTATTAAACCATCAGGGGAACACACTCTCCTCACTTATACTGTTCACCTGGTAACATGTCCCGTGTGTATTAAACAATCAGGGGATCACACTCTCCTCACTTATACTGTTTTCCTGGTAACATGTCCCGTGTATATTAAACAATCAGGGGAACACACTCTCCTCACTTATACTGTTCACCTGGTAACATGTCCCGTGAGTATTAAACCATCAGGGGAACACACTCTCCTCACTTATACTGTTCACCTGGTAACATGTCCCGTGAGTATTAAACCATCAGGGGAACACACTCTCCTCACTTATACTGTTCATCTGGTAACATGTCCCGTGAGTATTAAACCATCAGGGGAACACACTCTCCTCACTTATACTGTTCACCTGGTAACATGTCCCGTGTGTATTAAACAATCAGGGGATCACACTCTCCTCACTTATACTGTTCACCTGATAGCATGTCCAGTGTATATTAAACCATCAGGGGAAAGCACTCTCCTCACTTAGACTTTTCTCCTGGTAACATGTCCCGTGTATATTAAATCATCAGGGGAACACACTCTCCTCACTTACACTGTTCATCTGGTAACATGTCCCGTTAGTGTTAAACCATCAGGGGAACACACTCTCCTCACTTATACAGTTCACTTGGTGACATGTCCCGTGTGTATTAAACCATCAGGGGAACACACTCTCCTCACTTATACTGTTCACCTGGTAACATATCCCGTGTATATTAAACCATCAGGAGAACACACTCTCCTCACTTATACTGTTCACCTGGTAACATGTCCCGTGTATGTTAAACCATCAGGGGGACACACTCTCCTCACTTATACTGTTCACCTGGTAACATGTCCCGTGTATATTAAACCATCAGGGGAACACATTCTCCTCACTTATAGAGTTCACCTGGTAACATGTCCCGTGTATATTAAACCATCAGGGGAACACACTCTCCTCACTTATACTGTTCACCTGGTAACATGTCCCGTGTATATTAAACCATCAGGGGAACACATTCTCCTCACTTATAGAGTTCACCTGATAACATGTCCCGTGTATGTTAAACCATCAGGGGAACACACTCTCCTCACTTATACCGTTCACCTGGTAACATGTCCCGTGTATGTTAAACCATCAGGGGAACACACTCTCCTCACTTATACTGTTCACCTGGTGACATGTCCCGTGTATGTTAAACCATCAGGGGAACACACTCTCCTCACTTATACCGTTCACCTGGTAACATGTCCCGTGTATGTTAAACCATCAGGAGAACACACTCTCCTCACTTATACTGTTCACCTGGTAACATGTCCCGTGTATGTTAAACCATCAGGGGGACACACTCTCCACACTTATAGAGTTCACCTGGTAACATGTCCCGTGTATATTAAACCATCAGGGGAACACACTCTCCTCACTTATACCGTTCACCTGGTAACATGTCCCGTGTATGTTAAACCATCAGGGGAACACACTCTCCTCACTTATACTGTTCACCTGGTGACATGTCCCGTGTTTATTAAACCATCAGGGGAACACACTCTCCTCACTTATACTGTTCACCAGGTAACATGTCCCGTGTATATTAAACCATCAGGGGAACTCACTCTCCTCACTTATACTGTTCACCTGGTAACATGTCCCGTGTATATTAAACCATCAGGGGAACACACTCTCCTCACTTATACCGTTCACCTGGTAACATGTCCCGTGTATGCTAAACCATCAGGGGAACACACTCTCCTCACTTATACCGTTCACCTGGTAACATGTCCCGTGTATGTTAAACCATCAGGGGAACACACTCTCCTCACTTATACCGTTCACCTGGTAACATGTCCCGTGTATGTTAAACCATCAGGGGAACACACTCTCCACACTTATAGAGTTCACCTGGTGACATGTCCCGTGTATGTTAAACCATCAGGGGAACACACTCTGCTCACTTATACTGTTCACCTGGTAACATGTCCCATGTATATTAAACAATCAGGGGAACACACTCTCCTCACTTATACTGTTCACCTGGTAACATGTCCTGTGTATATTAAACCATCAGGGGAACACACTCTCATCACTTATACTGTTCACCTGGTAACATGTCCCGTCAGTATTAAACCATCAGGGGAACACACTCTCCTCACTTATACTGTTCACCTGGTAACATGTCCTGTGTATATTAAACAATCAGGGGAACACACTCTCCTCACTTATACTGTTCACCTGGTAACATGTCCTGTGTATATTAAACCATCAGGGGAACACACTCTCATCACTTATACTTTTCACCTGGTAACATGTCCCGCGTATATTAAACCATCAGGGGAATACATTCTCCTCACTTATACTGTTCACCTGCTAACGTGTCCCGTGTATATTAAACCATCAGGGGAACACACTCTCCTCACTTATACTGTTCACCTGGTAACATGTCCCGTGTATATTAAACCATCAGGGGAAAGCCTTCTCCTCTCTTATGCTGTTCAGCTGGTAACATGTCCCGTGTTTATTATACCATCAGGGGAACACACTCTCCTCACTTATACTGTTCAACTGGTAACATCTCCCGTGTATATTAAACAATCAGGGGAACACACTCTCCTCACTTCTACTGTTCACCTGGTATCATGTCCCGTGTGTATTAAACCATCAGGGGAACACACTCTCCTCACTTATACTGTTCACCTGGTAACATGTCCCGTGTGTATTAAACCATCAGGGGAACACACTCTCCTCACTTATACTGTTCAGCTGGTAACATGTCCCGTGTACATTATACCATGTGGGGAACACACTGTCCTCACTTATACTGTTCAGCTGGTAACATGTCCCGTGTACATTATACCATGTGGGGAACACACTGTCCTCACTTATACTGTTCACCTGGTAACATGTCCCGTGTATATTAAAACATCAGGGGAAAGCACTCTCCTCACTTATACTGTTCAACTGGTAACATGTCCCGTGTATATTAAACCATCAGGGGAACTCACTCTCCTCACTTCTAGTGTTTACCTGGTATCATGACCTGTGTGCATTAAACCATCAGGGGAAGACACTCTCCTCCCTTTTCTGTTCACCTGGTAACATGTCCCGTGTATATTAAACCATCAGGGGAATACATTCTCCTCACTTATACTGTTCAACTGCTAACATGTCCCGTGTATATTAAACCATCAGGGGAACACACTCTCCTCACTTATACTGTTCACCTGGCAACATGTCCCTTGTATATTAAACCATCAGGGGAAAACACTCTCCTCACTTATACTGTTCACCTGGTAACATGTCCCGTGTATATTGAATCATCAGGGGAATACAGTATCCTCACTTATACTGTTCACCTGGTAACATGTCCCGTGTATATTAAACCATCAAGGGAACACATTCTCCTCACTTATACTGTTCACCTGGTAACATGTCCTGTGTATATTAAACCATCAGGGGAACACACTCTCCTCACTTATACTTTTCACCTGGTAACATGTCCCGTGTATATTAAACCATCAGGGGAATACATTCTCCTCACTTATACTGTTCACCTGCTAACGTGTCCCGTGTATATTAAACCATCAGGGGAACACACTCTCCTCACTTATACTGTTCACGTGGTAACATGTCCCGTGTTTTTTAAACCATCAGGGGAAAGCCTTCTCCTCACTTATGCTCTTCAGCTGGTAACATGTCCCGTGTATATTATACCATCAGGGGAACACACTCTCCTCACTTACACTGTTCACCTGGTAACATGTCCCGTGTATATTAAACCATCAGGGGAAAGCCTTCTCCTCACTTATGCTGTTCAGCTGGTAACATGTCCCGTGTATACTAAACCATCAGAAGAACACACTCTCCTCACATCTACTGTTCACCTGGTAACATGTACCGTGTATATTAAACCATCAGGGGAAAACACTCTCCTCACTTATACTGTTCACCTGGTAACATGTCCCGTGTATATTGAACCATCAGGGGAATACAGTATCCTCACTTATACTGTTCACCTGGTAACATGTCCCGTGTATATTAAACCATCAGTGGAACACATTCTCCTCACTTATACTGTTCACCTGGGAACATGTCCCGTGTATATTAAACCATCAGTGGAACACATTCTCCTCACTTATACTGTTCACCTGGGAACATGTCCCGTGTATATTAAACCATCAGTGGAACACATTCTCCTCACTTATACTGTTCACCTGGGAACATGTCCCTTGTATATTAAACCATCAGTGGAACACATTCTCCTCACTTATACTGTTCACCTGGGAACATGTCCCGTGTATATTAAACCATCAGGGGAACTCACTCTTCTCACTTCTACTGTTCACCTGGTATCATGTCCTGTGAGTATTAAACCATCAGGGGAACACATTCTCCTCACTTATACTGTTCACCTGGGAACATGTCCCGTGTATATTAAACCATCAGGGGAAGACACTCTCCTCCCTTTTGTGTTCACCTGGTAACATGTCCCGTGTGTATTAAACCATCAGGGGAACACATTCTCCTCACTTATACTGTTCACCTGGTGACATGTCCCATGTATATAAAACCCTCAGGGGAACACACTCTCCTCAATTATACTGATCACCTGGTAACATGTCCCGTCTGTATTAAACCATCAGGGGAACACACTCTCCACACTTATAATGTTCACCTGGTAACATGTCCCGTCTGTATTAAACCATCAGGGGAACACACTCTCCACACTTATAATGTTCACCTTGTAACATGTCCCGTCTGTATTAAACCATCAGGGGAACACACTCTCCTCACTTGCACTGTTCACCTGGTAACATGTCCCGTGTATATTAAACCATCAGGGGAAAACACTCTCCTCACTTATACTGTTCACCTGGTAACATGTCCCGTGTATATTAAACCATCAGGGGAAAACACTCTCCTCACTTATACTGTTCACCTGGTAACATGTCCCGTCTGTATTAAACCATCAGGGGAACACACTCTCCACACTTATAATGTTCACCTTGTAACATGTCCCGTCTGTATTAAACCATCAGGGGAACACACTCTCCTCACTTGCACTGTTCACCTGGTAACATGTCCCGTGTATATTAAACCATCAGGGGAAAACATTCTCCTCACTTATACTGTTCACCTGGTAACATGTCCCGTGTATATTAAACCATCAGGGGAAAACACTCTCCTCACTTATACTGTTCACCTGGTAACATGTCCCGTGTATATTAAACCATCAGTGGAACACATTCTCCTCACTTATTCTGTTCACCTGGTAACATGTCCTGTGTATATTAAACCATCAGGGGAACACACTCTCCTCACTTATACTGTTCACCTGGTAACATGTCCCGTGTATATTAAACCATCAGGGAAACACACACTCCTCACTTATACTGTTCACCTGGTAACATGTCCCGTGTATATTAAACCATCAGGGGAACACACTCTCCTCACTTATACTGTTCACCTGGTAACATGTCCCGTGTATATTAAACCATCGGGGGAACACATTCTCCTCACTTATACTGTTCACCTGGTAACATGTCCTGTGTATATTAAACCATCAGGGGAACACATTCTCCTCACTTATAATGTTCACCTGGTAACATGTCCCGTGTATATTAAACCATCAGGGGAACACACTCTCCTCACTTATACTGTTCACCTGGTAACATGTCCCGTGTATATTAAACCATCGGGGGAACACATTCTCCTCACTTATACTGTTCACCTGGTAACATGTCCTGTGTATATTAAACCATCAGGGGAACACATTCTCCTCACTTATAATGTTCAACTGGTAACATGTCCCGTGTATATTAAACCATCAGGGGAACACACTCTCCTCACTTGTACTGTTCACCTGGTAACATGTCCCGTGTATATTAAACAATCAGGGGAACACACTCTCCTCACTTATACTGTTCACCTGGTAACATGTCCCGTGTATATTAAACCATCAGGGGAACACATTCTCCTCACTTATACTGTTCAGCTGATAACATGTCCCGTGTATATTATACCATCAGGGGAACACACTGTCCTCACTTAGACTGTTCACCTGGTAACATCTCCCGTGAATATTAAACAATCAGGGGAAAACACTCTCCTCACTTATAATGTTCACCTGGTAACATGTCCCGTGTATATTAAACCATCAGGGGATCTCACTCTCCTCACTTCTACTGTTCACCTGGTATCATGTCCTGTGTGTATTAAATCATCAGGGGAACTCAATGTCCTCACTTATACTGTTCACCTGGTAACATGTCCCGTGTACATTATACCATGTGGGGAACACACTCTCCTCACTTATACTGTTCACCTGGTAACATGTCCCGTGTATATTAAACCATCAGGGGAATACATTCTCCTCACTTATACTGTTCACCTGGTGACATGTCCCGTGTATATTAAACCATCAGGGGAACACACTCTCCTCACTTATACTGTTCACCAGGCAACATGTCCCGTGTATATTAAACCATCAGGGGAAAACACTCTCCTCACTTATACTGTTCACCTGGTAACATGTCCCGTGTATATTGAATCATCAGGGGAATACAGCATCCTCACTTATACTGTTCACCTGGTAACATGTCCTGTGTATATTAAACCATCAGGGGAACACATTCTCATCACTTATACTGTTCACCTGGTAACATGTCCCGTGTATATTAAACCATCAAGGGAACACATTCTCCTCACTTATACTGTTCTCCTGGTAACATGTCCTGTGTATATTAAACCATCAGGGGAACACATTCTCATCACTTATACTGTTCACCTGGTAACATGTCCTGTGTATATTAAACCATCAAGGGAACACACTCTCCTCACTTATACTTTTCACCTGGTAACATGTCCCGTGGATATTAAACCATCAGGGGAATACATTCTCCTCACTTATACTGTTCACCTGCTAACGTGTCCCGTGTATATTAAACCATCAGGGGAACACACTCTCCTCACTTATACTGTTCACCTGGTAACATGTCCCGTGTTTTTTAAACCATCAGGGGAAAGCCTTCTCCTCACTTATGCTCTTCAGCTCGTAACATGTCCCGTGTATATTATACCATCAGGGGAACACACTCTCCTCACTTATACTGTTCACCTGGTAACATGTCCCGTGTATATTAAACCATCACGGGAAAGCCTTCTCCTCACTTATGCTGTTCAGCTGGTAACATGTCCCGTGTATACTAAACCATCAGGGGAACACACTCTCCTCACATATACTGTTCACCCGGTAACATGTCCCGTGTATATTAAACCATCAGGGGAAAACACTCTCCTCACTTATACTGTTCACCTGGTAACATGTCCCGTGTATATTGAACCATCAGGGGAATACAGTATCCTCACTTATACTGTTCACCTGGTAACATGTCCCGTGTATATTAAACCATCAGTGGAACACATTCTCCTCACTTATACTGTTCACCTGGGAACATGTCCCTTGTATATTAAACCATCAGTGGAACACATTCTCCTCACTTATACTGTTCACCTGGGAACATGTCCCGTGTATATTAAACCATCAGGGGAAAGCCCTCTCCTCACTTATACTGTTCACCTGGTAACATGTCCCGTGTATATTAAACCATCAGTGGAACACATTCTCCTCACTTATACTGTTCACCTGGTAACATGTCCCGTGTATATTAAACCATCAGGGGAACTCACTCTTCTCACTTCTACTGTTCACCTGGTATCATGTCCTGTGTATATTAAACCATCAGGGGAAGACACTCTCCTCCCTTTTGTGTTCACCTGGTAACATGTCCCGTGTGTATTAAACCATCAGGGGAACACATTCTCCTCACTTATAATGTTCACCTTGTAACATGTCCCGTCTGTATTAAACCATCAGGGGAACCACTCTCCACACTTATTATGTTCACCTGGTAACATGTCCCGTGTATATTAAACAATCAGGGGAACACACTCTCCTCACTTATACCGTTCACCTGGTAACATGTCCCGTGTATGTTAAACCATCAGGGGAACACACTCTCCTCACTTATCGAGTTCACCTGGTAACATTTCCCGTGTATGTTAAACCATCAAGGGAACACACTCTCCTCACTTATACTGTTCACCTGGTAACATGTCCTGTGTATATTAAACCATCAGGGGAACAGATTCTCCTCACTTATACTGTTCACCTGGTAACATGTCCCGTGTACATTAAACCATCAGGGGAACACACTCTCCTCACTTATACTGTTCACCTGGTAACATGTCCCGTGTATATTAAACCATCAGGGGAACACATTCTCCTCACTTATACTGTTCACCTGGGAACATGTCCCGTGTATATTAAAACATCAGGGGAAAGCACTCTCCTCACTTATACTGTTCAACTGGTAACATGTCCCGTGTATATTAAACCATCAGGGGAACAGATTCTCCTCACTTATACTGTTCACCTGGTAACATGTCCCGTGTATATTAAACCATCGGGGGAACACATTCTCCTCACTTATACTGTTCACCTGGTAACATGTCCTGTGTATATTAAACCATCAGGGGAACAGATTCTCCTCACTTATACTGTTCACCTGGTAACATGTCCCGTGTACATGAAACCATCAGGGGAACACACTCTCCTCACTTATACTGTTCACCTGGTAACATGTCCCGTGTATATTAAACCATCAGGGGAACACATTCTCCTCACTTATACTGTTCACCTGGGAACATGTCCCGTGTATATTAAAACATCAGGGGAAAGCACTCTCCTCACTTATACTGTTCAACTGGTAACATGTCCCGTGTATATTAAACCATCAGGGGAACTCACTCTCCTCACTTCTACTGTTCACCTGGTATCATGTCCTGTGTGTATTAAACCATCAGGGGAAGACACTCTCCTCCCTTTTCTGTTCACCTGGTAACATGTCCCGTGTATATTCAACCATCAGGGGAATACATTCTCCTCACTTATACTGTTCACCTGCTAACATGTCCCGTGTATATTAAACCATCAGGGGAACACACTCTCCTCACTTATACTGTTCACCTGGTAACACGTCCCGTGTATATTAAACCTTCAGGGGAAAGCATTCTCCTCACTTATGCTGTTCAGCTGGTAACATGTCCCGTGTATTTTAAACCATCAGGGGAAAACACTCTCCTCACTTATACTGTTCACCTGGCAACATGTCCCGTGTATATTAAACCATCCGAGGAAAACACTCTCCTCACTTATACTGTTCACCTGGTAACATGTCCCGTGTATATTGAATCATCAGGGGAAAACAGTATCCTCACTTATACTGTTCACCTGGTAACATGTCCCGTGTATATTAAACCATCAAGGGAACACACTCTCCTTACTTATACTGTTCACCTGGTAACATGTCCTGTGTATATTAAACAATCAGGGGAACACATTCTCCTCACTAATACTGTTCACCTGGTAACATGTCCTGTGTATATTAAACCATCAGGGGAACACACTCTCCTCACTTATACTTTTCACCTGGTAACATGTCCCGTGTATGTTAAACCATCAGGGGAATACATTCTCCTCACTTATACTGTTCACCTGCTAACGTGTCCCGTGTATATTAAACCATCAGGGGAACACACTCTCCTCACTTATACTTTTCACCTGGTAACATGTCCCGTGTATATTAAACCATCAGGGGAAAGCCTTCTCCTCACTTATGCTCTTCAGCTGGTAACATGTCCCGTGTTAATTATACCATCAGGGGAACACACTCTCCTCACTTATACTGTTCACCTGGTAACATGTCCCGTGTATATTAAACCATCAGGCGAAAGCCTTCTCCTCACTTATGCTGTTCAGCTGGTAACATGTCCCGTGTATACTAAACCATCAGGGGAACACACTCTCCTCACATATACTGTTCACCTGGTAACATGTCCCGTGAATATTAAACCATCAGGGGAAAACACTCTCCTCACTTATACTGTTCACCTGGTAACATGTCCCGTGTATATTGAACCATCAGGGGAATACAGTATCCTCACTTATACTGTTCACCTGGTAACATGTCCCCTGTATATTAAACCATCAGTGGAACACATTCTCCCCACTTATACTGTTCACCTGGGAACATGTCCCTTGTATATTAAACCATCAGTGGAAAACATTCTCCTCACTTATACTGTTCACCTGGGAACATGTCCCGTGTATATTAAACCATCAGGGGAAAGCCCTCTCCTCACTTATACTGTTCACCTGGTAACATGTCCCGTGTATATTAAACCATCAGGGGAACTCACTCTTCTCACTTCTACTGTTCACCTGGTATCATGTCCTGTGTGTATTAAACCATCAGGGGAACACATTCTCCTCACTTATACTGTTCACCTGGGAACATTTCCCGTGTATATTAAACCATCAGGGGAAGACACTCTCCTCCCTTTTCTGTTCACCTGGTAACATGTCCCGTGTGTATTAAACCATCAGGGGAACACATTCTCCTCACTTATACTGTTCACCTGGTGACATGTCCCATGCATATAAAACCCTCAGGGGAACACACTCTCCTCAATTACACTGATCACCTGGTAACATGTCCCGTCTGTATTAAACCATCAGGGGAACACACTCTCCACACTTATAATGTTCACCTGGTAACATGTCCCATCTGTATTAAACCATCAGGGGAACACACTCTCCACACTTATAATGTTCACCTGGTAACATGTCCCGTCTGTATTAAACCATCAGGGGAACACACTCTCCACACTTATTATGTTCACCTGGTAACATGTCCCGTGTATATTAAGCCATCAGTGGAACACACTTTCCTCACTTACAGAGTTCACCTGGTAACATGTCCCGTGTGTATTAAACCATCAGGGGAACACACTCTCCTCACTTATACTGTTCACCTGGTAACATGTCCCGTGTATATTAAACAATCAGGGGAACACACTCTCCTCACTTATATTGTTCACCTGGAGACATGTCCCGTGTGTATTAAACAATCAGGGGAACACACTCTCCTCACTTATACCGTTCACCTGGTAACATGTCCCGTGTATGTTAAACCATCAAGGGAACACACTCTCCTTACTTATACTGTTCACCTGGTAACATGTCCTGTGTATATTAAACCATCAGGGGAACAGATTCTCCTCACTTATACTGTTCACCTGGTAACATGTCCTGTGTATATTAAACCATCAGGGGAACACACTCTCCTCACTTATACTGTTCACCTGGAAACATGTCCCGTGTATATTAAACCATCAGGGGAATACATTCTCCTCACTTATACTGTTCACCTGCTAACATGTCCCGTGTACATTAAACCATCAGGGGAACACACTCTCCTCACTTATACTGTTCACCTGGTAACATGTCCCGTGTATATTAAACCATCAGGGGAAAGCCTTCCCCTCACTTATGCTGTTCAGCTGGTAACATGTCCCGTGTATATTAAACCATCAGGGGAAAACACTCTCCTCACTTATACTGTTCACCTGGCAACATGTCCCGTGTATATTAAACCATCAGGGGAAAACACTCTCCTCACTTATACTGTTCACCTGGTAACATGTCCCGTGTATATTAAACCATCAGGGGAAAACACTCTCCTCACTTATACTGTTCACCTGGTAACATGTCCCGTGTATATTAAACCATCAGGGGAAAGCCTTCTCCTCACTTATGCTGTTCAGCTGGTAACATGTCCCGTGTATACTAAACCATCAGGGGAACACACTCTCCTCACATATACTGTTCACCTGGTAACATGTCCCGTGTATATTAAACCATCAGGGGAAAACACTCTCCTCACTTACACTGTTCACCTGGTAACATGTCCCGTGTATGTTAAACCATCAGGGGGACACACTCTCCTCACTTATCGAGTTCACCTGGTAACATTTCCCGTGTATGTTAAACCATCAAGGGAACACACTCTCCTCACTTATACTGTTCACCTGGTAACATGTCCTGTGTATATTAAACCATCAGGGGAACAGATTCTCCTCACTTATACTGTTCACCTGGTAACATGTCCCGTGTACATTAAACCATCAGGGGAACACACTCTCCTCACTTATACTGTTCACCTGGTAACATGTCCCGTGTATATTAAACCATCAGGGGAACACATTCTCCTCACTTATACTGTTCACCTGGGAACATGTCCCGTGTATATTAAAACATCAGGGGAAAGCACTCTCCTCACTTATACTGTTCAACTGGTAACATGTCCCGTGTATATTAAACCATCAGGGGAACAGATTCTCCTCACTTATACTGTTCACCTGGTAACATGTCCCGTGTATATTAAACCATCGGGGGAACACATTCTCCTCACTTATACTGTTCACCTGGTAACATGTCCTGTGTATATTAAACCATCAGGGGAACAGATTCTCCTCACTTATACTGTTCACCTGGTAACATGTCCCGTGTACATGAAACCATCAGGGGAACACACTCTCCTCACTTATACTGTTCACCTGGTAACATGTCCCGTGTATATTAAACCATCAGGGGAACACATTCTCCTCACTTATACTGTTCACCTGGGAACATGTCCCGTGTATATTAAAACATCAGGGGAAAGCACTCTCCTCACTTATACTGTTCAACTGGTAACATGTCCCGTGTATATTAAACCATCAGGGGAACTCACTCTCCTCACTTCTACTGTTCACCTGGTATCATGTCCTGTGTGTATTAAACCATCAGGGGAAGACACTCTCCTCCCTTTTCTGTTCACCTGGTAACATGTCCCGTGTATATTCAACCATCAGGGGAATACATTCTCCTCACTTATACTGTTCACCTGCTAACATGTCCCGTGTATATTAAACCATCAGGGGAACACACTCTCCTCACTTATACTGTTCACCTGGTAACACGTCCCGTGTATATTAAACCTTCAGGGGAAAGCATTCTCCTCACTTATGCTGTTCAGCTGGTAACATGTCCCGTGTATTTTAAACCATCAGGGGAAAACACTCTCCTCACTTATACTGTTCACCTGGCAACATGTCCCGTGTATATTAAACCATCCGAGGAAAATACTCTCCTCACTTATACTGTTCACCTGGTAACATGTCCCGTGTATATTAAACCATCAAGGGAACACACTCTCCTTACTTATACTGTTCACCTGGTAACATGTCCTGTGTATATTAAACAATCAGGGGAACACATTCTCCTCACTAATACTGTTCACCTGGTAACATGTCCTGTGTATATTAAACCATCAGGGGAACACACTCTCCTCACTTATACTTTTCACCTGGTAACATGTCCCGTGTATGTTAAACCATCAGGGGAATACATTCTCCTCACTTATACTGTTCACCTGCTAACGTGTCCCGTGTATATTAAACCATCAGGGGAACACACTCTCCTCACTTATACTTTTCACCTGGTAACATGTCCCGTGTATATTAAACCATCAGGGGAAAGCCTTCTCCTCACTTATGCTCTTCAGCTGGTAACATGTCCCGTGTTAATTATACCATCAGGGGAACACACTCTCCTCACTTATACTGTTCACCTGGTAACATGTCCCGTGTATATTAAACCATCAGGCGAAAGCCTTCTCCTCACTTATGCTGTTCAGCTGGTAACATGTCCCGTGTATACTAAACCATCAGGGGAACACACTCTCCTCACATATACTGTTCACCTGGTAACATGTCCCGTGAATATTAAACCATCAGGGGAAAACACTCTCCTCACTTATACTGTTCACCTGGTAACATGTCCCCTGTATATTAAACCATCAGTGGAACACATTCTCCCCACTTATACTGTTCACCTGGGAACATGTCCCTTGTATATTAAACCATCAGTGGAAAACATTCTCCTCACTTATACTGTTCACCTGGGAACATGTCCCGTGTATATTAAACCATCAGGGGAAAGCCCTCTCCTCACTTATACTGTTCACCTGGTAACATGTCCCGTGTATATTAAACCATCAGTGGAACACATTCTCCTCACTTATACTGTTCACCTGGTAACATGTCCCGTGTATATTAAACCATCAGGGGAACTCACTCTTCTCACTTCTACTGTTCACCTGGTATCATGTCCTGTGTGTATTAAACCATCAGGGGAACACATTCTCCTCACTTATACTGTTCACCTGGGAACATTTCCCGTGTATATTAAACCATCAGGGGAAGACACTCTCCTCCCTTTTCTGTTCACCTGGTAACATGTCCCGTGTGTATTAAACCATCAGGGGAACACATTCTCCTCACTTATACTGTTCACCTGGTGACATGTCCCATGCATATAAAACCCTCAGGGGAACACACTCTCCTCAATTACACTGATCACCTGGTAACATGTCCCGTCTGTATTAAACCATCAGGGGAACACACTCTCCACACTTATAATGTTCACCTGGTAACATGTCCCATCTGTATTAAACCATCAGGGGAACACACTCTCCACACTTATAATGTTCACCTGGTAACATGTCCCGTCTGTATTAAACCATCAGGGGAACACACTCTCCACACTTATTATGTTCACCTGGTAACATGTCCCGTGTATATTAAGCCATCAGTGGAACACACTTTCCTCACTTACAGAGTTCACCTGGTAACATGTCCCGTGTGTATTAAACAATCAGGGGAACACACTCTCCTCACTTATACTGTTCACCTGGTAACATGTCCCGTGTATATTAAACAATCAGGGGAACACACTCTCCTCACTTATATTGTTCACCTGGAGACATGTCCCGTGTGTATTAAACAATCAGGGGAACACACTCTCCTCACTTATACCGTTCACCTGGTAACATGTCCCGTGTATGTTAAACCATCAAGGGAACACACTCTCCTTACTTATACTGTTCACCTGGTAACATGTCCTGTGTATATTAAACCATCAGGGGAACAGATTCTCCTCACTTATACTGTTCACCTGGTAACATGTCCTGTGTATATTAAACCATCAGGGGAACACACTCTCCTCACTTATACTGTTCACCTGGAAACATGTCCCGTGTATATTAAACCATCAGGGGAATACATTCTCCTCACTTATACTGTTCACCTGCTAACATGTCCCGTGTACATTAAACCATCAGGGGAACACACTCTCCTCACTTATACTGTTCACCTGGTAACATGTCCCGTGTATATTAAACCATCAGGGGAAAGCCTTCCCCTCACTTATGCTGTTCAGCTGGTAACATGTCCCGTGTATATTAAACCATCAGGGGAAAACACTCTCCTCACTTATACTGTTCACCTGGCAACATGTCCCGTGTATATTAAACCATCAGGGGAAAACACTCTCCTCACTTATACTGTTCACCTGGTAACATGTCCCGTGTATATTAAACCATCAGGGGAAGACACTCTCCTCCCTTTTCTGTTCACCTGGTAACATGTCCCGTGTATATTCAACCATCAGGGGAATACATTCTCCTCACTTATACTGTTCACCTGCTAACATGTCCCGTGTATATTAAACCATCAGGGGAACACACTCTCCTCACTTATACTGTTCACCTGGTAACACGTCCCGTGTATATTAAACCTTCAGGGGAAAGCATTCTCCTCACTTATGCTGTTCAGCTGGTAACATGTCCCGTGTATTTTAAACCATCAGGGGAAAACACTCTCCTCACTTATACTGTTCACCTGGCAACATGTCCCGTGTATATTAAACCATCCGAGGAAAACACTCTCCTCACTTATACTGTTCACCTGGTAACATGTCCCGTGTATATTGAATCATCAGGGGAAAACAGTATCCTCACTATTACTGTTCACCTGGTAACATGTCCCGTGTATATTAAACCATCAAGGGAACACACTCTCCTTACTTATACTGTTCACCTGGTAACATGTCCTGTGTATATTAAACAATCAGGGGAACACATTCTCCTCACTAATACTGTTCACCTGGTAACATGTCCTGTGTATATTAAACCATCAGGGGAACACACTCTCCTCACTTATACTTTTCACCTGGTAACATGTCCCGTGTATGTTAAACCATCAGGGGAATACATTCTCCTCACTTATACTGTTCACCTGCTAACGTGTCCCGTGTATATTAAACCATCAGGGGAACACACTCTCCTCACTTATACTTTTCACCTGGTAACATGTCCCGTGTATATTAAACCATCAGGGGAAAGCCTTCTCCTCACTTATGCTCTTCAGCTGGTAACATGTCCCGTGTTAATTATACCATCAGGGGAACACACTCTCCTCACTTATACTGTTCACCTGGTAACATGTCCCGTGTATATTAAACCATCAGGCGAAAGCCTTCTCCTCACTTATGCTGTTCAGCTGGTAACATGTCCCGTGTATACTAAACCATCAGGGGAACACACTCTCCTCACATATACTGTTCACCTGGTAACATGTCCCGTGAATATTAAACCATCAGGGGAAAACACTCTCCTCACTTATACTGTTCACCTGGTAACATGTCCCGTGTATATTGAACCATCAGGGGAATACAGTATCTTCACTTATACTGTTCACCTGGTAACATGTCCCCTGTATATTAAACCATCAGTGGAACACATTCTCCCCACTTATACTGTTCACCTGGGAACATGTCCCTTGTATATTAAACCATCAGTGGAAAACATTCTCCTCACTTATACTGTTCACCTGGGAACATGTCCCGTGTATATTAAACCATCAGGGGAAAGCCCTCTCCTCACTTATACTGTTCACCTGGTAACATGTCCCGTGTATATTAAACCATCAGGGGAACTCACTCTTCTCACTTCTACTGTTCACCTGGTATCATGTCCTGTGTGTATTAAACCATCAGGGGAACACATTCTCCTCACTTATACTGTTCACCTGGGAACATTTCCCGTGTATATTAAACCATCAGGGGAAGACACTCTCCTCCCTTTTCTGTTCACCTGGTAACATGTCCCGTGTGTATTAAACCATCAGGGGAACACATTCTCCTCACTTATACTGTTCACCTGGTGACATGTCCCATGCATATAAAACCCTCAGGGGAACACACTCTCCTCAATTACACTGATCACCTGGTAACATGTCCCGTCTGTATTAAACCATCAGGGGAACACACTCTCCACACTTATAATGTTCACCTGGTAACATGTCCCATCTGTATTAAACCATCAGGGGAACACACTCTCCACACTTATAATGTTCACCTGGTAACATGTCCCGTCTGTATTAAACCATCAGGGGAACACACTCTCCACACTTATTATGTTCACCTGGTAACATGTCCCGTGTATATTAAGCCATCAGTGGAACACACTTTCCTCACTTACAGAGTTCACCTGGTAACATGTCCCGTGTGTATTAAACCATCAGGGGAACACACTCTCCTCACTTATACTGTTCACCTGGTAACATGTCCCGTGTATATTAAACAATCAGGGGAACACACTCTCCTCACTTATATTGTTCACCTGGAGACATGTCCCGTGTGTATTAAACAATCAGGGGAACACACTCTCCTCACTTATACCGTTCACCTGGTAACATGTCCCGTGTATGTTAAACCATCAAGGGAACACACTCTCCTTACTTATACTGTTCACCTGGTAACATGTCCTGTGTATATTAAACCATCAGGGGAACAGATTCTCCTCACTTATACTGTTCACCTGGTAACATGTCCTGTGTATATTAAACCATCAGGGGAACACACTCTCCTCACTTATACTGTTCACCTGGAAACATGTCCCGTGTATATTAAACCATCAGGGGAATACATTCTCCTCACTTATACTGTTCACCTGCTAACATGTCCCGTGTACATTAAACCATCAGGGGAACACACTCTCCTCACTTATACTGTTCACCTGGTAACATGTCCCGTGTATATTAAACCATCAGGGGAAAGCCTTCCCCTCACTTATGCTGTTCAGCTGGTAACATGTCCCGTGTATATTAAACCATCAGGGGAAAACACTCTCCTCACTTATACTGTTCACCTGGCAACATGTCCCGTGTATATTAAACCATCAGGGGAAAACACTCTCCTCACTTATACTGTTCACCTGGTAACATGTCCCGTGTATATTAAACCATCAGGGGAAAACACTCTCCTCACTTATACTGTTCACCTGGTAACATGTCCCGTGTATATTAAACCATCAGGGGAAAGCCTTCTCCTCACTTATGCTGTTCAGCTGGTAACATGTCCCGTGTATACTAAACCATCAGGGGAACACACTCTCCTCACATATACTGTTCACCTGGTAACATGTCCCGTGTATATTAAACCATCAGGGGAAAACACTCTCCTCACTTACACTGTTCACCTGGTAACATGTCCCGTGTATGTTAAACCATCAGGGGGACACACTCTCCTCACTTATCGAGTTCACCTGGTAACATTTCCCGTGTATGTTAAACCATCAAGGGAACACACTCTCCTCACTTATACTGTTCACCTGGTAACATGTCCTGTGTATATTAAACCATCAGGGGAACAGATTCTCCTCACTTATACTGTTCACCTGGTAACATGTCCCGTGTACATTAAACCATCAGGGGAACACACTCTCCTCACTTATACTGTTCACCTGGTAACATGTCCCGTGTATATTAAACCATCAGGGGAACACATTCTCCTCACTTATACTGTTCACCTGGGAACATGTCCCGTGTATATTAAAACATCAGGGGAAAGCACTCTCCTCACTTATACTGTTCAACTGGTAACATGTCCCGTGTATATTAAACCATCAGGGGAACAGATTCTCCTCACTTATACTGTTCACCTGGTAACATGTCCCGTGTATATTAAACCATCGGGGGAACACATTCTCCTCACTTATACTGTTCACCTGGTAACATGTCCTGTGTATATTAAACCATCAGGGGAACAGATTCTCCTCACTTATACTGTTCACCTGGTAACATGTCCCGTGTACATGAAACCATCAGGGGAACACACTCTCCTCACTTATACTGTTCACCTGGTAACATGTCCCGTGTATATTAAACCATCAGGGGAACACATTCTCCTCACTTATACTGTTCACCTGGGAACATGTCCCGTGTATATTAAAACATCAGGGGAAAGCACTCTCCTCACTTATACTGTTCAACTGGTAACATGTCCCGTGTATATTAAACCATCAGGGGAACTCACTCTCCTCACTTCTACTGTTCACCTGGTATCATGTCCTGTGTGTATTAAACCATCAGGGGAAGACACTCTCCTCCCTTTTCTGTTCACCTGGTAACATGTCCCGTGTATATTCAACCATCAGGGGAATACATTCTCCTCACTTATACTGTTCACCTGCTAACATGTCCCGTGTATATTAAACCATCAGGGGAACACACTCTCCTCACTTATACTGTTCACCTGGTAACACGTCCCGTGTATATTAAACCTTCAGGGGAAAGCATTCTCCTCACTTATGCTGTTCAGCTGGTAACATGTCCCGTGTATTTTAAACCATCAGGGGAAAACACTCTCCTCACTTATACTGTTCACCTGGCAACATGTCCCGTGTATATTAAACCATCCGAGGAAAATACTCTCCTCACTTATACTGTTCACCTGGTAACATGTCCCGTGTATATTAAACCATCAAGGGAACACACTCTCCTTACTTATACTGTTCACCTGGTAACATGTCCTGTGTATATTAAACAATCAGGGGAACACATTCTCCTCACTAATACTGTTCACCTGGTAACATGTCCTGTGTATATTAAACCATCAGGGGAACACACTCTCCTCACTTATACTTTTCACCTGGTAACATGTCCCGTGTATGTTAAACCATCAGGGGAATACATTCTCCTCACTTATACTGTTCACCTGCTAACGTGTCCCGTGTATATTAAACCATCAGGGGAACACACTCTCCTCACTTATACTTTTCACCTGGTAACATGTCCCGTGTATATTAAACCATCAGGGGAAAGCCTTCTCCTCACTTATGCTCTTCAGCTGGTAACATGTCCCGTGTTAATTATACCATCAGGGGAACACACTCTCCTCACTTATACTGTTCACCTGGTAACATGTCCCGTGTATATTAAACCATCAGGCGAAAGCCTTCTCCTCACTTATGCTGTTCAGCTGGTAACATGTCCCGTGTATACTAAACCATCAGGGGAACACACTCTCCTCACATATACTGTTCACCTGGTAACATGTCCCGTGAATATTAAACCATCAGGGGAAAACACTCTCCTCACTTATACTGTTCACCTGGTAACATGTCCCCTGTATATTAAACCATCAGTGGAACACATTCTCCCCACTTATACTGTTCACCTGGGAACATGTCCCTTGTATATTAAACCATCAGTGGAAAACATTCTCCTCACTTATACTGTTCACCTGGGAACATGTCCCGTGTATATTAAACCATCAGGGGAAAGCCCTCTCCTCACTTATACTGTTCACCTGGTAACATGTCCCGTGTATATTAAACCATCAGTGGAACACATTCTCCTCACTTATACTGTTCACCTGGTAACATGTCCCGTGTATATTAAACCATCAGGGGAACTCACTCTTCTCACTTCTACTGTTCACCTGGTATCATGTCCTGTGTGTATTAAACCATCAGGGGAACACATTCTCCTCACTTATACTGTTCACCTGGGAACATTTCCCGTGTATATTAAACCATCAGGGGAAGACACTCTCCTCCCTTTTCTGTTCACCTGGTAACATGTCCCGTGTGTATTAAACCATCAGGGGAACACATTCTCCTCACTTATACTGTTCACCTGGTGACATGTCCCATGCATATAAAACCCTCAGGGGAACACACTCTCCTCAATTACACTGATCACCTGGTAACATGTCCCGTCTGTATTAAACCATCAGGGGAACACACTCTCCACACTTATAATGTTCACCTGGTAACATGTCCCATCTGTATTAAACCATCAGGGGAACACACTCTCCACACTTATAATGTTCACCTGGTAACATGTCCCGTCTGTATTAAACCATCAGGGGAACACACTCTCCACACTTATTATGTTCACCTGGTAACATGTCCCGTGTATATTAAGCCATCAGTGGAACACACTTTCCTCACTTACAGAGTTCACCTGGTAACATGTCCCGTGTGTATTAAACAATCAGGGGAACACACTCTCCTCACTTATACTGTTCACCTGGTAACATGTCCCGTGTATATTAAACAATCAGGGGAACACACTCTCCTCACTTATATTGTTCACCTGGAGACATGTCCCGTGTGTATTAAACAATCAGGGGAACACACTCTCCTCACTTATACCGTTCACCTGGTAACATGTCCCGTGTATGTTAAACCATCAAGGGAACACACTCTCCTTACTTATACTGTTCACCTGGTAACATGTCCTGTGTATATTAAACCATCAGGGGAACAGATTCTCCTCACTTATACTGTTCACCTGGTAACATGTCCTGTGTATATTAAACCATCAGGGGAACACACTCTCCTCACTTATACTGTTCACCTGGAAACATGTCCCGTGTATATTAAACCATCAGGGGAATACATTCTCCTCACTTATACTGTTCACCTGCTAACATGTCCCGTGTACATTAAACCATCAGGGGAACACACTCTCCTCACTTATACTGTTCACCTGGTAACATGTCCCGTGTATATTAAACCATCAGGGGAAAGCCTTCCCCTCACTTATGCTGTTCAGCTGGTAACATGTCCCGTGTATATTAAACCATCAGGGGAAAACACTCTCCTCACTTATACTGTTCACCTGGCAACATGTCCCGTGTATATTAAACCATCAGGGGAAAACACTCTCCTCACTTATACTGTTCACCTGGTAACATGTCCCGTGTATATTAAACCATCAGGGGAAAACACTCTCCTCACTTATACTGTTCACCTGGTAACATGTCCCGTGTATATTAAACCATCAGGGGAAAGCCTTCTCCTCACTTATGCTGTTCAGCTGGTAACATGTCCCGTGTATACTAAACCATCAGGGGAACACACTCTCCTCACATATACTGTTCACCTGGTAACATGTCCCGTGTATATTAAACCATCAGGGGAAAACACTCTCCTCACTTACACTGTTCACCTGGTAACATGTCCCGTGTATATTGAATCATCAGGGGAATACAGTATCCTCACTTATACTGTTCACCTGGTAACATGTCCCGTGTATATTAAACCATCAAGGGAACACTCTCTCCTTACTTATACTGTTCACCTGGTAACATGTCCTGTGTATATTAAACCATCAGGGGAACACATTCTCCTCACTTATACTGTTCACCTGGTAACATGTCCTGTGTATATTAAACCATCAGGGGAACACACTCTCCTCACTTATGCTTTTCACCTGGTAACATGTCCCGTGTATGTTAAACCATCAGGGGAATACATTCTCCTCACTTATACTGTTCACCTGCTAACGTGTCCCGTGTATATTCAACCATCAGGGGAACACACTCTCCTCACTTATACTGTTCACCTGGTAACATGTGCCGTGTATATTAAACCATCAGGGGAAAGCCTTCTCCTCACTTATGCTCTTCAGCTGGTAACATGTCCCGTGTTAATTATACCATCAGGGGAACACACTCTCCTCACTTATACTGTTCACCTGGTAACATGTCCCGTGTATATTAAACCATCAGGCGAAAGCCTTCTCCTCACTTATGCTGTTCAGCTGGTAACATGTCCCGTGTATACTAAACCATCAGGGGAACACACTCTCCTCACATATACTGTTCACCTGGTAACATGTCCCGTGTATATTAAACCATCAGGGGAAAACACTCTCCTCACTTATACTGTTCACCTGGTAACATGTCCCGTGTATATTGAACCATCAGGGGAATACAGTATCCTCACTTATACTGTTCACCTGGTAACATGTCCCGTGTATATTGAACCATCAGGGGAAAGCCCTCTCCTCACTTATACTGTTCACCTGGTAACATGTCCCGTGTATATTAAACCATCAGTGGAACACATTCTCCTCACTTATACTGTTCACCTGGTAACATGTCCCGTGTATATTAAACCATCAGGGGAACTCACTCTTCTCACTTCTACTGTTCACCTGGTATCATGTCCTGTCTGTATTAAACCATCAGGGGAACACATTCTCCTCACTTATACTGTTCACCTGGGAACATGTCCCGTGTATATTAAACCATCAGGGGAAGACACTCTCCTCCGTTTTCTGTTCACCTGGTAACATGTCCCGTGTGTATTAAACCATCAGGGGAACACATTCTCCTCACTTATACTGTTCACCTGGTAACATGTCCCGTGTATATTAAACCATCAGGGGAACACATTCTCCTCACTTATACTGTTCACCTGGTAACATGTCCCGTGTATATTAAACCATCAGGGGAACACATTCTCCTCAATTATACTGATCACCTGGTAACATGTCCCATCTGTATTAAACCATCAGGGGAACACAATCTCCTCACTTATACTGTTCACCTGGTAACATGTCCCGTGTATATTAAACCATCAGGGGAACACACTCTCCACACTTATAATGTTCACCTGGTAACATGTCCCGTCTGTATTAAACCATCAGGGGAACACACTCTCCACACTTATTATGTTCACCTGGTAACATGTCCCGTGTATATTAAGCCATCAGTGGAACACACTCTCCTCACTTATACTGTTCACCTGGTAACATGTCCCGTCTGTATTAAACCATCAGGGGAACACACTCTCCACACTTATTATGTTCACCTGGTAACATGTCCCGTGTATATTAAGCCATCAGTGGAACACACTCTCCTCACTTATACTGTTCACCTGGTAACATGTCCCGTGTATGTTAAACCATCAGGGGGACACATTCTCCTCACTTATACTGTTCACCTGGTGACATGTCCCGTGTGTATTAAACAATCAGGGGAACACACTCTCCTCACTTATACCGTTCACCTGGTAACATGTCCCGTGTATGTTAAACCATCAGGGGGACACATTCTCCTCACTTATACTGTTCACCTGGTAACATGTCCCGTGTATGTTAAACCATCAAGGGAACACACTCTCCTCACTTATACTGTTCACCTGGTAACATGTCCCATGTATATTAAACCATCAGGGGAAAACACTCTCCTCACTTATACTGTTCACCTGGTAACATGTCCTGTGTATATTAAACCATCAGGGGAACAGATTCTCCTCACTTATACTGTTCACCTGGTAACATGTCCCGTGTATATTAAACCATCAGGGGAAAACACTCTCCTCACTTATACTGTTCACCTGGTAACATGTCCCGTGTATATTGAACCATCAGGGGAATACAGTATCCTCACTTATACTGTTCACCTGGTAACATGTCCCGTGTATATTAAACCATCAGGGGAATACACTCTCCTCACTTATACTGTTCACCTGGTAACATGTCCCTTGTATATTAAACCATCAGGGGAACACATTCTCCTCACTTATACTGTTCACCTGGGAACATGTCCCTTGTATATTAAACCATCAGGGGAACACATTCTCGTCACTTATACTGTTCACCTGGGAACATGTCCCGTGTATATTAAACCATCAGTGGAACACATTCTCCTCACTTATACTGTTCACCTGGGAACATGTCCCTTGTATATTAAACCATCAGGGGAACACATTCTCGTCACTTATACTGTTCACCTGGGAACATGTCCCGTGTATATTAAACCATCAGGGGAAAGCCCTCTCCTCACTTATACTGTTCACCTGGTAACATGTCCCGTGTATATTAAACCATCAGTGGAACACATTCTCCTCACTTATACTGTTCACCTGGGAACATGTCCCGTGTATATTAAACCATCAGGGGAAAGCCCTCTCCTCACTTATACTGTTCACCTGGTAACATGTCCCGTGTATATTAAACCATCAGTGGAACACACTCTCCTCACTTATACTGTTCACCTGGAAACATGTCCCGTGTATATTAAACCATCAGGGGAAGACACTCTCCTCCCTTTTCTGTTCACCTGGTAACATGTCCCGTGTGTATTAAACCATCAGGGGAACACATTCTCCTCACTTATACTGTTCACCTGGTGACATGTCCCATGTATATAAAACCCTCAGGGGAACACACTCTCCTCAATTATACTGATCACCTGGTAACATGTCCCGTCTGTATTAAACCATCAGGGGAACACACTCTCCACACGTATAATGTTCACCTGGTAACATGTCCCGTCTGTATTAAACCATCAGGGGAACACACTCTCCACACTTATAATGTTCACCTGGTAACATGTCCCGTGTATATTAAACCATCAGGGGAACACACTCTCCACACTTATTATGTTCACCTGGTAACATGTCCCGTGTATATTAAGCCATCAGTGGAACACACTTTCCTCACTTATACTGTTCACCTGGTAACATGTCCCTTGTGTATTAAACAATCAGGGGAACACACTCTCCTCACTTATACTGTTCACCTGGTAACATGTCCCGTGTATATTAAACCATCAGGGGAACACACTCTCCTCACTTATACTGTTCACCTGGTAACATGTCCCGTGTATATTAAACCATCAGGGGAACACACTCTCCTCACTTATACTGTTCACCTGGTAACATGTCCCGTGTATATTAAACCATCAGGGGAAAGCCTTCTCCTCACTTATGCTCTGCAGCTGGTAACATGTCCCGTGTATATTATACCATCAGGGGAACACACTCTCCTCACTTATACTGTTCACCTGGTAACATGTCCCGTGTATATTAAACCATCAGGGGAAAGCCTTCTCCTCACTTATGCTGTTCACCTGGTAACATGTCCTGTGTATATTAAACCATCAGGGGAAAACACTCTCCTCACTTATACTGTTCACCTGGTAACATGTCCCGTGTATATTAAACCATCAGGGGAACACACTCTCCTCACTTATACTGTTCACCTGGTAACATGTCCCGTGTATATTAAACCATCGGGGGAACACATTCTCCTCACTTATACTGTTCACCTGGTAACATGTCCTGTGTATAATAAACCATCAGGGGAACACATTCTCCTCACTTATAATGTTCACCTGGTAACATGTCCCGTGTATATTAAACCATCAGGGGAACACAGTCTCCTCACTTATACTGTTCACCTGGTAACATGTCCCGTGTATATTGAATCATCAGGGGAATACAGTATCCTCACTTATACTGTTCACCTGGTAACATGTCCCGTGTATATTAAACCATCAGTGGAACACATTCTCCTCACTTATTCTGTTCACCTGGTAACATGTCCCGTGTATATTAAACCATCAGGGGAACACACTCTCCTCACTTATACTGTTCACCTGGTAACATGTCCCGTGTATATTAAACCATCAGGGGAACACACTCTCCTCACTTATACTGTTCACCTGGTAACATGTCCCGTGTATATTAAACCATCAGGGGAACACACTCTCCTCACTTATACTGTTCACCTGGTAACATGTCCCGTGTATATTAAACCATCGGGGGAACACATTCTCCTCACTTATACTGTTCACCTGGTAACATGTCCTGTGTATATTAAACCATCAGGGGAACACATTCTCCTCACTTATACTGTTCACCTGGTAACATGTCCCGTGTATATTAAACCATCAGGGGAACACATTCTCCTCACTTATACTGTTCACCTGTGAACATGTCCCTTGTATATTAAACTATCAGGGCAAAGCCCTCTCCTCACTTATACTGTTCAGCTGATAACATGTCCCATGTACCTTATACCATCAGGGGAACACACTGTCCTCACTTAGACTGTTCACCTGGTAACATCTCCCGTGTATATTAAACAATCAGGGGAACACACTCTCCTCACTTATACTGTTCACCTGGTAACATGTCCCGTGTATATTAAACCATCAGGGGATCTCACTCTCCTCACTTCTACTGTTCACCTGGTATCATGTCCTGTGTGTATTAAACCATCAGGGGAAGACACTCTCCTCCCTTTTCTGTTCACCTGGTAACATGTCCCGTGTGTATTAAACCATCAGGGGAATACACTCTCCTCACTTACACTGTTCAGCTGGTAACATGTCCCGTGTACATTATACCATGTGGGGAACATACTGTCCTCACTTATACTGTTCAACTGGTAACATGTCCTGTGTATATTAAACCATCAGGGGAATACATTCTCCTCACTTATACTGTTCACCTGCTAACATGTCCCGTGTATATTAAACCATCAGGGGAACACACTCTCCTCAGTTATACTGTTCACCTGGTAACATGCCCCGTGTTTTTTAAACCATCAGGGGAAAGCCTTCTCCTCACTTATGCTCTTCAGCTGGTAACATGTCCCGTGTATATTATACCATCAGGGGAATACATTCTCCTCACTTATACTGTTCACCTGCTAACATGTCCCGTGTATATTAAACCATCAGGGGAACACACTCTCCTCACTTATACTGTTCACCTGGCAACATGTCCCGTGTATATTAAACCATCAGGGGAAAACACTCTCCTCACTTATACTGTTCACCTGGTAACATGTCCCGTGTATATTGAATCATCAAGGGAACACACTCTCCTTACTTATACTGTTCTCCTGGTAACATGTCCCGTGTATTTTAAACCATCAAGGGAACACACTCTCCTTACTTATACTGTTCTCCTGGTAACATGTCCTGCGTATATTAAACCATCAGGGGAACACATTCTCCTCACTTATACTGTTCACCTGGTAACATGTCCTGTGTATATTAAACCATCAGGGGAACACACTCTCCTCAATTATACTTTTCACCTGGTAACATGTCCCGTGTATATTAAACCATCAGGGGAATACATTCTCCTCACTTATACTGTTCACCTGCTAACGTGTCCCGTGTATATTAAACCATCAGGGGAACACACTCTCCTCACTTATACTGTTCACCTGGTAACATGTCCCGTGTTTTTTAAACCATCAGGGGAAAGCCTTCTCCTCACTTATGCTCTTCAGCTGGTAACATGTCCCGTGTATATTATACCATCAGGGGAACACACTCTCCTCACTTATACTGTTCACCTGGTAACATGTCCCGTGTATATTAAACCATCAGGGGAAAGGCTTCTCCTCACTTATGCTGTTCAGCTGGTAACATGTCCCGTGTGTACTAAACCATCAGGGTAACACTCCCTCCTCACATATACTGTTCACCTGGTAACATATTCCCGTGTATATTAAACCATCAGGGGAAAACACTCTCCTCACTTATACTGTTCACCTGGTAACATGTCCCGTGTATATTGAAACATCAGGGGAATACAGTATCCTCACTTATACTGTTCACCTGGGAACATGTCCCGTGTATATTAAACCATCAGGGGAAAGCCCTCTCCTCACTTATACTGTTCACCTGGTAACATGTCCCGTGTATATTAAACCATCAGTGGAACACATTCTCCTCACTTATACTGTTCACCTGGTAACATGTCCCGTGTATATTAAACCATCAGGGGAACTCACTCTTCTCACTTCTACTGTTCACCTGGTATCATGTCCTGTGTGTATTAAACCATCAGGGGAACACATTCTCCTCACTTATACTGTTCACCTGGGAACATGTCCCGTGTATATTAAACCATCAGGGGAAGACACTCTCCTCCCTTTTCTGTTCACCTGGTAACATGTCCCGTGTGTATTAAACCATCAGGGGAACACATTCTCCTCACTTATACTGTTCACCTGGTGACATGTCCCATGTATATAAAACCCTCAGGGGAACACACTCTCCTCAATTATACTGATCACCTGGTAACATGTCCCGTGTATATTAAACCATCAGGGGAACTCACTCTTCTCACTTCTACTGTTCACCTGGTATCATGTCCTGTGTGTATTAAACCATCAGGGGAACACATTCTCCTCACTTATACTGTTCACCTGGGAACATGTCCCGTGTATATTAAACCATCAGTGGAACACATTCTCCTCACTTATACTGTTCACCTGGTAACATGTCCCGTGTATATTAAACCATCAGGGGAACTCACTCTTCTCACTTCTACTGTTCACCTGGTATCATGTCCTGTGTGTATTAAACCATCAGGGGAACACATTCTCCTCACTTATACTGTTCACCTGGGAACATGTCCCGTGTATATTAAACCATCAGGGGAAGACACTCTCCTCCCTTTTCTGTTCACCTGGTAACATGTCCCGTGTATATTAAACCATCAGGGGAAGACACTCTCCTCCCTTTTCTGTTCACCTGGTAACATGTCCCGTGTGTATTAAACCATCAGGGGAACACACTCTCCACACTTATAATGTTCACCTTGTAACATGTCCCGTCTGTATTAAACCATCAGGGGAACACACTCTCCACAATTATTATGTTCACCTGGTAACATGTCCCGTCTGTATTAAACCATCAGGGGAACACACTCTCCACACTTATAATGTTCACCTTGTAACATGTCCAGTCTGTATTAAACCATCAGGGGAACACACTCTCCACACTTATAATGTTCACCTGGTAACATGTCCCGTCTGTATTAAACCATCAGGGGAACACACTCTCCACACTTATAATGTTCACCTTGTAACATGTCCCGTCTGTATTAAACCATCAGGGGAACACACTCTCCACAATTATTATGTTCACCTGGTAACATGTCCCGTGTATATTAAACAATCAGGGGAACACACTCTCCTCACTTATACTGTTCACCTGGTAACATGTCCCGTGTATATTAAACCATCAGGGGAACACACTGTCCTCACTTATCGAGTTCACCTGGTGACATGTCCCGTGTATGTTAAACCATCAAGGGAACACACTCTCCTTACTTATACTGTTCACCTGGTGACATGTCCTGTGTGTATTAAACCATCAGGGGAACAGATTCTCCTCACTTATACTGTTCACCTGGTAACATGTCCTGTGTATATTAAACCATCAGGGGAACAGATTCTCCTCACTTATACTGTTCACCTGGTAACATGTCCCGTGTATATTAAACAATCAGGGGAACACACTCTCCTCACTTATACTGTTCACCTGGTAACATGTCCCGTGTACATTAAACCATCAGGGGAACACACTCTCCTCACTTATACTGTTCACCTGGTAACATGTCCCGTGTATATTAAACCATCAGGGGAACACATTCTCCTCACTTATACTGTTCACCTGGGAACATGTGCCTTGTATATTAAACCATCAGGGGAACACACTTTCCTCACTTACAGTGTTCACCTGGAGACATGTCCCGTGTGTATTAAACAATCAGGGGAACACACTCTCCTCACTTATACCGTTCACCTGGTAACATGTCCCGTGTATATTAAGCCATCAGTGGAACACACTTTCCTCACTTACAGTGTTCACCTGGAGACATGTCCCGTGTGTATTAAACAATCAGGGGAACACACTCTCCTCACTTATACCGTTCACCTGGTAACATGTCCCGTGTATGTTAAACCATTAGGGGGACACACTCTCCTCACTTATACCGTTCACCTGGTAACATGTCCCGTGTATATTAAACCATCAGGGGAACACACTCTCCTCACTTATACTGTTCACCTGGTAACATGTCCCGTGTATATTAAGCCATCAGTGGAACACACTTTCCTCACTTACAGTGTTCACCTGGAGACATGTCCCGTGTGTATTAAACAATCAGGGGAACACACTCTCCTCACTTATACCGTTCACCTGGTAACATGTCCCGTGTATGTTAAACCATTAGGGGGACACACTCTCCTCACTTATACCGTTCACCTGGTAACATGTCCCGTGTATATTAAACCATCAGGGGAACACACTCTCCTCACTTATACTGTTCACCTGGTAACATGTCCTGTGTATATTAAACCATCAGGGGAACAGATTCTCCTTACTTATACTGTTCACCTGGTAACATGTCCTGTGTATATTAAACCATCAGGGGAACAGATTCTCCTCACTTATATTGTTCACCTGGTAACATGTCCTGTGTATATTAAACCATCAGGGGAACACACTCTCCTCACTTATACTGTTCACCTGCTAACATGTCCCGTGTATATTAAACCATCAGGGGAACACACTCTCCTCACTTATACTGTTCACCTGGTAACATGTCCCGTGTATATTAAACCATCAGGGGAAAGCCTTCTCCTCACTTATACTGTTCACCTGGTAACATGTCCCGTGTATATTAAACCATCAGGGGAAAGCCTTCTCCTCACTTATGCTGTTCAGCTGGTAACATGTCCCGTGTATATTAAACCATCAGGGGAAAACACTCTCCTCACTTATACTGTTCACCTGGTAACATGTCCCGTGTATATTAAACCATCAGGGGAAAACACTCTCCTCACTTATACTGTTCACCTGGTAACATGTCCCGTGTATATTAAACCATCAGGGGAAAACTCTCTCCTCACTTATACTGTTCACCTGGTAACATGTCCCGTGTATATTAAACCATCAGTGGAACACATTCTCCTCACTTATTCTGTTCACCTGGTAACATGTCCTGTGTATATTAAAGCATCAGGGGAACACATTCTCCTCACTTATACTGTTCACCTGGTAACATGTCCCGTGTATATTATACCATCAGGGGAACACACTCTCCTCACTTATACTGTTCACCTGGTAACATGTCCCGTGTATATTAAACCATCAGGGGAACACATTCTCCTCACTTATACTGTTCACCTGGTAACATGTCCTGTGTATATTAAACCATCAGGGGAACACATTCTCCGCACTTATACTGTTCACCTGGTAACATGTCCCGTGTATATTAAACCATCAGGGGAATACACTCTCCTCACTTATACTGTTCACCTGGTAACATGTCCTGTGTATATTAAACCATCAGGGGAACACATTCTCCTCACTTATACTGTTCACCTGGGAACATGTCCCTTGTATATTAAACCATCAGGGCAAAGCCCTCTCCTCACTTATACTGTTCAGCTGATAACATGTCCCATGTACATTATACCATCAGGGGAACACACTCTCCTCCCTTTTCTGTTCAGCTGGTAACATGTCCCGTGTACATTATACCATGTGGGGAACACACTGTCCTCACTTATACTGTTCACCTGGTAACATGTCCCGTGTATATTAAAACATCAGGGGAAAGCACTCTCCTCACTTATACTGTTCAACTGGTAACATGTCCCGTGTATATTAAACCATCAGGGGAACACACTCTCCTCACTTCTACTGTTCACCTGGTAACATGTCCCGTGTGTATTAAACCATCAGGGGAAGACACTCTCCTCACTTATACTGTTCACCTGGTAACATGTCCCGTGTATATTAAACCATCAGGGGAATACATTCTCCTCACTTATACTGTTCACCTGCTAACATGTCCCGTGTATATTAAACCATCAGGGGAACACACTCTCCTCACTTATACTGTTCACCTGGTAACACGTCCCGTGTATATTAAACCATCAGGGGAAAACACTCTCCTCACTTATACTGTTCACCTGGCAACATGTCCCATGTATATTAAACCATCAGGGGAACACACTCTCCTCACTTATCCTGTTCACCTGGTAACATGTCCCGTGTATATTAAACCATCAGGGGAAAACACTCTCCTCACTTATACTGTTCACCTGGCAACATGTCCCATGTATATTAAACCATCAGGGGAACACACTCTCCTCACTTATCCTGTTCACCTGGTAACATGTCCCGTGTATATTAAACCATCAGGGCAAAGCCCTCTCCTCACTTATACTGTTCAGCTGATAACATGTCCCGTGTACATTATACCATGTGGGGAACACACTGTCCTCACTTAGACTGTTCACCTGGTAACATGTCCCGTGTATATTAAACAATCAGGGGAACACACTCTCCTCACTTATAATGTTCACCTGGTAACATGTCCCATGTATATTAAACAATCAGGGGAACACACTCTCCTCACTTATAATGTTCACCTGGTAACATGTCCCGTGTATATTAAACCATCAGGGGATCTCACTCTCCTCACTTCTACTGTTCACCTGGTATCATGTCCTGTGTGTATTAAACCATCAGGGGAAGACACTCTCCTCCCTTTTCTGTTCACCTGGTAACATGTCCCGTGTATTTCAATCCATCAGGGGAACACACTCTCCTCACTTATACTGTTCAGCTGGTAACATGTCCCGTGTATATTAAACCATCAGGGGAACTCACTCTCCTCACTTCTACTGTTCACCTGGTATCATGTCCTGTGTGTATTAAACCATCAGGGGAAGACACTCTCCTCCCTTTTCTGTTCACCTGGTAACATGTCCCATGTCTATTAAACCATCAGAGGAAAGCCTTCTCCTCACTTATACTGTTCACCTGCTAACATGTCCCGTGTATATTAAACCATCAGGGGAAAACACTCTCCTCACTTATACTGTTCACCTGGCAACATGTCCCATGTATATTAAACCATCAGGGGAATACAGTATCCTCACTTATACTGTTCACCTGGTAACATGTCCCGTGTATATTAAACCATCAGTGGAACACATTCTCCTCCCTTATACTGTTCACCTGGTAACATGTCCTGTGTATATTAAACCATCACGGGAACACATTCTCCTCACCTATACTGTTCACCTGGTAACATGTCCCGTGTATATTAAACCATCAGGGGAACACACTCTCCTCACTTATACTGTTCACCTGGTAACATGTCCTGTGTATATTAAACCATCAGGGGAACACATTCTCCTCACCTATACTGTTCACCTGGTAACATGTCCCGTGTATATTAAACCATCAGGGGAACACACTCTCCTCACCTATACTGTTCACCTGGTAACATGTCCCGTGTATATTAAACCATCAGGGGAACACATTCTCCTCACCTATACTGTTCACCTGTTAACATGTCCCGTGTATATTAAACCATCAGGGGAACACACTCTCCTCACTTATACTGTTCACCTGGTAACATGTCCCGTGTATATTAAACCATCAGGGGAACACACTCTCCACACTTATACTGTTCACCTGGAAACATGTCCCGTGTATATTAAACCATCAGGGGAACACATTCTCCTCACTTATACTGTTCACCTGGTAACATGTCCTGTGTATATTAAACCTTCAGGGGAACACATTCTCCTCACTTTTACTGTTCACCTGGTAACATGTCCCGTGTATATTAAACCATCAGGGGAACACACTCTCCTCACTTATCCTGTTCACCTGGTAACATGTCCCGTGTATATTAAACCATCAGGGGAACACATTCTCCTCACTTCTACAGTTCACCTGGTAACATGTCCCGTGTATATTAAAACATCAGGGGAAAGCCTTCTCCTCACTTATACTGTTCACCTGGTAACATGTCCCAAAAACATTATACCATCAGGGGAACACACTGTCCTCACTTAGACTGTTCACCTGGTAACATGTCCCGTGTATATTAAACCATCAGGGGAACTCACTCTCCTCACTTCTACTGTTCACCTGGTAACATGTTCCGTGTATATTAAAACATCAGGGGAACACACTCTCCTCACTTATACTGTTCAGCTGGTAACATGTTCCGTGTATATTAAAACATCAGGGGAAAGCACTGTCCTCACTTATACTGTTCACCTGGTAACATGTCCCGTGTATATAAAAACATCAGGGGAAAGCACTGTCCTCACTTATACTGTTCACCTGGTAACATGTCCCGTGTATATTAAAACATCAGGGGAAAGCACTGTCCTCACTTATACTGTTCACCTGGTAACATGTCCCGTGTATATTATATCATCAGGGGAACACACTGTCCTCACTTATACTGTTCACCTGGTAACATGTCCCGTGTATATTAAAACATCAGGGGAATACATTCTCCTCACTTATACTGTTCACCTGGTAACATGTCCCGTGTATATTAAACCATCAGGGGAACACACTGTCCTCACTTATACTGTTCACCTGGTAACATGTCCCGTGTATATTATACCATCAGGGGAACACACTGTCCTCACTTATACTGTTCACCTGGTAACATGTCCCGTGTATATTAAAACATCAGGGGAATACATTCTCCTCACTTATACTGTTCACCTGGTAACATGTCCCGTGTATATTAAACCATCAGGGGAACACACTGTCCTCACTTATACTGTTCACCTGGTAACATGTCCCGTGTATATTATACCATCAGGGGAACACACTCTCCTCACTTATACAGTTCACTTGGTGACATGTCCCGTGTATATTAAACCATCAGGGGAACACACTCTCCTCACTTATACTGTTCACCTGGTAACATGTCCCGTGTATATTAAACCATCAGGGGAACACACTGTCCTCACTTATACTGTTCACCTGGTAACATGTCCCGTGTATATTAAAACATCAGGGGAATACATTCTCCTCACTTATACTGTTCACCTGGTAACATGTCCCGTGTATATTAAACCATCAGGGGAACACACTGTCCTCACTTATACTGTTCACCTGGTAACATGTCCCGTGTATATTATACCATCAGGGGAGCACACTGTCCTCACTTATATTGTTCACCTGGTAACATGTCCCGTGTATATTGAACCATCAGGGGAATGCAGTATCCTCACTTATACTGTTCACCTGGTCACATGTCCCGTGTATATTATACCATCAGGGGAACACACTGTCCTCACTTATACTGTTCACCTGGCAACATGTCCCGTGTATATTATACCATCAGGGGAACACACTGTCCTCACTTATATTGTTCACCTGGTAACATGTCCCGTGTATATTAAAACATCAGGGGAATACATTCTCCTCACTTAAACTGTTCACCTGGTAACATGTCCCGTGTATATTAAACCATCAGGGGAACACACTGTCCTCACTTATACTGTTCACCTGGTAACATGTCTCGTGTATATTAAAACATCAGGGGAACACACTCTCCTCACTTCTACTGTTCACCTGCTATCATGTCCTGTGTATATTAAACCATCAGGGGAACACACTCTCCTCACTTATACTGTTCACCTGGTAACATGTCCTGTGCGTGTTGAACCATCAGGGGAACACTCTCGCCTCACTTATACTGTTCAGCTGGTAACATGTCCCGCCAGCATTAAACCATCAGGGGAAGACACTCTCCTCCCTTTTCTGTTCAGCTGGTAACATGTCCCGTGTGTATTAAACCATCAGGGGAACTCACTGTCCTCACTTATACTGTTCACCTGGTAACATGTCCCGTGTCTTTTAAACCATCAAGGGAATACATTCTCCTCACTTATACTGTTCACCAGCTAACATGTCCCGTGTATATTAAACCATCAGTGGAACACACTCTCCTCACTTATACTGTTCACCTGGTAACATGTCCCTTGTATATTAAACCATCAGGGGAAAGCCCTCTCCTCACTTATACTGTTCAGCTGGTAACATGTCCCGTGTATATTAAAACATCAGGGGAATACATTCTCCTCACTTATACTGTTCACCAGATAACATGTCCTGTGCGTGTTAAACCATCAGGGGAACACACTGTCCTCACTTATACTGTTCACCTGGTAACATGTCCCGTGTATATTAAAACATCAGGGGAATACATTCTCCTCACTTATACTGTTCACCAGATAACATGTCCTGTGCGTGTTAAACCATCAGGGGAACACACTCTCCTCACATATACTGTTCACCTGGTAACATGTCCCTTGTATATTAAACCATCAGAGGAAAGCACTCTCCTCACTTATACTGTTCAGCTGGTAACATGTCCTGTGCGTGTTAAACCATCAGGGGAACACACTCTCCTCACATATAGTGTTCACCTGGTAACATGTCCAGTGCGTGTTAAACCATCAGGGGAACACACTCTCCTCACTTATACTGTTCACCTGGTAACATGTCCCTTGCATATTGAACCATCAGGGGAAAGCCCTCTCCTCACTTATACTGTTCAGCTGGTAACATGTCCCGTGTATATTAAACCATCAGGGGAACACACTCTCCTCACTTATACTGTTCACCTGGTAACATGTCCTGTGCGTGTTAAACCATCAGGGGAACACACTCTCCTCACTTATACTGTTCACCTGGTAACATGTCCTGTGCGTGTTCAACCATCAGGGGAACACACTCTCCTCACTTATACTGTTCACGTGGGGAAATGTCCCGTCAGTATTAAACCATCAGGGGAACACACTCTCCTCACTTATACTGTTCACCTGGTGACATGTCCCGTGTGTCTTAACCAATCAGGGGAAATCACTCTCCTCACTTATACTGTTCACCTGGTAACATGTCCTGTGCGTGTTAAACCATCAGGGGAACACACTCTCCTCACTTATACTGTTCCCCTGGTGCCATGTCCCGTCAGTATTAAACCATCAGGGCAAGACACTCTCCACCCTTTTCTGTTCACCTGGTAACATGTCCCGTGTGTATTAAACCATCAGGGGAACTCACTGTCCTCACTTCAGCTGTTCACCTGGTAACATGTCCCGTGTATATTAAACCATCAGGGGAAAGCCCTCTCCTCACTTATACTGTTCACCTGGTAATATGTCCCGTGTATATTAAACCATCAGGGGAACACACTCTCCTCACTTATACTGTTCACCTGGCAACATGTCCCATGTATATTAAACCATCAGGGGAACACACTCTGCTCACTTATACTGTTCACCTGGTAACATGTCCCATGTATATTAAACAATCAGGGGAACTCACTCTCCTCACTTATACTGTTCACCTGGCATCATGTCCCATGTATATTAAACCATCAGGGGAACACACTCTGCTCACTTATACTGTTCACCTGGTAACATGTCCCATGTATATTAAACAATCAGGGGAACACACTCTCCTCACTTATACTGTTCAGCTGGTAACATGTCCCGTGTATATTAAACAATCAGGGGAACACACTCTCCTCCCTTTTCTGTTCACCTGGTAACATGTCCCGTGTGTATTAAACCATCAGGGGAACTCACTGTCCTCACTTCTACTGTTCACCTGGTAACATGTCCCGTGTATATTAAACCATCAGGGGAAAGCCCTCTCCTCACTTATACTGTTCACTTGGTAATATGTCCCGTGTATATTAAACCATCAGGGGAACACATTCTCATCACTTATACTGTTCACGTTGTAACATGTCCCGTGTATATTAAACCATCAGGGGAACACACTCTCCTCACTTATACTTTTCACCTGGTAACATGTCCCGTGTAGATTAAACCATCAGGGGAACACACTCTCCTCACATATACTGTTCACCTGGTAACATGTCCCGTGTATATTGAACCATCAGGGGAATAGTCTCCTCACTTATATTGTTCACCTGGTAACATGTCCCGTGTATATTTAACCATCAGGGGAACACACTCTCCTCACTTATACTCGTCACCTGGTAACATGTCCCATGTATATTAAACCATCAGTGGAACACACTCTCCTCACTTATACTGTTCACCTGCTAACATGTCCCGTGTATATTAAACCATCAGGGGAACACACTCTCCTCACTTATACTGTTCACCTGGTAACACGTCCCGTGTATATTAAACCATCAGAGGAAAGCCTTCTCCTCACTTATACTGTTCACCTGGCAACATGTCCCATGTATATTAAACCATCAGGGGAAAACACTCTCCTCACTTATACTGTTCACCTGGTTACATGTCCCGTGTATATTGAATCATCAGGGGAATACAGTATCCTCACTTATACTGTTCACCTGGTAACATGTCCCGTGTATATTAAACCATCAGTGGAACACATTCTCCTCCCTTATACTGTTCACCTGGTAACATGTCCTGTGTATATTAAACCATCAGGGGAACACATTCTCCTCACTTATACTGTTCACCTGGTAACATGTCCCGTGTATATTAAACCATCAGGGGAACACACTCTCCTCACTTGTACTGTTCACCTGGTAACATGTCCCGTGTATATTAAACCATCAGGGGAACACACTCTCCTCACTTATACTGTTCACCTGGAAACATGTCCCGTGTATATTAAACCATCAGGGGAACACATTCTCCTCACTTATACTGTTCACCTGGTAACATGTCCTGTGTATATTAAACCTTCAGGGGAACACATTCTCCTCACTTTTACTGTTCACCTGGTAACATGTCCCGTGTATATTAAACCATCAGGGGAACACACTCTCCTCACTTATCCTGTTCACCTGGTAACATGTCCCGTGTATATTAAACCATCAGGGGAACACACTCTCCTCACTTATACTGTTCACCTGGTAACATGTCCCAAAAACATTATACCATCAGGGGAACACATTCTCCTCACTTATACTGTTCACCTGGTAACATGTCCCGTGTATATTATACCATCAGGGGAACACACTCTCCTCACTTATACTGTTCACCTGGTAACATGTCCCAAAAACATTATACCATCAGGGGAACACACTGTCCTCACTTAGACTGTTCACCTGGTAACATCTCCCGTGTATATTAAACAATCAGGGGAACACACTCTCCTCACTTATAATGTTCACCTGGTAACATGTCCCGTGTATATTAAACCATCAGGGGAACTCACTCTCCTCACTTCTACTGTTCACCTGGTAACATGACCTGTGTGTATTAAACCATCAGGGGAAGACACTCTCCTCCCTTTTCTGTTCACCTGGTAACATGTCCCGTGTATATTAATCCATCAGGGGAACACACTCTCCTCACTTATACTGTTCAGCTGATAACATGTTCCGTGTATATTAATCCATCAGGGGAACACACTCTCCTCACTTATACTGTTCAGCTGGTAACATGTTCCGTGTATATTAAAACATCAGGGGAAAGCACTGTCCTCACTTATACTGTTCACCTGGTAACATGTCCCGTGTATATTAAAACATCAGGGGAAAGCACTGTCCTTACTTATACTGTTCACCTGGTAACATGTCCCGTGTATATTAAAACATCAGGGGAAAGCACTGTCCTCACTTATACTGTTCACCTGGTAACATGTCCCGTGTATATTATACCATCAGGGGAACACACTGTCCTCACTTATACTGTTCACCTGGTAACATGTCCCGTGTATATTAAAACATCAGGGGAACACATTCTCCTCACTTATACTGTTCACCTGGTAACATGTCCCGTGTATATTAAACCATCAGGGGAACACACTGTCCTCACTTATACTGTTCACCTGGTAACATGTCCCGTGTATATTAAACCATCAGGGGAACACACTGTCCTCACTTATATTGTTCACCTGGTAACATGTCCCGTGTATATTGAACCATCAGGGGAATGCAGTATCCTCACTTATACTGTTCACCTGGTCACATGTCCCGTGTATATTAAACCATCAGGGGAACACACTGTCCTCACTTATATTGTTCACCTGGTAACATGTCCCGTGTATATTAAAACATCAGGGGAATACATTCTCCTCACTAAAACTGTTCACCTGGTAACATGTCCCGTGTATATTAAACCATCAGGGGAACACACTCTCCTCACTTCTACTGTTCACCTGCTATCATGTCCTGTGTATATTAAACCATCAGGGGAACACACTCTCCTCACTTATACTGTTCACCTGGTAACATGTCCTGTGCGTGTTGAACCATCAGGGGAACACTCTCGCCTCACTTATACTGTTCAGCTGGTAACATGTCCCGTGTCTTTTAAACCATCAAGGGAATACATTCTCCTCACTTATACTGTTCACCAGCTAACATGTCCCGTGTATATTAAACCATCAGTGGAACACATTCTCCTCACTTACACAGTTCACCTGGTAACATGTCCCTTGTATATTAAACCATCAGGGGAAAGCCCTCTCCTCACTTATACTGTTCAGCTGGTAACATGTCCCGAGTATATTATACCGTCAGGGGAACACACTGTCCTCACTTATACTGTTCACCTGGTAACATGTCCCGTGTATATTAAAACATCAGGGGAATACATTCTCCTCACTTATACTGTTCACCAGATAACATGTCCTGTGCGTGTTAAACCATCAGGGGAACACACTCTCCTCACTTATACTGTTCACCTGGTAACATGTCCCTTGTATATTAAACCATCAGAGGAAAGCACTCTCCTCACTTATACTGTTCACCAGATAACATGTCCCATGCGTGTTAAACCATCAGGGGAACACACTCTCCTCACTTATACTGTTCACCTGGTAACATGTCCCTTGCATATTGAACCATCAGGGGAAAGCCCTCTCCTCACTTATACTGTTCAGCTGGTAACATGTCCCGTGTATATTAAACCATCAGGGGAACACACTCTCCTCACTTATACTGTTCACCTGGTAACATGTCCTGTGCGTGTTAAACCATCAGGGGAACACACTCTCCTCACTTATACTGTTCACGTGGGGAAATGTCCCGTCAGTATTAAACCATCAGGGGAACACACTCTCCTCTCTTATACTGTTCACCTGGTGACATGTCCCGTGTGTCTTAACCAATCAGGGGAAATTACTCTCCTCACTTATACTGTTCACCTGGTAACATGTCCTGTGCGTGTTAAACCATCAGGGGAACACACTCTCCTCACTTATACTGTTCCCCTGGTGCCATGTCCCGTCAGTATTAAACCATCAGGGCAAGACACTCTCCACCCTTTTCTGTTCACCTGGTAACATGTCCCGTGTGTATTAAACCATCAGGGGAACTCACTGTCCTCACTTCAGCTGTTCACCTGGTAACATGTCCCGTGTATATTAAACCATCAGGGGAAAGCCCTCTCCTCACTTATACTGTTCACCTGGTAATATGTCCCGTGTATATTAAACCATCAGGGGAACACACTCTCCTCACTTATACTGTTCACCTGGTAACATGTCCTGAGTATATTTAACGATCAGGGGAACACACTCTCCTCACTTATACTGTTCACCTGGCAACATGTCCCATGTATATTAAACCATCAGGGGAACACACTCTGCTCACTTATACTGTTCACCTGGTAACATGTCCCGTGTGTATTAAACAATCAGGGGAACACATTCTCCTCACTTATACTGTTCACCTGGTAACATGTCCCATGTATATTAAACAATCAGGGGAACACACTCTCCTCACTTATACTGTTCACCTGGTAACATGTCCTGTGTATATTAAACAATCAGGGGAACACACTCTCCTCACTTATACTGTTCACCTGGTAACATGTCCCATGTATATTAAACAATCAGGGGAACACACTCTCCTCACTTATACTGTTCACCTGGTAACATGTCCCATGTATATTAAACAATCAGGGGAACACACTCTCCTCACTTATACTGTTCAGCTGGTAACATGTCCCGTGTATATTAAACAATCAGGGGAACACACTCTCCTCCCTTTTCTGTTCACCTGGTAACATGTCCCGTGTGTATTAATCCATCAGGGGAACACACTCTCCTCACTTATACTGTTCACCTGGTAACATGTCCCGTGTGTATTAAACCATCAGGGGAAAGCCCTCTCCTCACTTATACTGTTCACTTGGTAATATGTCCCGTGTATATTAAACCATCAGGGGAACACATTCTCCTCACTTATACTGTTCACGTTGTAACATGTCCCGTGTATATTAAACCATCAGGGGAACACACTCTCCTCACTTATACTTTTCACCTGGTAACATGTCCCGTGTAGATTAAACCATCAGGGGAACACACTCTCCTCACTTATACTGTTCACCTGGTAACATGTCCCGTGTGCATTAAACAATCAGGGGAACACACTCTCCTCACTTATACTGTTCACCTGGTAACATGTCCCGTGTGTATTAAACCATCAGGGGAACACACTCTCCTCACTTATACTGTTCACCTGGTAACATGTCCCGTGTATATTTAACCATCAGGGGAACACACTCTCCTCACTTATACTCGTCACCTGGTAACATGACCCGTGTATATTGAACCATCAGGGGAATACAGTCTCCTCACTTATACTTTTCACATGGAAACATGTCCCGCCAGTATTAAACCATCAGGGGAAGACACTCTCCTCCCTTTTCTGTTCACCTGGTAACATGTCCCGTGTGTATTAAACCATCAGGGGAACACACTCTCCTCACTTATACTGTTCACCTGGTAACATGTCCTGTGTGTATTAAACAATCAGGGGAACTCACTGTCCTCACTTATAGTGTTCACCTGGTGACATGTCCCGTGTATATTAAACCATCAGGGGAAAGCCCTCTCCTCACTTATACTGTTCACCAGATAACATGTCCCGTGTATATTAAACCATCAGGGGAACACATTCTCCTCACTTATACTTTTCAACTGGTAACATGTCCCTTGTATATTAAACCATCAGGGGAAAGCCCTCTCCTCACTTATACTGTTCACCAGATAACATGTCCCGTGTATATTGAACCATCAGGGGAACACACTCTCCTCACTTACACTGTTCACCTGGTAACATGTCCTGTGCGTGTTAAACCATCAGGGGAACACACTCTCCTCACTTATAATGTTCACCTGGTAACATGTCCCGTGTATTTTAAACCATCAGGGGAACACACTCCCCTCACTTATATTGTTCACCTTGTAACATGTCCCGTGTATATTTAACCATCAGGGGAACACACTCTCCTCACTTATACTGTTCACCTGGTATCATGTCCCGTGTATATTTAACAATCAGGGGAACACACTCTCCTCACTTATACTGTTCACCTGGTAACATGTCGAATGTATATTAAACCATCAGGGGAACACATTCTCCTCACAGATACTGTTCACCTGCTAACATGTCCCGTGTATATTAAACAATGAGGGGAACAAACTCTCCTCCCTTATACTGTTCACCTGGTAACATGTCGAAAGTATATTAAGCTATCAGGGGAACCCGCTCTCTTCACTTATACTGTTCACCTGGTAACATGTCCCGTGTGTATTAAACAATCAGGGGAACTCACTCTCCTCACTTATACTGTTCACCTGGTAACATGTCCCGTGCATATTAAGCCATCTGGGGAACACACTCTCCTCACTTATACTTTTCACCTAGTAACATGTCCTGTGTATATTAAACCATCAGGGGAACACACTCTCCTCACTTATACTGTTCACCAGGTAACATGTCCTGTGAATATTAAACCATCAGGGGAACACACTCTCCTCACTTATACTGTTCACCTGGTGACATGTCCCACGTATATTAAACCATCAGTGGAACACTCTCTCCTCACTTATACTGTTCACCTGGTAACATGTCCCGTGTGAGTTAAACCATCAGGGGAACACACTCTCCTCACTTATAATGTTCACCTGGTAACATGTCCTGTGTGCATTTAACAATCAGGGGAACACACTCTCCTCACTTATTCTGTTCACCTGGTGACATGTCCCGTGTGTATTAAACAATCAGGGGAACACTGTCTCCTCACTTATACTGTTCACCAGGTAACATGTCCCGTGTGTATTAAACAATCAGGGGAACACACTCTCCTCACTTGTACTTTTCACCTAGTGACATGTCCTGTGTATATTAAACCATCAGGGGAACACACTCTCCTCACTTATACTGTTCACCTGGTAACATGTCCTGTGCATATTCAGCCATCAGGGGAACACACTCTCCTCACTTATACTGTTCACCTGGTGACATGTCTTGTGTATATTAAACCATCAGGGGAAAACACTCTCCTCACTTATACTGTTCACCTGGTAACATGTCCCGTGTATAATAAACCATCAGGGGAACACACTCTCCTCACTTATACTGTTCACCTGGTGACATGTCCCTTGCGTATTAAACCATCAGGGCAACACACTCTCCTCACTTATACTGTTCACCTGGTAACATGTCCCGTGCGCATTAAACCATCAGGGGAAAACACTCTCCTCACTATTCTGTTCACCTGGTAACATGTCCCGTGTGTATTAAACAATCAGGGGAACACACTCTCCTCACTTATACTGTTCACCTGGTAACATGTCCTGTGTATATTAAACAATCAGGGGAACACACTCTCCTCACTTCTGCTCTTCACCTGGTAACATGTCCCGTTTATATTAAATCATCAGGGGAACTCACTCTCCTCACTTATACTGTTCACCTGGTAACATGTCCCGTGCATATTAAGCCATCTGGGGAACACACTCTCTTCACTAATACTTTTCACCAGGTAACATGTCCTGTGAATTTTTAAACCATCAGGGGAACACACTCTCCTCACTTATTCTGTTCACCTGGTAACATGTCCCGTGCGCATTAAACCATCAGGGGAAAACACTCTCCTCACTATTCTGTTCACCTGGTAACATGTCCCGTGCGCATTAAACCATCAGGGGAAAACACTCTCCTCACTATTCTGTTCACCTGGTAACATGTCCCGTGTGTATTAAACAACCAGGGGAACACAATCTCCTCACTTATACTGTTCACCTGGTAACATGTCCCGTTTATATTAAATCATCAGGGGAACTCACTCTCCTCACTTATACTGTTCACCTGGTAACATGTCCCGTGCATATTAAGCCATCTGGGGAACACACTCTCTTCACTTATACTTTTCACCAGGTAACATGTCCTGTGAATTATTAAACCATCAGGGGAAAACACTCTCCTCACTTATACTGTTCACCTGGTAACATGTCCCGTGCATATTAAGCCATCTGGGGAACACACTCTCTTCACTTATGCTTTTCACCAGGTAACATGTCCTGTGAATTATTAAACCATCAGGGGAAAACACTCTGCTCACTTATACTCTTCGCCTGGTGACATGTCCCGCGTATATTAAACCATCAGTGGAACACCCTCTCCTCACTTATACTGTTCACCTGGTAACATGTCCCGTGCATATTAAGCCATCTGGGGAACACACTCTCTTCACTTATGCTTTTCACCAGGTAACATGTCCTGTGAATTATTAAACCATCAGGGGAAAACACTCTGCTCACTTATACTCTTCGCCTGGTGACATGTCCCGCGTATATTAAACCATCAGTGGAACACCCTCTCCTCACTTATACTGTTCACCTGGTAACATGTCCCGTGTGTATTAAACAATCAGGGGAACACACTCTCCTCACTTATACTGTTCACCTGGTAACATGTCCCGTGTGTATTAAACAATCAGGGGAACACACTCTCCTCACTTATACTGTTCATCTGGTAACATGTCCCGTGCGTATTAAACAATCAGGGGAACACACTCTCCTCACTTCTACTGTTCACCTGGTAACATGTCCCGTGTATATTTAACCATCAGGGGAACACACTCTCCTCACTTATACTGTTCACCTGGTAACATGTCCCGTGTGTATTAAACAATCAGGGGAACACACTCTCCTCACTTTTACTGTTCATCTGGTAACATGTCCCGTGTGCATAAAACAATCAGGGAACACACTCTCCTCACTTATACTGTTCACCTGGTAACATGTCCCGTGCGTATTAAACAATCAGGGGAACACACTCTCCTCACTTATACTGTTCACCTGGTAACATGTCCCGTGTGTATATTAAACCATCCGGGGAACACAATCTCCTCACTTATACTGTTCACCAGGTGACATGTCCTGTGTATATTAAACCATCAGGGGAACATACTCTCTTCACTTATACTGTTCACCTGGTAACATATCTTGTGTATATTAAACCATCAGGGGAACACACTCTCCTCACTTATACTGTTTACCTGGTAACATGTCCCGTGTGCATTAAACAATCAGGGGAACACACTCTCCTCACTTATACTGTTCACCTGGTAACATGTCCTGTGTATATTAAACCATCAGGGGAACATACTCTCTTCACTTATACTGTTCACCTGGTAACATGTCTTGTGTATATTAAACCATCAGGGGAACACACTCTCCTCACTTATACTGTTTACCTGGTAACATGTCCTGTGTGTATTAAACCATCAGGGGAACACACTCTCCTCACTTATACTGTTTACCTGGTAACATGTCCTGTGTATATTAAACCATCAGGGGAACAAACTCTGCTCACTTATACTGTTCACCTGGTAACATGTCCCCTGTATATTAAACCATCAGGGGAACACACTCTCCTCACTTTACTGTTTACCTGGTAACATGTCCTGTGTATATTAAACCATCAGGGGAACACACTCTCCTCACTTATACTGTTCACACGGTAACATGTCCTGTGTGCATTAAACCATTTGGGGAACACACTCTCCTCACTTATACTGTTCATATGGTAACATATCCCGTGTGTATTAAACCATCAGGGGAACACACACTCCTCACTTCTACTCTTCAAATGGTAACATGTCCTGTGTATATTAAACCATCAGGGGAACAAACTCTGCTCACTTATACTGTTCACCTGGTAACATGTCCTGTGTATATTAAACCATCAGGGCAACACAATCTCCTCACTTATACTGTTCACCTGGTAACATGTCCCGTGTATATTAAACCATCAGGGGAACACACTCTCCTCACTTCTCCTCTTCAAATGGTAACATGTCCTGTGTATATTAAACCATCAGGGCAACACACTCTCCTCACTTATACTGTTCACCTGGTAACATGTCCCGTGTATATTAAACCATCAGGGGAACACACTCTCCTCTCTTATACTGTTCACCAGGTAACATGTCCCTTGTATATTAAACCATCAGGGGAACACACTCTCCTCACTTATACTGTTCACCTGGTAACATGTCCCGTATATATTAAACCATCAGGGGAACACACTCTCCTCTCTTATACTGTTCACCTGGTAACATGTCCCTTGTATATTAAACCATCAGGGGAACACACTCTCCTCTCTTATACTGTTCACCTGGTAACATGTCCCTTGTATATTAAACCATCAGGGGAACACACTCTCCTCTCTTATACTGTTCACCTGGTAACATGTCCCTTGTATATTAAACCATCAGGGGAACACACTCTCCTCTCTTATACTGTTCACCTGGTAACATGTCCCTTGTATATTAAACCATCAGGGGAACACACTCTCCTCACTTATACTGTTCACCTGGTAACATGTCCCGTATATATTAAACCATCAGGGGAAAACACTCTCCTCACTATTCTGTTCACCTGTTAACATGTCCCGTGTGTATTAAACAATCAGGGGAACACAATCTCCTCACTTATACTGTTCACCTGGTAACATGTCCCGTGCATATTAAGCCATCTGGGGAACACACTCTCTTCACTTATACTTTTCACCAGGTAACATGTCCTGTGAATTATTAAACCATCAGGGGAAAACACTCTCCTCACTTATACTGTTCACCTGGTGACATGTCCCGTGTATATTAAACCATCAGGGGAACTCACTCTCCTCACTTATACTGTTCACCTGGTAACATGTCTCGTGTGTATTAAACCTTCAGGGGAACACACTCTCCTCACTTATACTGTTCACCTGGTAACATGTCTCGTGTATATTAAACCTTCAGGGGAACTCACTCTCCTCACTTATACTGTTCACCTGGTAACATGTCTCGTGTATATTAAACCTTCAGGGGAACTCACTCTCCTCACTTATACTGTTCACCTGGTAACATGTCCTGTGTGCATTAAACAATCAGGGGAACACACTCTCCTCACTTATACTGTTCACCAGGTGACTTGTCCTGTGTATATTAAATCATCAGGGGAACTCACTCTCCTCACTTATACTGTTCACCTGGTAACATGTCCTGTGTATATTAAATCATCAGGGGAACTCACTCTCCTCACTTATACTGTTCACCTGGTAACATGTCCCGTGCATATTAAGCCATCTGGGGAACACACTCTCTTCACTTATACTTTTCACGAGGTAACATGTCCTGTGAATTATTAAACCATCAGGAGAACACACTCTGCTCACTTATACTCTTCGCCTGGTGACATGTCCCGTGTGTATTAAACAATCAGGGGAACACCCTCTCCTCACTTATACTGTTCACCTGGTAACATGTCCCATGTGTATTAAACAATCAGGGGAACACCCTCTCCTCACTTATACTGTTCACCTGGTAACATGTCCCGTGTATATTAAACCATCAGGGGAACACAGTCTCCTCACTTATACTGTTCACCTGGTAACATGTCCCGTGTGTATTAAACCATCAGGGGAACACACTCTCCTCACTTATACTTTTCACCTGGTGTCATGTCCCGTGTGTATTAAACCATCAGGGGAACACACTCTCCTCACTTATACTGTTCATCTGGTAACATGTCCCGTGTATATTAAACAATCAGGGGAACACACTCCCCTCACTTATACTGTTCACCTGGTGACGTGTCCCGTTTGCATTAAACCATCAGGGGAACACACTCTCCTCTCTTATAGATTTCACCTGGTAACATGTCCCGTTTATATTAAACAATCAGGGGAACACACTCTCCTCACCTATAATGTTCACCTGGTAACATGTCCTGTGTATATGAAACCATCAGGGGAACACACTCTCCTCACTTCTACTGTTCACCTGGTAACATGTCGCGTGTGCATTAAAAAATCAGAGGAACACACTCTCCTCACTTATACTGTTCATCTGGTAACATGTCCTGTGTATATTAAATCATCAGGGGAACACACTCACCTCACTTATACTGTTCACCTGGTGACATGTCCCGTGCGTATTAAACAATCAGGGGAACACACTCTCCTCACTTGTACTTTTCACCTAGTGACATGTCCCGTGTGCATTAAAAAATCAGGGGAACACACTCTCCTCACTTATACTGTTCCTCTGGTAACATGTCCCGTGTATATTAAATCATCAGGGGAACACACTCTCCCCACTTATACTGTTCATCTGGTAACATGTCCCGTGTATATTAAACCATCAGGGGAACACACTCTCCTCACTTATACTGTTCACCTGGTAACATGTCCTGTGCATATTCAGCCATCTGGGGAACACACTCTCCTCACTTATACTCTTCACCAGGTAACATGTCCTGTGAATATTAAACCATCAGGGGAACACACTCTCCTCACTTATACTGTTCACCTGGTAACATGTCCCGTGTATATTAAATAATCAGGGCAACAAACTCTCCTCACTTATACTGTTCACCTGGTAACATGTCCCGTGTATATTAAACCATCAGGGGAACACACTCTCCTCACTTATACTGTTCACCTGGTGACATGTCCCTTGCGTATTAAACCATCAGGGCAACACACTCTCCTCACTTATACTGTTCACCTGGTAACATGTCCCGTGCGCATTAAACCAACAGGGGAAAACACTCTCCTCACTATTCTGTTCACCTGGTAACATGTCCCGTGTGTATTAAACAATCAGGGGAACACAATCTCCTCATTTATACTGTTCACCTGGTAACATGTCCTGTGTATATTAATCAATCAGGGGAACACACTCTCCTCACTACTGCTCTTCACCTGGTAACATGTCCCGTTTATATTAAATCATCAGGGGAACTCACTCTCCTCACTTCTACTGTTCACCTGGTAACATGTCCCGTGCATATTAAGCCATCTGGGGAACACACTCTCTTCACTTATACTTTTCACCAGGTAACATGTCCTGTGAATTATTAAACCATCAGGGGAAAACACTCTCCTCACTTATACAGTTCACCTGGTGACATGTCCCGCGTATATTAAACCATCAGTGGAACACCCTCTCCTCACTTATACTGTTCACCTGGTAACATGTCCCGCGTATATTAAACCATCAGTGGAACACCCTCTCCTCACTTATACTGTTTACCTAGTAACATGTCCCGTGTAAGTTAAACCATCATGGGAACTCACTCTCCTCACTTATAGATTTCAACTGGTAACATGTCCCGTGTGCATTAAACAATCAGGGGAACACACTCTCCTCACTTATTCTGTTCACCTGGTGACATGTCCCATGTGTATTAAACAATCAGGGGAACACACTCTCCTCACTTATACTGTTCATCTGGTAACATGTCCCGTGCGTATTAAACAATCAGGGGAACACACTCTCCTCACTTCTACTGTTCACCTGGTAACATGTCCCGTGTATATTAAACCATCAGGGGAACACACTCTCCTCACTTATACTGTTCACCTGGTAACATGTCCCGTGTGTATTAAAAAATCAGGGGAACACACTCTCCTCACTTATACTCTTCACCTGGTAACATGTCCCGTGTTTATTAAACAATCAGGGGAACACACTCTCCTCACTTATACTGTTCACCTGGTGACGTGTCCCGTTTGCATTAAACAATCAGGGGAACACACTCTCCTCACTTATACTTTTCACCTGGTAACATGTCCCGTGCGCATTAAACCATCAGGGGAAAACACTCTCCTCACTATTCTGTTCACCTGGTAACATGTCCCGTGTATATTAAACCATCAGGGCAACAAACTCTCCTCACTTATACTGTTCACCTGGTAACTTGTCCCGTGTATATTAAACCATCAGGGGAACACACTCTCCTTACTTCTACTGTTCACCTGGTGACATGTCCCGTGTATATTAAACCATCAGGGGAACACACTCTCCTCACTTATACTGTTCACCTGGTAACATGTCCCGTGTATGTTAAACAATCAGGGGAACACAATCTCCTCACTTTTACTGTTCACCTGGTAAAATGTCCCGTGTATGTTAAACCATCAGGGGAACACACTCTCCTCACTTATACTCTTCATCAGGTAACGTGTCCCGTGTATATTAAACCATCAGGGGAACACACTCTCCTCACTCATGCTCTTCACCTGGTAACATGTCCAGTTTATATTAAATCATCAGGTCAACACACTCTCCTCACATGTACTGTTCACCTGGTAACATGTCTCGTGTATATTAAACCATCAGGGGAACTCACTCTCCTCACTTATACTGTTCACCTGGTAACATGTCCCGTGCATATTAAGCCATCTGGGGAACACACTCTCCTCACTTATACTTTTCACCTAGTAACATGTCCTGTGTATATTAAACCATCAGGGGAACACACTCTCCTCACTTATACAGTTCACCTGGTAACATGTCCCGTGTGAGTTAAACCATCAGGAGAACACAGTCTCCTCACTTATAGATTTCACCTGGTAACATGTCCCGTGTGCATTTAACAATCAGGGGAACACTTTCTCCTCACTTATACTGTTCACATGCTAACATGTCCCGTGTATATTAAACCATCAGGGGAATACAGTCTCCTCACTTATACTGTTCACCAGGTAACATGTCCCGTGTGTATTAAACAATCAGGGGAACACACTCTCCTCACTTATACTGTTCAGCTGGTGACAAAAACCGTGTGCATTAAACAATCAGGGGAACACACTCTCCTCACTTATACTGTTCACCTGGTAACATGTCCCGTGTGTATTAAACAATCAGGGGAACACACTCTCCTCACTATTCTGTTCACCTGGTAACATGTCCCGTGTGTATTAAACAATCAAGGGAACACACTCTCCTCACTATTCTGTTCACCTGGTAACATGTCCTGTGCATATTCAGCCATCTGGGGAACACACTCTCCTCACTTATACTCTTCACCAGGTAACATGTCCTGTGAATATTAAACCATCAGGGGAACACACTCTCCTCACATATACTGTTCACCTGGTAACATGTCCCGTGTGAATTAAACAATCGGGGAACACACTCTCCTCACTTATACTGTTCACCTGGTAACATGTCCTGGGTCTATTAAACCATCAGGGGAACACACTCTCCTCACTTATACTGTTTACCTGGTAACATATCCTGTGTATGTTAAACCATCAGGGGCACACACTCTCCTCACTTATACTTTTCACCTGGTAACATGTCCCGTGTGTATTAAACCATGAGGGGAACACACTCTCCTCACTTATACTGTTCACCTGGTAACATGTCCCGTGTATATTAAACCATCAGGGGAACACACTCTCCTCACTTATACTGTTCACCTGGTGACATGACCCGTGCGTATTAAACAATCAGGGGAACACACTCTCCTCACTTCTACTGTTCACCTGGTAACATATCCTGTGTATGTTAAACCATCAGGGGCACACACTCTCCTCACTTATACTCTTCACCTGGTAACATGTCCCGTGTGTATTAAACCATGAGGGGAACACACTCTCCTCACTTATACTGTTCACCTGGTAACATGTCCCGTGTATATTAAAACATCAGGGGAACACACTCTCCTCACTTATACTGTTCACCTGGTGACATGTCCCGTGCGTATTAAACAATCAGGAGAACACATTCTCCTCACTTATACTGTTCACCTGGTAACATGTCCCGTGCATATTAAACCATCAGGGGAACACACTCTCCTCACCTCTACTGTTCATCTGGTAACATGTCCCGTGTATATTAAACCATCAGGGGAACACACTCTCCTCACTTTTACTGTTCACCTGGTAACATGTCCCGTGTATATTAAACCATCAGGGGAACACACTCACCTCACTTATACTGTTCACCTGGTGACATGTCCCGTGTGTATTAAACAATCAGGGGAACACACTCTCCTCACTTTTACTGTTCACCTGGTAACATGTCCCGTGTATATTAAACCATCAGGGGAACACACTCACCTCACTTATACTGTTCACCTGGTGACATGTCCCGTGCGTATTAAACAATCAGGGGAACACACTCTCCTCACTTATACTTTTCACCTCGTGACATGTCCTGTGTATATTAAACCATCAGGGCAACACACTCTCCTCACTTATACTGTTCACCTGGTAACATGTCCTGTGCATATTCAGCCATTTGGGGAACACACTCTCCTCACTTATACTCTTCACCAGGTAACATGTCCTGTGAATATTAAACCATCAGGGGAACACACTCTCCTCACATATACTGTTCACCTGGTGACATGTCCCGTGTGCATTAAACCATCATTGGAAAACACTCTCCTCACTATTCTGTTCACCTGGTAACATGTCCCGTGTGAATTAAACAATCAGGGGAACACACTCTCCTCACTTATACTGTTCACCTGGTAACATGTCCTGTGTATATTAAACCATCAGGGGAACACACTCTCCTCACTTATACTGTTTACCTGGTAACATATCCTGTGTATGTTAAACCATCAGGGGCACACACTCTCCTCACTTATACTCTTCACCTGGTAACATGTCCCGTGTGTATTAAACCATTAGGGGAACACACTCTCCTCACTTATACTGTTCACCTGGTAAAATGTCCCGTGCATGTTAAACCATCAGGGGAACACACTCTCCTCACTTATACTGCTCACCTGGTAACATGTCTCGTGTATATTAAACCATCAGTGCAACACACTCTCCTCACATATACTGTTCAAATGGTAACATGTCCCGTGCATATTAAGCCATCTGGGGAACACACTCTCCTCACTTATACTTTTCACCTGGTAACATGTCTCGTGTATATTAAACCATCAGTGCAACACACTCTCATCACATATACTGTTCACCTGTTAACATGTCTCTTGTATATTAAACCATCAGGGGAACACACTCTCCTCACTTATACTGTTCACCTGGTAACATGTCGCTTGTATATTAAACCATCAGGGCAACACACTCTCCTCACATAGACTGTTCACCTGGTAACATGTCGCGTGTATATTAAACCATCAGGGGAACACACTCTCCTTACTTCTACTGTTCACCTGGTGACATGTCCCGTGTATATTAAACCATCAGGGGAACACACTCTCCTCACTTATACTGTTCACCTGGTAACATGTCCCGTGTATGTTAAACAATCAGGGGAACACAATCTCCTCACTTTTACTGTTCACCTGGTAACATGTCCCGTGTATGTTAAACCATCAGGGGAACACACTCTCCTCACTTATACTCTTCACCTGGTGACATATCCCGTGTGCATTAAACAATCAGGGGAACACACTCTCCTCACTTATACTCTTCACCAGTTAACATGTCCTGTGAATATTAAACCATCAGGTCAACACACTCTCCTCACATATACTGTTCACCTGGTAACATGTCTCGTGTATATTAAACCATCAGGGGAACTCACTCTCCTCACTTATACTGTTCACCTGGTAACATGTCCCGTGTATATTAAACCATCAGGGGAACACACTCTCCTCACTTATACTCTTCACCAGTTAACATGTCCTGTGAATATTAAAGCATCAGGGGAACACACTCTCCTCATTTATTCTGTTCACCTGGTGACATGTCCCACGTATATTAAACCATCAGTGTAACACTCTCTCCTCACTTATACTGTTCACCTGGTAACATGTCCCGTGTGAGTTAAACCATCATGGGAACTCACTCTCCTCTCTTATAGATTTCAACTGGTAACATGTCCCGTGTGCATTTAACAATCAGGGGAACACACTCTCCTCACTTATACTGTTCACCTGGTAACATGTCCTGTGTATATTAAACCATCAGAGGAACACACTCTCCTCACTTATTCTGTTCACCTGGTGACATGTCCCGTGTGTGTTAAACAATCAGGGGAACACACTCTCCTCACTTATTCTGTTCACCTGGTGACATGTCCCGTGTGTATTAAACAATCAGGGGAACACACTCTCCTCACTTATACTGTTCACCTGGTGACATGTCCCGTGTGTATTAAACAATCAGGGGAACACACTCTCCTCACTTATACTGTTCACCAGGTAACATGTCCCGTGTGTGTTAAACAATCAGGGGAACACACTCTCCTCACTTATCCTATTCACCAGGTAACATGTCCCGTGTGTGTTAAACAATCAGGGGAACACACTCTCCTCACTTATACTGTTCACCTGGTAACATGTCCCGTGTGTATTAAACAATCAGGGGAACACACTCTCCTCACTTATACTGTTCACCTGGTGACATGTCCCGTGTGTATTAAACCATCAGGTGATCACACTCTCCTCACTTATACTGTTCACCAGGTAACATGTCCTGTGTATATTAAACCATCAGGGGAACTCACTCTCCTCACTTATACTGTTCACCAGGTAACATGTCCCGTGTGTATTAAACAATCAGGGGAACACACTCTCTTCACTGATAATGTTCACCTGGTAACATGTCCCGTGTGTATTAAACAATCAGGGGAACACACTCTCTTCACTGATAATGTTCACCTGGTAACATGTCCCGTGTATATTAAACCATCAGGGGAACACACTCACCTCACTTATGCTGTTCACCTGGTAACATGTCCCGTGTGTATTAAACAATCAGGGGAACACACTCTCTTCACTGATAATGTTCACCTGGTAACATGTCCTGTGTATATTAAACCATCAGGGGAACTCACTCTCCTCACTTATACTGTTCACCAGGTAACATGTCCCGTGTGTGTTAAACAATCAGGGGAACACACTCTCCTCACTTATACTATTCACCAGGTAACATGTCCTGTGTATATTAAACCATCAGGGGAACTCACTCTCCTCACTTATACTGTTCACCAGGTAACATGTCCCGTGTGTATTAAACAATCAGGGGAACACACTCTCTTCACTGATAATGTTCACCTGGTAACATGTCCCGTGTATATTAAACCATCAGGGGAACACACTCACCTCACTTATGCTGTTCACCTGGTAACATGTCCGGTGAGTATTAAACAATCAGGGGAACACACTCTCCTCACTTATACTGTTCACCTGGTAACATGTCCCGTGCGCATTAAACCATCAGGGGAAAACATTCTCCTCACTATTCTGTTCATCTGGTAACATGTCCCGTGTATATTAAACCATCAGGGGAACACACTCTCCTCACTTATACTGTTCACCTGGTAACATGTCCCGTGTATATTAAACCATCAGGGGAACACTCTCACCTCACTTATACAGTTCACCTGGTGACATGTCACGTGCGTATTAAACAATCAGGGGAACACACTCTCCTCACTTATGCTGTTCACCTGGTAACATGTCCGGTGCGTATTAAACAATCAGGGGAACACACTCTCCTCACTTATACTGTTCACCTGGTAACATGTCCCGTGCGCATTAAACCATCAGGGGAAAACATTCTCCTCACTATTCTGTTCATCTGGTAACATGTCCCGTGTATATTAAACCATCAGGGGAACACACTCTCCTCACTTATACTTTTCACCTAGTGACATGTCCTGTGTATATTAAACCATCAGGGGAAAGCACTCTCCTCACTTATACTGTTCACCTGGTAACATGTCCTGTACATATTCAGCCATCTGGGGAACACACTCTCCTCACTTATACTCTTCACCAGGTAACATGTCTCGTGTATATTAAACCATCAGGGGAACACACTCTCCTCACATATACTGTTCACCTGGTGACATGTCCCGTGTGCATTAAACCATCATTGGAAAACACTCTCCTCACTTATACTGTTCACCTGGTAACATGTCTCGTGTATATTAAACCATCAGGGGAACACACTCTCCTCACTTATACTGTTCACCTCGTAACATGTCGCGTGTATATTAAACCATCAGGGGAATACAGTCTCCTCACATATACTGTTCACCTGGTAACATGTCTCGTGTATATTAAACCATCAGGGGAACACACTCTCCTCACTTATACTGTTCACCTGGTAAAATGTCCCGTGCATGTTAAGCCATCAGGGGAACACACTCTCCTCTCTTGTACTGTTCACCTGGTGACATGTCCCGTGCGCATAAAACCATCAGGGGAATACACTCTCCTCACTTATACTGTTCACCTGGTGACATATCCCGTGCGCATAAAACCATCAGGGGAATACAATCTCCTCACTTATACTGTTCACCTGGTAACATGTCCCGTGTATCTTAAACCATCAGGGGAACACACTCTCATCACTTATACTGTTCACCTGGTAACATGTCCCACGTATATTAAACCATCAGTGGAACACACTCTCCTCACTTATACTGTTCACCTGGTAACATGTCCCGTGCGTATTAAACAATCAGGGGAACACACTCTCCTCACTTCTACTGTTCACCTGGTAACATGTCCCGTGCGTATTAAACAATCAGGGGAACACACTCTCCTCACTTACACTGTTCACCTGGTAACATGTCTCGTGTACATTAAACCATCAGGGCAACACACTCTCCTCACATATACTGTTTACCTGGTAACATGTCTCGTGTATCTTAAACAATCAGGGGAACACACTCTCCTCATTATACTGTTCACCTGGTAACATGTCTCGTGTATATTAAACCATCAGGGGAACACACTCTCCTCACTTTTACTCTTCCCCAGATAACATGTCCTGTGAATATTAAACCATCAGGGGAACACACTCTCCTCACTTTTACTCTTCCCCAGATAACATGTCCTGTGAATATTAAACCATCAGGGGAACACACTCTCCTCACTTTTACTCTTCCCCAGATAACATGTCCTGTGAATATTAAACCATCAGGGGAACACACTCTCCTCACTTATACTGTTCACCTGGTAACATGTCCCGTGTTTATTAAACAATCAGGGGAACACACTCTCCTCACTTATACTGTTCACCTGGTAACATGTCCCGTTCGTATTAAACCATCAGGGGAACACATTCCCCTCACATATACAGTTCACCTGGTTACATGTCCTGTGTATATTAAACCATCAGGGGAACACACTCTCCTTACTTATATTGTTCACCTGGTAACATGTCCCGTGCGTATTACAACATCAGGGGAACACACTCTCCTCACTTATAATGTTCACCTGGTAACATGTCCCGTGTATATTAAACAATCAGGAGAACACACTCTCCTCACTTATACTGTTCACCTGGTAACATGTCCTGTGTATATTAAACCATCAGGGGAACACACTCTCCTCACTTATACTGTTCACCTGGCAACATGTACCGTATCGATTAAACCATCAGGGGAACACACTCTCATCACTTATACTGTTCACCTGGTAACATGTCCCGTGTGTATTAAACCATCAGGGGAACACACTCTCCTTACTTATATTGTTCACCTGGTAACATGTCCCGTGTGTATTAAACCATCAGGGGAACACACTCTCCTTACTTATATTGTTCACCTGGTAACATGTCCCGTGCGTATTAAACAATCAGGGGAACACACTCTGCTCACTTATACTGTTCACCCGGTAACATGTCCCGTGCGTATTAAACCATCAGTGGAAAACACTCTCCTCACTATTCTGTTCACCTGGTAACATGTCCCGTGTGTATTAAAGTGAGGAGAATGTGTTCCCCTGATGGTTTCATATACACGGGACATGTTACCAGGTGAACAGTATAAGTGAGGAGAGCGTGTTCCCCTGATTGTTTAATAAACACGGGGCATGTCACCAGGTGAACAGTATAAGTGAGGAGAGTGTGTTCCCATTATGGTTTAATATACACGGGACATGTTACCAGGTGAACAGAATAATTGAGGAGAGTGTGATCCCCTGATTGTTTAATACTCACGGGACATGTTACCAGCTGAACATTATAAGTGAGGAGAGTGAGTTCCCCTGATTGTTTAATACACACGGGACATGTTACCAGGTGAACAGTATAAGTGAGGAGAGTGTGTTCCCCTGATTGTTTAATAAACACGGGGCATGTCACCAGGTGAACAGTATAAGTGAGGAGATTGTTTTCCCCTGATGGTTTAATATACACGGGACATGTCACCAGGTGAACAGTATAAGTGAGGAGAGTGTTTTCCCCTGATGGTTTAATATACGCAGGACATGTTACCAGATGAACAGTATAAGTGAGGAGAGTGTGTTCCCCTGATTTTTTAATGCACACGGGACATGTTACCTGGTGAACAGTAGAAGTGGGGAGAGTGTGTTCCCCTGATGGTTTAATATACCTTGGACATGTTACCAGCTGAACAGTATAAGTGAGGAGATTGTGTTCGGCTGATTGTTTAATATACATGGGACATGTTACCAGGTGAACAGTATAAGTGAGGAGAGTGTGTTCCCCTGATGGTTTAATATACACGGGACATGTTACCAGGTGAACAGTAGAAGTGAGGAGAGTGTGTTCTCCTGATTGTTTAATATACACGGGACATGTTACCAGGTGAACAGTATAAGTGAGGAGAGTGTGTTCCCCTGATGGTTTAATATACCTTGGACATGTTACCAGATGAACAGTCTAAGTGAGGAGATTGTGTTCCCCTGATTGTTTAATATACATGGGACATGTTACCAGGGGAACAGTAGAAGTGAGGAGAGTGTGTTCCCCTGACGGTTTAATATACCTTGGACATGTTACCAGGTGAACAGTATAAGTGAGGAGAGTGTGTTCCCCTGACGGTTTAATATACCTTGGACATGTTACCAGATGAACAGTATAAGTGAGGAGATTGTGTTCCCCTGATTGTTTAATATACATGGGAAATGTTACCAGGGGAACAGTAGAAGTGAGGAGAGTGTGTTCCCCTGACGGTTTAATATACCTTGGACATGTTACCAGGTGAACAGTAGAAGTGAGGAGAGTGTGTTCCCCTGATGGTTTAATATACACGGGACATGTTACCAGGTGAACAGTAGAAGTGAGGAGAGTGTGTTCCCCTGATGGTTTAATATACCTTGGACATGTTACCAGGTGAACAGTATAAGTGAGGAGAGTGTGTTCCCCTGACGGTTTAATATACCTTGGACATGTTACCAGATGAACAGCATAAGTGAGGAGAGTGTGTTCTCCTGATTGTTTAATACACACGGGACATGTTACCAGGTGAACAGTTTCAGTGAGGAGACTGTGTTCCCCTGTTGGTTTAATATACACGGGACACGTTACCAGATGAACAGTATAAGTGAGGAGAGTGTGTTCCCCTGATTTTTTAATGCACACGGGGCATGTTACCAGGTGAACAGTAGACGTGAGGAGAGCGTGTTCCCCTGATGCTTCAACATACACAGGACATGTTACCAGATGAACAGTATAAGTGATGAGAGTGTGT